>NW_022900916.1:32608796-32691990 GCF_012274545.1 Fukomys damarensis
GGGGATTGATCTCGGGTCCTTGTGCTTGCAAGGCAGGCAACCGAACCACTGAGCTAAATCCCTGGCCCATGAAATTTCTGATACATCTGATAACAGTGGCCCTGACAAAGAGCAAAGAAACAAGGTACCTGTCTGAAGAATTCTTCCAGGAGGGACATTGTCCAGCGGTGGTGCAGGTCCCAGGCCTTCGCAGGATGGCTGATGTCTGCTGTGTGCAGCATCAGGGATAAGGCTTTGGGCTTTTCAATCCTGTAAACCCAAGTCACCCAGACACATGATGAACACATTCCTCAGAACTACCTTAAGAGTTTTACACATCAGCAGACTTTTGAACCCCTTCCACCTCCCCATCTCAAGTCCAATCTCATTTTGTCAAATAGAGGCAGAGCATTATTTCATTCTGCTACTGTGGTGTTCATGGCTTTGGTCTCCCTGTTTATGACCTGGACACTTCTGATTCGAGGCCTTTTATGGAATGACTACATCATTCAAGAAGATAACAAATACCCAGGAGTCAGAGATATATTTGTGCTTCTGCAATAGAGAGATCTTTGATAATTTCCCAAAGGGAAATAGCTTAAGTTCTAACTGTGGCAAACTATTAGCAGCTCTATTCTTTATTTACTTCAGCTCTGATGAGAACACACCTAGATGTGAAGTATGTATAATTTCTGTGTTCTTTCCTCCAAACATCACTACTTTATGAGACCGCTGAATAAAACGGTGTTGAAGGAGATGTGCTGTAAAAGTACAACATGGACAAGTGCCAGTTCAAACACCCACAGAAGTCCATTATGTCACAGGCCCACTTACGCTTCCGGCTGCTGCAGGGCAGTCTTCATTGCTTTGATTTGTTGGAAATGACAAGACATATCTGTGGCCATCACCATCTCAATTACCAAGGTTCGAAACTCCCTTTCAGGAACACCCAAAAAAAGGGATGGAAGTAAAAAAAAAAAGAAGAAAAAGAAAAATTATTTTATTTTTTTGCCACTTCTAATAAAAACTGGTTAATTGTGGCTGACATTTCTAATCTAATTTGAGTCTTTCACAAGGGCTATTTTTTTTTTTTAGCATCAGAGATCAAACTTAGGACCTTGCGCTTACATGGCAGGCAGCACCACTGAGCTACATCCCCAGCCCGATAAGGGATTTTTATGAAGAATAAATGAGGGTGAAAGATTGAGGAAATCATTTACTAGAAATATTATACGTGGAATACATAGGTCATTTAGAAAGTTAACTCACAGGAAAAATCCCAATGAAGCTGAAAATTGTATTAAAGTCCTCCCTTCTCAACTGGATTCAGTTTTAAGACAAAGTTAACTTGAAAATAACCCTAAAAGCTAGACTGATACTACACTTTGGGTATAAATATTTCACCAATTTAAAAGTAGATTTTTAAAAAAGAAAATTTATGGAAAATTTGAGCATTTACAAAAAATCTGCAGGGTTTTCCTAAGTATTAACATTTTGCATCAATATGGTGTATTTGTTCCTATTGATGAGGCAATATTGATATATGACATCACTATAACACAGTTTACATTAGGGTTCACTTATTAGATACATAGTTCTACAGGTTTTGACAAATGCCTAGTGCAATATATAATTTCATTACAGTACATTACAGTACAGAATGAATTCAGCATCTCAAAATTCTCCATGCAACACCTATTCATCTCTTGCTCCCCCTAATAAACACTGATCTTTTTATAAAAAACTGGCTTGCATGATTGTGGAGAGTGACATCTTGGAATGAGCAAGCTGGGACACAGGGAAAGACAATGATGTACTTTCAGTACAAAGACCAGCTAAATCGAGGCCCAAGAAGAGCCAATATTTTAGTTCAAAGGCAGAAAGAATTCTATCTTATTTGGGGAAAGGATGGCCTCTTTAGTTTTTCTGGCCATCAACTGATTAGCTAAGACTCACCATATTTAAAAGGGGAACCTGCTTTACAGACTCTATTCATTTCTACTATGTTAATCTCATCTAAAAACACTGGAAGATCATGTGTACACTGTAGATGTTGTCTAGTAAACATCAGTTAGGGTCACATGTTGATAGTCTCTCTTTCCTCTCCTAATTCTTGTGGTCGTCCTTATGCTTGATTATATGAAACTTCCCACAAATCCCTAAAGCACTGCTCATTTAAAATTTTTTTCTCTTAACTTCTTCAAATTAGATTATCTCTAATATACTTCAAATTTTAAAAAATATACTTCAAATATACTGACTCTTCCTCTCTTCACCATCCTGCTACTGCGCTTATGCAATACATTTTAAATTTGATACTAATTTCTCTTATGTCCTTACTGATATTTTTGTCCTTTTAAAATTAATTACTCAGGCAGGAATGCTGAAATCTACTAAGATTGTGAAAATATACCTCTACCTTTTTCCTGGTCATTCTTTGTTTTATTTTTGTTTGTTTGTTTTGTTTTTGGTACCAGGGATCAAACTCAGATCCTTGTGCTTACAAGGCAGGCAGTGGAACCACTGAACCCCAGCCCTTCCTGGTCATTCTTATACTTTTAAGATCTATAATTAGAGAATGCTTATTATGTTTGTCATAGCTTTCCTGATAATTTTTATTGTCAGAAAACATTCTTTATTCTTGGCAATACCATTTTTGGCAGTTCATTCTATCTAAGTACCACCACTCTAGTCTTACTATATTTAGTTTTTGCTATATTTTATATCTCTTTAGTTTGAATTTGTGTCTTCATATGTGAATTACATTCTTTAAAGCCAGAATGCAGTACAGCTTCCTTTTTTATCCATTCTGAATTTGCCATTTAATTAGAATGCTTAGTCTTTTAATGTAATTATTGATATGTTGGATTTAGGTCTAGTATGCTGTTTTCTGTTTGGCCTGTCTGCTTTTTTCCCCTCTATAACATATCCTCTGGCTTTTGGGGGGATATTAGTGAATTTTTAAATTTATTTTAATTTACTTAATTAATTCTCCCATTTTTAGCTAGTACTGTTAATTTTTTAGTGATATATCTTTAGCTTTCAGTCTACTTAGAGCTAATACTGCATCTGCTCATGTAAAATGTAAAAAAATCTTACAACAGTATAAGTTCATTTAACATCAGCAGCCAATCCTTACGTTACAGTCTTTTTTGAATAGTGGGATATTGCACTTTTTAAATCATAAGACATATGAGATGATGTAGTGTTTTTATCTAAATGGTCATCTGCCTTTAATTCAAATATGTTAAGGAAAGCTGTCTCTTTGCATTTACCCATTTTTTTGTTTGTTTGCAGGTTTTGGTTTTGTTTTTTTGGGGGTACTGAGAAATCAAACTCAGAACCTTGTGCTTGAGAGGCAGGCAGTGGAACCACTGAGCTAAATCCCCACCCCATATTTTGCTATTTTATTCTTGCCTATATGTCTAGTTTTGCTCTAGAATAATTTCCCTTCTACCTGAAGAACTTTCTTTAGTAAGTCATATGATGTACTTGTTTTGAGGATAAATTCCTGTTGTTTTTTATTATCTGAAAATAATTTTATTTCACCTTCATTCTTGAAGAATATCCCCATAAGGTAGAACTGTCTGTGTTGACATTGTTCTTGTTTTTCTCTTTTAGTACTTTAAGAAGTTATTCCATTCTCTTGTCTCCACAGTTAATCGCTGAAAAGTACACAGTCATTCAAATTGTTTCCCTAAATGTAATGTGTCATATTCTTTTAATTTTATCTTTGACTATTAGCGGTTTAACTGCAATCTATGTGTAGGTGTGCTTGCCTTAAATTTGTCAGTTTTTGGTCTGCTGAGTTTCTATCATTTAATTAAAACATAAGTATTATTAAAGTCCCAGTAGATTTAGAACTTCTTAATGATTTAGATGATTTTGTGTATGAACATTAAGCCATGTTTATAGATAGCTACAATGATCTGCAGTCTTCCTCTGTGTGTTTTATGTGTGTGTTAAGCATTTTAAATGGATTATGCCATTAATTAGAATCTTAGCCATCTTGTAGAATAAATGTTATTATCTATTTTCTAGTACTTAAACATTAAAAACATATAAGGAGGTTGAATAGTTGAAAAACTTCTCCACTGTCACATAGTAAGTGATTTGGTTTGTATTCGAACCCAGATGTGTCTAAATCCAGAGTCAAACATACCATTTCATAAACAGAATTAAGTACCTGCTATTTTTTTAAGTTTAAAAATAATTTCCTTAGAAAAATTTAAAATGCTAGTAAGATGTCCAAAGCAAATATAAGGTATTTTTCATAAATGTCAGATGATAAAATTCAGATTTAAGAAGTTCAGTTGAAAGCAGCACTCTAAGTCTCACAGGCTAGAAAATAAGATTGGACAGTACTAGAAGAGGATCTTCAAATTTTCTTCCTCAAGAAGTTTTAGTACAATATTGAGTTCTTTGACACAAATGTGTTCCACTTTCCAATTCTTATGAACAATATAAAGATGGCAAAAATGGCTGCATAATATTCTTAGCCTTCATTTACAAGCATTTGAACATTTGGGACAAAAAAAAAACAGATAAATGGGAACATCACAGAGGGAGAGACAAAAAGAGAGAAACAACTATAAACATTTTAAATAGGATATTATTTCTTCAAAGGTAGCAAATCACCTATTTTCATGGTTCTTCCTAATCTCATTTCATTCTTACCTCCAATCATCCTTTGAGAGGTTGATCAAAATATTCATCTCCTCATCCTCTTGCAGAAGGCGATAGGCTGCACTCAAATGGTGATTTTCTAGGACAGATCTATCGTTGTACAGAATAGCTGGGTCAGACCTGGACAGAAAACACAAAATCATCCAGGACATTAAATATTTGAAATTTCTTCCAGTAACTCTCACAGGCTACAAAGTACCAATTGTAAATACAGCTTTTAATAATTCTGTGAAAAAAATACTAGTACTTTTTCTAATGTTTAGAAATTAGCTTTATCCTCATACCAGTTGTAGCAATAAAAACTTTAACACTATGAATTATCAACAGATGCACGTAGGATATTTTACTATCAATATATTGGTGTGAAATATGTGAGATCCAGCCTGAGAGGTATCTGAAGACCATTTTATGCTAAATCTGAAAACTTGTATTAAGTGGCAAAGGTAGTTTTTAAAAACCCATGGATTATGTCGTTTCCTTTTATTTTATGGAAAACCCTCAAATTCTTTTTTATTTAATTCAGTGAACTCAATTCAGTTTATTTATTTTAATTGTATCTCTCTGAACACAAAGATGAGTACTATCTGCAAACTGCCTCTGTTAGTAGCTTGATTTAAAATTTGTACATGCAAAAGTCACATGTGAATAACTGAGAATCAGGAATATAAAAATTATATGCTAGTTCTTAAGAGATTTTCTCAAAGATCATTCTATAACTGAATGTCACCAAACACAGCTGTATATTATTTTTAATATTTCTAACTTAATAATAACTTAAATAATAACTCTCAGAGCTAATTTTTCTTATCAAGGAAGCTGAATCCAGAGCTATGTGGTATGACTGAAACATATGGCGGAACTCAGAATTTCCGTCCCTTCATGAGTATAGCACGTGTGATAAAATAATACAGTGTAGCTGATGACAAGTGTCATCCAACGGAAAGGTAAGCTCATACAACTATTACAGTCTGTCCTCATCCACCTTATTTCCAGATCTGGCACCATGCAACTTCTGGCTCTTCCTCAAAGTAAAAATGACCATGCAAAGCAAACCTTTTGAAATTGACTTAGGACATCAAGGCAGCCAGGACATTAAGACTAAAGACAATGAAGAAAGAGGATTTCCAGAACTGCTTCAGAAAATGGCAAGAATAATAGGTTAAGTGTATTTGAAGCAAGGGAGGGTATTTTGAGGGGAATTAATGGTTATAAGTCTTTTACTGTAATCAGTCTTTAAAATTTTTAATAGTCACCATATTTTTTATCATACTATATACAGTGGGTTCTTCGAGCCCCACGGTGGTAAGACAGGAGGCAAGGTCTTAGGAGGGTGGGTGTTCCCCAAAATAACTTCTACCTATCATGGTCAACTTTCAGGATGTATCTAGCATACCCTGAAAGTATTGCGCTTAACATTTTGCCCATCAAAGAATAAGGGACTTAGTTACAGACTTAGTTTTCTGAAGAAGGACCCTCAAGTATATTAGAGAAAGCTCTGTTGAAGAGGGCAAATGTTTAACTTTCATCCCAAAGCAAAGTTAATGGAACCCATTGGAATTTCCCTTTTGTACAGAGATAAAACCAAGTATGCAAATGTCTAGGTTTAAAAGACCTGCCTTTACATCTATTGCATAAGGCACTGTTTCGGTTTTTGCATTGATGTCCCTGCAAAGCCTCATGTGGTCGTAGGCTATTCTGGAGATGGCTGAATGTAGAGTGTGTGGGAGTAGGCCCAAGGGCATTAGGATTAAGGTTGTGAGAACTACCCACCCTAGGTAGTCTGAATCAGATAAAAGGGAGAGGGAGAAGCTATTAAGGTCTCTTGTTGCTTTTGCTACCTTCTGGCTGCCATGAACTGTTTCTTCTCTGGAAGTCCTGTCTGCCATGCAACCCTACTTAGTAGCCAGCTGATTATGGACTAAAACCTCTATGAACTATGAGCTAAATAAATCTTTTCCCCTTTAACTTTGGGTGTCAGGTATTTTGTCTCAGCAATGACAGAAAAGTTAGCTAAGACAGGTACCAAGGGCTATATAGATACTAAAGGGATATGTATTTTGTGACACTTAGCTACTTTTTACCTCTGAGTTGGGACTGACTTTGATGCTGGTCCATAAGGAAAAATCCTCACACAGTGGCTTCTTCTACCTCTCTATCTTCTGCAGGTGGTATTCACTGCAGTCTAGGTTCTCAGAGCAAAGGATCCACCCACAGACACACTCTAAGCAGAACTGATCTACGGAGCTTCCTGCATTTACAGACACAACAGGCTGCTTCCCAGCAGCTGAGATCATTGTAGGTGGGGAGGCAGGAGGCAGAAACTAAGCTTAAATCCTTTTGTCTACTTGTTTTCCATTGGAATTCTGCTGAACAGAGATCAGATGATATTGTGTTCTTTCATGTACCTCCTAATCAAGTGTTTAGTTCATTAAATATATGTACATTCACTTAATGAAAACAAAGCCATCCAGAGCATGCACTTACCTTTTCAAGTGAAATCAGTAAGCACTAATTTGGTATTCAAATAGTCCCTGGGCCCTCTTACATTCTTGGTCTTTATATTACCACCTTTCCACCATTAATTCTACAGTCAGATTCTCCCCAGTTCCATGTCACTGTCTTAAGAGACTATAAGGTCTTGGGCAAAGAGAAGACAGACAAGGTTTCACCCTAAGCAGAAATGATTGACTCATAGTTTGGCTAGAATTCTGCACTGAGAGGAACATTAAGGGTAAATGCACAGCTTGGGAAGGAAAGATACCACAATCAACTAGTGATGTCAGTTACAGACTAGCAGGCTCAGGATGGGGCACTTAGAACCCTACTTAATATCCCCAACAGAACTCTATGTCTACCTCCGCAGGGCATCAGGAAAGATGCAGAGATTGCCCATGGGGCCAGTGTCCTATGTGAGACAGGACTTGACCAGTCCTATGCCAGGAATAAGGGCAGGCACTGAAATGAGCAGAGGTGAAATCAGAGCGAGCACAGCTTCCCGTCAGAAACCCTGAGATCAAAGGGTAAAAAGGCTGGGTGGTGGATTATGCCAACTGAAACACTCCAGGCATCCATTGTTCTTTTAGTTTAGAGCACATCTGGGCCTCTAAGCAAACTGCCTCAATACGTACTAGGAATAGAGTATGCACAGAACACACAAATAAACAGAGCAAGCATTACACTACAGAAGAAAAGAATGACCTCCTTAGATTTCCATAAAGTATGAGAATTAAGAGCAGATGGCTTCTAAGGACCCGAGTTCAATCCCCGGTATCAAAAAAAAAAAAAAACAAAGAGCAGATGGCTTCTTAAACCCTAGGCTGATGGAAGATGACCAGCCCCATCTTTTATGTTCATCTCTTCAGAACCATAAACTAGAGCAATCATGTAAATGAAAGGTGAGGAACACTTCTCTGACTTCTAAGACTCTATCCTTGTCCCCTCTTGTTTCTTCTCCAAAGAGTTCAGCATCCTCACCGAGTCTGAATGTGGAAATTGTTGGTGGTTCCGGTGTGTTCATAGTCATGGATGGCAGCTGAGAAGATAATAGCGAAGATCTCTAGCTCCGTCAGCCAGTTCTAAAAGGGAGATTACAGAGCAATCAGAGATTCTGTTTCATTCTCAAAGTTTTCAGCGTGCTGACAACACACCCACACTGCTGCCTTTCCACCTTGCAGCTGGAAGCTGTTGCCAAACACAAGTTTTCTGACATACAGAAAAATTTGTTTCCTGTGAAGTGACTGCAGGACTTGTGATATGAAAACAGCATGCAAAATTAAAAGGAACTAATACTTTCATTCTTTTCCAGAAATCCAAAGGACAACAACCATGAAGACTTTAAAAGCCCTCATTGCATCCCCATACAACTTCCAAATAAGGTTCCAAGATCTCTCTCTCTCTCCCTCCCTCCATCACCTTCCATGCATGATTTAAAAATTTCAAGACAATGCCAATACCTAGCACTAAGAGTAACAGAATACACACAACCCATGTGATTATAAGAGAAACATCCACTCTAGCGTGGTGATACACACATAGAGAAACCACGTGCAGCTTTCTGCACCTGCACGCTCATGTCAGCATGCTCCCATTCACACTGTCACAGTTGGCTGTGGCTCAGTGGTTGTCAGATGTTCTCCTCGGACCAGGGGAATTAACATTATCGGAGAGCCCAAATAAATTCTTTGTCTGCCTCCCCATCTTATTATATCAGAAATTCTGAGTTGTGACTTTATCACAACTTGTTAAAATCTGTGTTTTACCAAGCCATTCGGATCATTCTGATGCACACTGGAGTTGAGAACCACTGCCTTGTTTGCAACTCCTTAACTGATGCCATCTGTAGGTCACCCCGCTGCCCAGTGCCCACACAACAGAACATTCCTGGCTCACAGGCCACCCTTGGTGTCTTCTGCCCACTTTCATTACTTGTTGGATTGATGATCACAAGAGTCACTACAGTTGTTAATCCCCTATTTTGACACATTGTACTTGTCATTTTAATTATGTAATTAAATGTGACATCAATCAATAAAACATGGACCCAAAAAATGGAGATGCTGCTTCTATAGAACCTAAGTCCAGTGCTTTGGACATTCACTAGGAGAACCCCTGTCAAAGTATATGTGAGAACCATGAAAGCCTAGAAAAAAAGCATAAAATTTAGAAAGATTCTGCACTGTCTGTTTCATGAATATCTTTGAGATAACATTTCACTTTAAAGAAATGAAAGTAGAAATCTTAGTTATAGATAAGGTTAATATAAGATAAAAATGAGTACCGAAACCAGCAGAACTCAGAAAAGAGCCTAAGGTATGAATTAAAGATAACTGCATAAGATAAACTTATATGATTTAAGTTAATACAAAATGACTTAAGATGAATATATACATTTTATAATTTTCTAATTTAACCATCTGTTTCACTTAACTATTAATTTTGGCCCTTATCAGAAAAATTTCTGAGAATGACTGCTTTGTTTGAGAATGGATAAGGGGAATATAAAAGAAAGGAAGAAAAAGAAAGTAGGAAAGAAAGAGCATATAACCTGTGGTAAAAAGATTTCATAAGCTAGGTGTGGTAGTACACCTCTGTAATTCTAGTACTCTGGGAGGCTGAGGCAGGAGCATTATAAATTCAAGCCCAGCCCCCAGGAAAGTTGCTGAAACCTGTCTCAAATTTTAAAAAATACACTGGGAATGTAGTTCAGTGTGAAGACCCTGGATTCAATCCCCAGTACTATAATGAAGGGTGGGTGGAGGAAAGAGAAGAAACACAAAAAGAAAAGATTTTTAATTAAATACAGGAAGAAATGTTAGGAAACTTTTCAACACCCATGTAAGATACCTCAAAAATACAAATAGGTAAAAGAAACAGAAAACTATAAAATGAAAATAGATTAGGATGGAAATCATCAAAAAGAGATGAAGGAACAGGAGAATTTTAAGAGCAGAAGGGCACAGCCCAGTGCAAAAAGCAAGAGTCTCCTGGCCAGCACCTCCTCATTTCAGGGACTCCCTTGTGGTAGGTCCTAGTCTAGGCACTCGTGCAACTCTCACAACTCCATGAATGAAGGATTATGTTACTGTTACCCCACTTTACAGACGAGAGACCTGAAGCTGAGGCGGCTCCAGACCTGCCCAAGGGCATGCAGCTAGCGTTTGATGAGCCACACTTAATGACTCCAGAATTCTCACCTCAAATCTTTAAGTTATATTTCCTTTGGGTCACTGTTCATGTATTTCTTCAAATTTGCATGGAGTTATATAGGTATAATTTTATATATACATTTCCTCGATATTGTCCATAGATATCACATTTTTCCATTTTACAACGGTCTTTCTTTTCTTACCAACACTCTGTCTCCACCCATCTGCCTCTGAACCCTCTATCTACTACCTCACCTTGTTCTAAGCTCACAGAAAGTTAATTTCACGTTTCAAAATAAGACTATGCATGGGAGACAATGTAGTACCTGAGTCACAGAACATTAGCCCAGCCAGCAGGAAAGCCTCTGAACTGACTGCATGTGTATTTACAGTTCCCAAATTTATAAATACCAATCATGCCTTAAAAAACAGCAACAACCCTAAACATGCACACAAAACCATAGCCTTCAAAATTTATTTTAAAACCCAAGCTTTTCAACAGTCATGTGGATACTTATTATCAATCATACTGAAGAAGAAAGGAAAGATTATCTGGAAGAGTGAGGGAAGGGAAAAGATGATGTTTTCACAGAGAAGAGGCATCTAAGAGGAGCCTTGGAGGCTCCAAGGAGAAAGAAATGGAGGTGAGTATTTTTGTAAGAGCTCACTCATCTTGAGGAAGAAAATGCCATGCAGACTAGAGTAGGGTCAAGTCTGATTAAGATCAAGTTTTGAATTTTTAGACCTAAATCAAAAGTAGACTGAAGCTTGCAGTCAGATTAATATCTATTCGATCAATAACACCTCTTCAATCTTAATTCTGTTCAAGGAGTTTCTTTCAGAAATGCGCAAAATAAGTATGAAAGGATTCAAGCATCTTCTAGATACTTGTGTTAAACAAAAACAGGTAACACAAATTACAATGAGGGATCATCATGTTGTCAATGCGGTGTTCTGAATCCCTTTGTGTCTTACAAATCTAATGCAGAAATGACCTGAAGGGTTTTCCCCTTCTTGGTTTGTAATGGGAGGTTAGAATAACAATATGCTCTCCATTCATCAGAATGCTTCCCACTGTTTCTGCAAGCTCCCTATGAAAGAGGTTGTCTTGAGCTACATTCCCAAGATTAGAGAAGTTTTCATATTTAAGAATTCTTCTGAAGATAGCTTAGATTCATAATGAAAATTCAAAGGCAAGTGGCAAGTGAGTTCCTTAAAGAACAGTACATAGTACATTGAAATCACTGGCTGCTATAATATTTCTGTTAATGATAACTTGCATTAGCATAAATGCTTGAGAGTTTTTCTTGAGAACTAAAGAAGCTGTGGCTGATTCACCTTTATATCCCACTATGTACTATGCACAATAAGTTCTAAATATATGTTTGAGAACATGAGCTCAGAGTACATTTTTGCATCCATTTTAATCTTCATCACAAAACTTTTAAGTAAGTACACACAAGGATTCTCGGGGCGTTTTTTGTTTGTTTCTTTCTTTTGCCAAAGACACTGTAGAAGCATGGCTAAATATTTAATAAATGGACCCGTGGACCATTCCTGGCTCTGCTGCTGTGTTCATTTAGTAGGTCTGCTAAAACAAATACTACAGACTATGTAGCTTATCCTCAAGAAACACATTTCCGCACAATTCTGGATTTCACAAGTCGAAGGAAAAGATGCCAAAAGAGATGGTTTCTTCTGAAGTCTCTCTGCTTGCCTTACAGACAGCTGTCTTGGGCTGTATCCTCACATGGTTTTTTCTCCTTGCACAAGATATATGGCAGGTCATATTAGGGCCCCCTATATGAAGGCTAATCAGGAACAGATTGCAACAAACTAGCTGCAGTTTCTTTTCTAACAGACTTACTCTGCGGGGAAAAGATGTTACAGCAGACATAACATTTTGGCCAAGTCTCCTGACATTCTTGTGAACAAGTTGAACTATAACATGGATTGCTGCTTACTTTGACAGACTGGAAAAGAGTTAAATCTCTATCTAAAAAGAAAGGAAAAATTGTTTAATGAATCAGTGCCAATTGGAAAGAAGTGTTTAATGACATACCAGGTGACCCTTTTCTTGGAAGTGACTTATATAGTGTTTTAGAAAACAAAATAAAAGTTGGACTCACAAAATCACAGACAACAAAAAGATGACCTCACTTTACACATAACCTCTTTAAAGGCCATCATTCCAAGTATAGTCACATTGGGAGGTACGAGGGTCCTCATAGCGAATCTTGTAGAGACTGAGTGTCAAACTGCAACCCAAAACCCATTTATTTATCCCAGCAATGCAATTAAACCCCAATACTGAAGTTTTAGTTTAGAAAAAACAACTCACACATTAACATATTTTGTCTTAAAAGAAAAACACAATTAGCATGACATAGATTTGCCACGAATGTACTAGGGGGTTAGAATGTTAATACAGGAATCTAGGTAGAAAACAATTCAGCCTGTAACAGCTACTTTACAACAGGGCAATCTTAAACTATGTGAATGAGCATTTCCTCCTTCAAATAAGTACATTTCTGCTGGCAGAGGCAATCACTGCAGTTTGCTAATTTTTCCTTTTACTCACAGTATTTCTGCTTTTTCTTAGGGTGGCAGTGTGTGCAGCCTTCTCTATACTTTGCAGGGGCCAGTGGCATATTTTTAGCCAATTCCATGTAAATGGAAGTTACTGGATTGGATTTCAGGATAGTGTTTGAAATGTGGGAAGATTTCTATTTGTTTGGCATCTCTTATGCTTTGTCTTTTATCTTCCTTTTGTAATATGCAGAGGTACATTTTAGCCACTTTACGAGCACAAGGACAAAAGGCACATGCCAAAAGAGGTGGGAAGGGAATCGGAAGAAGGCTGATGGCAACCCTGGAGGGCTCTTTGGACAGATCACACAGATGTGGGACTCCCCATACACTGGCCATCTAACTTGGCTGGATATTCATTTACAAATGCTTTCCAACAAAGATCAATAGGTATTTTAGGAGAAGAAGTATATAATAGGAAAATTCTCATGAACAAACGAAAATTTTTTTATTAGTTAACAGACATAATTCTATTTTTAAAAAGAATCTTAAAAATGTGTGTGTTCATAAAGATCTAAGAAAATGGAACTACCCAAGAACAAAGAGTGGCCAACTAAAAATATTTCTCAAAACAAGATGAATAATTAGAAGAATATTCTATATAGTTTAAAATTTTGATGTACTTAAATTAATAAATATTTTGTTGTAATAATTTTGCTTTGAGAATTTCCTTTTTCAAGGGTATAAATATAATTTCTATTTTTATATTTAATATTTGAGCATTTATCAGATATGTTTTGGTGAATAATTTAAAACAAAAACGTTCTATTTTTTTGCTAAATGAACAACTGTTTCATAGTGTTCCAAGACAGTTTTTGAACTAATTTTCCCTATAACGTTGTTGTCTGTGGACATATTTTCATGTTCTTATTTGTGCTTCTTCATTACACTCTAGCAAATGTCCCATTCTGAACAAATCACTGTGACTGCCCATGTCAAGGTCAAACAATGACTTTCATGTTGCTGAGGCCAACGGTCACTTCTTTATCCTAACTTTACTTAAACCCTGGCATGGCCCACACAGTGAACGACACTCCTTCCTGTGTCCCAACATCCCTGGAGAAACTATTGTTATCTCTGATTCTTTGCCTCATTATAAACTGTGGAGTGCTCTAAAACCCACTTCAGAGCCACTTCTATTTTGCTAGTCACAATTTCTCTTTAAATAATCTCATCTGCCTCCATGTCTGTGTATACTGTAGATAAATCTGTGACTACCTAAATTACAAGCCCTGACCTCTCCCAGAGCTCTAGATTCATTTAGTTTTCTTTCTGCCCAGCATTCACATAGGGATATCTAATAGGGATCTTAAACTCTATATTACCCAAATTCAAACTCTTGATTCTTTTCCTTAAAACCTGCTTTGCCATCAAGCCTGATCAACCCTGTTTATCAAATGCCAAAATCTAAACTGTACTCTTGATTGCTTACTTTAATGTTTCAAAGTCAAGTCACCACTCAGTTCTTTTTCTTTTTTTTGGTACTGGGGATTGAATTCAGGACTTTGTGCTTGCAAGGCAGGTGGCAGAACCACTGAGCTAAACTCCCAGCCCTACCACTCAGTCCTTTTAACTCTTCTTCAGAAAAAATTTTTTCTTTCCATTCTAGCAGTGCACTTGCTAATATAAACTAACATAATCTCTTTATTAGCTTTCCATAGTACTCTACCAACAGGCTGCCCCAGAATCCATACTCCACTGTGATTTTTACCAGATTACATAACTCCTGTCTAAAGCCCTTTAGTGTTTTCCCACTGCAGTCAAAATAAAATGGAAACTCATTTCCTGGCCTATCCTGACTCCTTCTCCGATCTCTTCTCACACACCTGTTCCCTATATGTGCCGTTCTCACCACATGTTCCTTTTTTTTTTTTTTTGGTACCAGGGATTGAACTCAGGTCCTTGCGCTTGCAAGGCAGACCACCGAACGGCTGAGCTAAATCCCTGGCCAACATGTTTCTTTCTTATTTCTGCTGGGTTTTTTTGTTTGTTTGTTTGTTTGTTTTTTGAGACAGGGTCTCACTATGTAGTTGAGACTGACCTGGAACTCACTAGGTAGCCCAGGCTGGTCTCGAACTCACAGCGATCCTCTTGCCTCAGGCTCCCGAATGCCGGGATTACAGGTGTGCGCCACCACACCCAGCTTTATTTCTGTTCTATGAATGCTGCTCTCTTATGAGGGCCTTTGTACCAGCCCTGCACTGACTCCACTGGCATCTTCCTCTTCAGCTCTCCGTATGAGTATGGCTGAAAGTCACAACTCTCTCAGTTTAAATATTACCTCTAGGGCTGGGGATTTAACTCAGTGGTTCCACCACCTGCCTCGCAAGTACAAGGACCCAAGTTCCATCCCTGGTACCAAAAAATAAAATAAATAAATAAATAAATAAAACATCTGCAGGGAGGCCTTTCCTGACTATCTAATCAAACACACTGCTCTCCTCACTTAGCGCCCCTATTTTAATTCTCTGCAGACTATTAGTGGTATTTTCTTGTTTACTTTTTCCTGGTCTCTTCTAATTTACCACTAGAATGTAAGTTTTGTAATGGCACTCATGTGTCCTCATCCTGTGTCTTAGTTCATTTGGGTTACACGAACTTAGTGTCACAGATTGAATGGCTTATAAACAACAGAAATTTATTTTCCACAGCTCTGGAGACACAGATCAAGGTATTGGTTGGTGTCCAGTGAAAATTCATTTCTTAAAAGGCACCTTCTGATGTATCTCCACACAGCAAAAAGGAGAAGAGAGCTCTCTGGAGTCTCTTATACAAGGGATTCAATAAATCACCAAAAAATTATAAATCATGACTAAGTAAATTTCATCCCATGGATGCAAGGACAGTTCAAAATGTGTAAGTCAATAAATGTAATGTAGCACATAAACAGAAGCAAGGACAAAAATCACATGACCATCTCAACAGATCAGAAAAAGGCTCTGATAAAAATCCAACATGCATTTGTGATTAAAAAAAACTCTGAAAAAAAAAAAACAAACTAGGTACAAATGGACCTTATGTCAATTTGATACAAGCTACAAACCAATGGCTAAAATCATATTAAATGAAGAGAAGCTGAATACATTCCCTCTAAAATCAGGAACAAGACAGGGATGTCCTTTATCACCACTCCTGTTAAATATAATACTCGATATATTAGCCAGAGCAATCAGGCAAGAGGAAGAAATATGAAAGATATGTATAGGAAAGGAAGAAGTAAAATTATCATTATTTGAAGATGACATGATCCTCCACATAGAAGGAACCAGTAGTGTACCACGATACAAAATGAATATACAAGGGCCAGGGATTTAGCTCAGTGGTTCCGCCACCTGCCTCACAAGCACAAGGACCTGAGTTCAATCCCCGGTACCAAAAAAAACAAACAAACAAAAAAAAACAAAAACAAAAAACAAAATGAATACACAAAACTCAATACTGTTCCTGAATACCAGTAAAGAACCCATCAAGAACAAAATTAGGAAGAAGACCATTTATAATAGCATCAAGAAAAATTAAATAGGAATTAATCTAAGCAAAGAAGTGAAAGACTTATAAATGAAAATTATAGTAGGGCCGAGATTTGGTTCAGTGGTTCTGACACCTGCCTCTCAAGCTCAAGGACCTGAGTTTGATGGCTGGTACCCCCACCCCGCCAAAAAAAAAACTAGTCTGAAAAAGATGGAAAATGTCAGAAAATGTAAAAATATTCCCTGTTCTGAACAGGCAGAAACAATATTGTCAAAAGGGCCACAATCCCAAAACTGATACACAAATTTAATGCAATCGCACTTAAAATACCTTTAGCATTCCTCACAGACCTAGTGAAAACATTCCTAAAACTCACACGGAACCAGAAGAAACCCAGAACGGCAAAAGCAATCCTGAGCAACAAGACCAACCAAGAGGCATCACAGCTCTGGACGTTCAAAGCTACAGTAATAAATACAATATGGCACTGGCACAAAAACAGAAATGTGCATCAGTGAAACAGAAGAAAACATACAGAAACGACCCTATGTACATTTAACAATCTGATCTTTGGAAAAAAGACCAAAAACATACACAGAAGAAAAGATAGCCTCTTTGACAAATAGTGCTAGAAAAACTGGCTGTCCATAGGCAGATGATTTACTCTTTTTTTTTTTTTTTTTAAGTACTGGGAATCAAACTCAGGACCTTGCACTTGCGAGGCAGGCATGGTGCCACTGAGCTAAATCCCCAGCCCAATTTACTATTTTTTTCTTTTATTGAGTTTATTGGTACATTTTAGGTATACAGTACAGTTACATTCATTATTGGGATCTTGTACCTTTACATGACAGGTGGTCTTGGCTCTCATTTCTTCCCACTGTCCCTGCCCTCTCTTCATTCCCTCCTCCCCTCCCCATTTACAAACACTTTATTTCCATTTTTTCATTTTCCCCTATTTTTTTCTCTTATTACCTTTCCCCTACCCTTCCAACTTTCCCTATACCTTTAGCCCTTTTCTTCCCATTTCACAATGTCAGTTATCTCCTTAGGATCTCAGGTACTATAACAGTTTATTCACACCAGAGAAACTATTCGGTATTTACACATGTGTGACTTATTTATTTCACTTAGGAGTATATCCTCAATATGTATCCATTTTCCTATGAATAGTCTAATTTCTCATTTTTATGGCTTAGTAGTACTCCATCTTATAGAAAAACCACATCTTCTTTATCCAGTCTCCAACTGATGGGCAAATGCAGCCAGATTTACTCTTGATTCACATTTCTCACCATGTACTAAGCTAAAATCAAAGTGGACCAAAGACATAAATGTTGAAACACAAACATGTTATCTGCTGGAAGATAAAATAGGTAAAACTCTTGAAGACAGAGGCATGGGCAAGGGCTCTGAACAGAACCCAAATTACACAAGAAGCATAACAAGAACCAACAAATGGGATCAAGTTAAAAGGCTTCTACATAGCAAAGGAAATAACCAAGCGTGAAGAGACAAACTACAGAATGGGAAAAGAATTTTGTCAACTATTCCTCAGACAGATGACTAATATCTGCAATATACAAAGGAGCTAGGGCTGGGGATTTAGCTCAGTGGTTCCGCTGCCTGACTTGCAAGAGCAAGGACCCAAGTTTGATCCCCGGTACCAAAAAAAAAAAAAAAGTTAAAAAAAAATTAGATGCTTACAAAGTAAAAGAGTAAATTTAAAAAATTGCTAACTGAAACAAATAGACATTTCTCAGAAGTACAAATGTCTAATGTTCAACCAAATGTCTAATGCTTGGCCATTAGAGAAATGCAGATTTAACACAAATCCCATCTTGTTCCAAAAGAATTGCTATCTTCAATAAATCAAATAATAACAAATACTGGAGAGGTTGCAAGGAAAAATGGAACCCTTTTCCCTTGTTGATGGAAATGTAAACTGGTACAACCAACAACCATCACAGAAAACAGTACAAAGATTCCTCCGAAAAGTAAAAACAGAAATTTCACTTGACTCAGCTATTCTCCTTCTAGGTATCTTCCCAAAGGACTTAAAGACAGCATATTACAGTGATACATCTACAAGCACAACACACGCTAATCTTGGACAAGACCCATGTGATCATTAACAGATGAATGGATAACGAAAGGGTGGCATCTATATACAATGAAGTACTACTTTTATGAAAAAGAATAAACTTCAGTCATTTTAAGGAAAATATATGCACCTTGAGGAATAAGTGAAATAAATCAGACACAAACTTAAATATTGTGTAGTTTCTCTTCAATGAGAAACGCAAATATACAAAGAGCAAAATTAAAGATAAATAATAAGAAATAGGGAGACAGATTATTTGCAAAAGAAGACCAAGAAATGGACGGAGGGAGAAGAAAGGGTGGGAAGGAGATGAAAAACAATTAAGATGTGTTATGCACACGTGCTAACTACCCACAAGGAAGGCAGTCATCACGTGCTGCAACATGTATAGCACTAGTAAAAAATTTAAAGATAAATGAAATGTTGGGAATGTATTTTTTCTAGTATACTTATTAATTTCCAGCGTATAGGAAAAATCTTTTATTCAGACCTTATTGAGGATCTTTTATCTGATCAAATAATCTGTGGTTGGTTTTCATGATTTTCAGAGTGGACATTCACCTTTTTAAAGTATGATAATGCATTAGCTGAGAGCTCTAGAAAAATGCTCAAGAGCAATATTCATGTATGTACTTCTGTTTTATGCCATTCTTTCATGGAACTACCATTAAATGCGCTGTCTGAACTAATTTTATCAAGTTAAACAAGTTCTCTCTCCAGTTTGTGTGTAATTTAAAAATAAACTTTTCAGTAATATTTTAAGAAGTCAGCTTTATAAGAACTAAAAAAATGGTCATTGCTTTTGGGTAAATTCTCCAATGCTTTAATAACAATTCTTGATTATTGTGCTTCTTTTATGAGGCAGAGAGGGAACTTAATGTTTTGAAATCTTTCTCCTGTCAAAGCCCTTGTGCAAGGTGGAGTATTTTTCACCATTTTACAAATGAAAAAATCTTGCTCAAAGGCTCAAGTAATTTATCACAGATCACAAAAATCTAATAAGTAATTAAGCAGAGATTTATAGCCACTATATCTAGCTCCATAACCCGTACTCCTCCCACTTCCTTACATTTTTAATTCAGTGAAATATTAAAATTAAAATGAGTCTTTCAACACATCCTGACAGAAAAGATAACAAATGTGCACAAGCTTTACGACTAACTGATAACCATAACCAAAGAATGTCTATCTTGATGTCAATTCTGAAGGGGATTTAAAAAAAAAAGCCATGGAGATCTGTCTCTGTCACTGACAGAAATACCTTTTAAAGTTAATGGTTACATCCAGCAAAAAAGGCAAAGGCACAGATAACCAAGTTGAGCAGGTCCATTAACCCACTGGTTTACAGGATAGAGAACACAAAATGTCTAAAGAGCAGAGTTATAGCAAGCAAGAGAAATTCAGATGATCAGAAATAAAGATTAATCTTCAGGTTCAAAAAAATCAAATGCACACAAATAGAATGTGAACCACAATCCCTGAAAAAAGACCCAAGCAGCTTAAGTCAAAAACTGACTTGGTGTAACGTGGTTGCTGGGTCTATAATACAATTTCAATATGTATGAATATCACTGTTATTGTCCATAACAAGGGGTCGATAAAATGACCTCTTCATATCTAGAAATATAATTTCTAGCAGTTTGTATTTTAACTGGTCATAACCTAGTGAAATGCCAGCCACAAGCAGATATCTATTTCATCAAGTCCGGGATGGAGAAGAGGTCAGAGGCATCAGGTGTTTAGATAACTCAGGAGCAGGGAGCCCACAGAACAGTGTATTCCTCATGGCTCAGTCTCACAGAGCTGGAAATGATCCTCAGATTTTTGGTGAGATCTGGGAGTTCCTGTCTTTACTTACCGCTACTCCTGTCTTATAGAGGAGGTAATGCACAGTCTGGGTGACGTCAGCAGCATGCATTAAATTATGATAAGGGTTTTTGTGCTTGCTGTATCCCACTTCCAGTGCCTCCACAAATGAGACAAGTGCAGAAATGGGGATCTGAAAGAGAGCAGAAAACTTAACTGTTGCTTTCAAAGAAGTAAAAGTCTAAGGCACCTTTAGATGCCTTTCTGGAGGCATTCAACATCAAGAAAGGAAATTACAACTTTTCATCATTTTTGCTTACATATAAGGCAATGATTTTGATGCAAATGCAGAAAACTAAGTTACTGGTGTCTGTGCTAGTCCTCATCTATCCTCAGTCTTCCGCCATAATCCTAAGGGGGAAAAGGATGCTGCACAGGACACCCTACAGTGTTGGAAACAGTACTGATTGACATAGAGAGAACACTAATAATTAGTTCCAGTTAGTGAACTCAGTCACTATTTGTAACATAAGTATCAGTGCAATGAGATCCTCCAGACTGGAAGTTAGCAACAATATACTGCTAAATAATACATGTAAGAACATATCCTATTTCTGTTCCAAAATATAACAGACTGCAATGCTATGGTCTGGGTTTTGGTTTTTGATAGCTGTTCTCTGTTCCCCCTCTCACCTCATCCCAACCCCATGTCCAACACATACAGCCAAGACCCGGTTTGCAGAAAGCCAGTGTTTCCTTTGATACTGTGTCTATTTTATAATAATTTTATAATTCAAGAGACTCATGTACTTATTTTCCTATAAATAAATGAGATGTGGGGCATAGTATATATTCATTTATTTCTTAAAATATAAAAGACTTGATCCTTTTCTTAGACCCACCAGTGACTTAGGTCAACATTTCCAACTGTCTTACTTGCTATTCCATCTCAAATATGTGTAATGTACTTTGCTTCCTTTTCTATGCGGCAAAGAGTTAAGAATTATTATGAGATGTGCACAAAATAAGCAGATCCTAGAAAATTCATTGTCACCGTACTAGCTTTTGGGACCAATGCCATGGTTTATGATAAAGTATTGAAGTTTTAAAAAGAGCGGGCTGGGGGATTTAGCTCAGCGGTTCAGTGGCCTGCCTTGCAAGCGCAAGGACCCGAGTTCAAACCCCGGTACCAAAAAAAAAAGAGAGAGAGAGAGAGGCTATGCATTCTGGAGACTAATTACCACATTAGAAAGAAAAACTAAGGAAAATGCTATTGCAACAAATCTGAGATTCCATAATCTAGTCTTCCTTCATGCATTCTTCCATGTTCACCATTTGTCAGTTTTTAAAAATTTAAGTAGGCTCTTAAGAGATTAACTCATTATCAATTTTAAAAAAATGAACATACACCTCATAATCTCAGCACTCTGGGAGGCTGAGGCAGGAAGATTTCACTTTTGAGCCTAGCATGGGTAACTAATGTAAGGAGACCCTGTCTCAAAATAAGAAGTATAAAAAACGATAAGGATGTAGTTTAATGCAAAGGCGCTAGGTTCAATCCTCAGCACTTAAGAAACAAAACGAAACAAAAACCCATAAAATAAAACAAAGAGGGACCCGAGGCTGTTGAGTTGTCCTTTGGAAATAAGTGAGCCAGTGCAAAGCTAAGCAAAAGTGAGTGTGTGTGTGTGTGTGTGTGTCTGTGCATGGCACCTTTTCCTCCCTACCGAGAGGGACTCCAGCACCCTCCAGATTTTCATGTAGGTTTCTGACACAAAACAGTTGAGGCACCTAAGGGCCACTGCTATAAAGTATTTACGGATGTAAAAGAAACACATCCTCCAATATGGAGTTCTTAAAATAATGACAAAGAACCACACTATAGAGAGAAACTAACGTGTTGCACAGAAAATGACTGTATTTTCCAGAGGCTCATCCATCTGACGCAGAGAGCCTGATCGGTGAGATGCTGCCCCATAAATGCACACGTTTCCTTGAGGATCTGGTCTGACCTTGGGTGCCCAGGGTATGCGACAGCTGAGCAACAGAGACACTTCATGCTGTGTATTTAAAGTGAAGAATTAATTTAAAGCACGAGTGGCTGGGAAATATCAGTGGTCTGTCACTGATGATAAGTGGAAGTATTTGTCTGAAAGAGCCAAAGGCTGGAAAAGAAGTTTACAGAGGCACAGAGGCTCAGTCTGTCTCCATTACCATCTCTCTGACAGCAGTGGTTGATAGTACATGTTGTGGTGCTGAACCGAGGTCTGTGGGCAGTGCCCACAGGGAAGCACAGTCACTGTAGGCTTTGGGCTGTAATTCCAGGAAAGACTGAGATCCAAAAGGGCTTCTCACCAGTCTCCTTGCCAATGAGATGCCCCAGTCATGGTGTGACTGAAAGCACCAAGGAAGGATGCACAGCAGTGACAGACACATAAAGACGCTTCCTGAGTTACCCAGAGCAGTTTTCTGTCTATGTAAAAGGACTGATCGGCGGCCTTTGCACTAGAATTCTCAAACCAGGTGTGGCAGTGCATACTGGTAATCCCTGCACTCAGGGGAGATGAGGTAGGAGGGCTTCAAGCTTGAACCCAGTCTGAGCAACTGAGCAAGACACTGTGTTAAAATGAACAAAAAAGGTCTGGGAATGTAGCTCAGTGTGAAGATCCCGGACTCAATCTCTAGTTGCACAAAATAAATGGATAGATAGATAGATAGATAGATAGATAGATAGATAGATTGATTCTAGTGGCCTTATCCCCCAAATCATTTAAAGATAGACAAGTTGTATATTGTTTACTTATCTTTTTTAATGAGGTACTGACCTTAAAACGGCTGATCAGATCATAGCGTGTGAGTAATTCATAGAAAATGAATTTCAGTGCATGATCCCCACTGGCCTCATTGAGGGAAAACACATCGAAGGACCAATTGTCCACATCCTACAGGACAGGAAAGGAAGAAGGAATGTATTAGTTTACAGTCACACAGCTACCCATCATCTCACTTTTCATGGGCCTACAGCCCTCACCCGGGATTTCACAGCACAAGACTGCAACACACTCTCCATCCTCAAATGTTTTTTTTCCTATCTTACAGTCCCATACAACATTTACAGTTAAAAAAATAAACTTATCATAGCTAGTTGGTAAATGATTTCTATGTTACACATGACTATAGATCCTTTTTAGCAAGTGTCAATAATCCCATGAAAGGCTGCAGATGTCATGCTGACCGATGACAATGTAACCTCAAGGAACCTGCGCTGCAACCCAGGCCTCATTTAGGAGATTCCCAGCTAGGCCTAGAAAATAGGCAGCAAAGCCATTTAAGATCTACTGGAGACCTGAAGCTTTACCTTGGTTACTATAACTGGCACTGCAATGTGTCACAGCCATTGTCTGATCCTTGTTCTGAAGAAAAAGCCACTGACAACTAAATGACAACTTTGTCATGTCTGATAACATTTAACCTTACTCTCCAGAATGTGGAAAAGAGAAGAAAAGAAAGAAAAGAAAAGCTGTGCCAAGCCCTCTACCACTGGAAATAAAGAGATCATCATATAAACAGCTGAACTCTATTCTAGATATTAGTACTCAGAGAAAGGAAAGGATGAGTGAATTCAGTGAGGAGAATATTCATTCCCTTTGGACACCTATTTTATGGAAATCTTAACCATGGTTCTCAAATTTCAATGTTCTTCCAAACCACACAGGAGCCTCACTAAACAACATTCTCTAGAGGTGTGGGAGGGGTGCAGACACAAGACTATGAGGAATCCTGGATCTGGAATCTGCATTTTTAACAAGCACCCATGTAGCTGCCTTGAACCATGTTTCTTCTTTACCCAGTTTGTTCAAAGATCATTTTCAAGAAGAAACTGTATGAGCCTCTGTTAGTACAACCTGAGGGGAGCCGAATCGCCACCTTTCCTCTCACTTTAAGTCTGGAGCTTGTCCAAGGAGTCGCTTCCTAAGTCATAGGGTAAATGCCCTTCTTAAGAAGAGCATGCTTCTGCATTTCCAGTAACCACACCCCAGAAGATCAGAGATAAAATACCTCAAATTAGAAGCCAATATGTATTGAGTGGGAAAAATAAAAAGAATAAATTCAACTTAATTCAAATTTGGAGCTGACTGGTGCTTAATTATTCTCTAACTTTAAAATCATTTTATGCCATTTGCTTACATTAACTGCAAAAATTAACGTGACAGTGGAATAATGCTTATTTTAGTGAATTATAGCCACTCAGTTTGGGGGGAAGTTTTCTGTAATAGAAAAAAAAAGTGATTGCATATAAACCCCTGGCAGTAAAGTGGAAATAACCTTTTTTTCTTCCCCCCAACAGGCACTATACAAAAAAAGAAAAAAGGGAACTTATCACTGTATCTCTCCAACTCACCTCCAAACCACGGCAAAAAAACCAGGAGTTTGGGGAATTGGAAAAATATAACAAAGCAAGAAGCCTTTGAAGTTCCCCAGTTGACAGGGGACAGGACCAAGAGAAACAGCAGCTTTCACCTTTCTACATACATCAGGAATACATGTGGAGAAGGGCAACCAGTTAGTTCTTATTCCTGGTCTGAAGAGTTTAAGTGCCTTGCCTCTGAGAAAGACCTGTATGTATCTAAGAGTTTCTTATCCTTAGGTGTACAATAACAGTTCATGCACATCACAGGTTGTTCCAAGTTTCTGGTCACCCTGTCTCCCCTCACCAGTTATTCTGCATAGAAAAGAGGCTTCAATTTGGAAACAACATTCTCATAAATGTCTCAGTGTCCTTATACCCACCAGTGTTTGTGTTCACGAGAAAGGAAGAAATTACAAATTGAAATATTCTTGTAATGTTCTTAAGGCTTTCACTGAACATTTCAGGTTTAATTATGAAAATCAGTGCAATTTCAGAGTGAGTGTTATTAAACAACAGCTCTCATGAAGTGATACAACTGATTAAATGAAAATATTGTTAGATTTATGTTTTCAACAGTAGAGGGGGGTTAGGATGGGCTCAGAGAAAACATGTGGCCACTGCTGTACCCTTCCTATTCTTATAGGAGTTAAGAAGAGACAGGAAATATATATAGAGAAAAATGGCAAAAGCGGATACATCACACACAAACACACACACATATGTATAGCAAATTCACTTACTGAATGTCTCTGAGATAAGAGGAAGAACTATAAATATATAATTAAGATAGGTTTTTTCTCAACATTAAATTAACTGAGGCACTTTCATCACCAATTCCTTGAATAGCTAATTTCTTTTCTGAAAATATCATCAGGTCATAGTTTTACAGGTTTCAGAGAAAGATAATGGCTTTAGCAGAAGTCAGAATTCTATAATGCTCCTGAAAAAAAATGGGTCAACTCCATGGGAGAAAGATGAAATGTCAACGAACCCAATAACCCTGGGCCCCAGGACAGCTCCACCTTGGAATCCAGAGTAAAGCATGTACAAAATATGTGTATCAGTCTCAGACAAGTGGATATGAATTAACTACTGCCTAGAGAAATACTTTTGCTTTAGGGCTCTTAGAACTATTCTATATAATTTTAAGAGTTGGCTACTTGGGAATAACTCTACAGGAGTCAGGTCATTTAAATGCAATCATTTGTAGGACTTCCTCTGAAATGATTAACTCACTGTGAGTCTTCAGAAAACACATATGGAGGGGAGAATATATAGATATATGGAAGGGACAAGGTTTAGGGAACACACATTTATCAACAAAATGTTACTGAGAACTCACTGTGTGTTGGAAATTCTGCTATCAAATGTCAGCTCTATTTCTATTCAATTTTTTAAAATGTTATTTAATCTTAGTTTCTTATCCATATAACGAACTTGGCATGAGTAACTAGATAACGATAGAATTATAATCACTACAGATCCTGCTAGTGGTAAATACTTTTGTCATAACATGTTTGATTTCTGATGGTCAAAGTCAGGCAAACTTTATAATGCTAGATCATTGTACACAACCAAACACTAGGGAACAAAAAGAAACAAAATTCATTGAGGTTTTGGTTCTTTGGGGCGGGGGGTGGTACAAAGGATCGAACTCAGGATCTTGCGCTTATGAGGCAGGCTCTGTGACACTGAGCTAAATCCCTGGGCCCAGGAGTTTGATTCTTAGATAAAATAGGGAGGCAAAGAGAGGAATAACTAGAAAAAGAACTGTAAAGGAAGCCTCTTATTTTCTAACAACAAATTTAACTATAAATTCAAGAGGTAACAGGTACATTGTAAAATCTGGTACTGGTATTACCTTCAATGCTTCAATAACAGCTGGTGGGTAGCTCAGTCCAACCATGTTTGATGTCCGTCTATACATTCTGTCAAAGTCAGAAAGATGCAGTGTGATATCGTACAAAAAAGGATTACCAATCCACAGGTTTACACAAAGCATTGACAGATAATGAGAAATCAAGATGTTTGGAGACTCAAGTTATCTAAATCAAGACGTTTGGGGATCCAAGTTACTTAAATTCCTTTTGTGATATTTTCAAAGTCATTTATGTGGTCTCAATGTTAAAATCAAACCAAATTAAAGCAATCTCAAACACACGAACCACTGAGGGAAAAAATTTGAAGTCTGTGTACTCCTGATTGCAGATTATATTTTTAAAAAGGGTTACTTGTTTTGCACCAAACAATTATAGTACAGTGGACCCAGCATACATGAACCTGAATGAAGAACTCTTGTGGGTACCCAATTTAGAACTATCAAAAAGAAGCAGGAAAAATGTCCCAAGGGAACTTTGAACTCACTATGGCATTTCTAAAATGTGCACAATGGGAACTGCAGGAAAATAAAATAAATCTATTTCAAGGATAGAAATTAATTCAATTTCAAAGGGATGACAAAATTGAAGTGCGATGGGGAAGTCAGACCCCTTAAACCAACTGTCCTCCTTGAGTTAGTTCAACATAGCCTTGACCTGTTCTGAAGGTGGACACTCACATATTTTAAAGGATGATGAAACAGTTGATTTTTCTTGTTTAAACTCAAACTAAATCTTCTCTGCTTAGCAAAAAGAATTTGAGCAAAGGAAAAAGCTTGCCCTAATAATTCTACGCAGGTTTAAATAGCTCTGGTTTCATTTTTCCCAGTCAAGGGTGTTTCCATCCAGAATTTTCAGTGCTTTTAAAGATCTTAAAACTAACACATATTTTCCAGTTACTGGAAACGCATTCCTTCTACTGCTTCGGTCATTGAATGGCATCTTTACCTCTCCACAAATATTCCAGCTTGAACTGCGTGGACGATGCTCTTGAACCTGGGCTTTTCTTCACTCCTCCTGAGCATCATGCCCATCTGCCTTGTGAAGGTGGAGGCCAGCCAGTCTCGGACCTCTGAAGGCACAGCGTCGGATTGAATGTCACTGAGCTCATCCTCCGTATCCAGGAGTCTCCTGAGCAGAAGAAACATCACCAGAACACAGAACAAATCTGAAGTGAGAGCCCTTTCTTCACAACACAGCTCTTTCTCTGAACACTGCGTCATTTTAATAAGGCTGGTGAAATCTCAGCCATTTCAGGATAACTCTCTTGACTACAACTGAATGTCACACATTGGATCTGGAATGTCTGCCAAAGTCCTCTTTGTCCTCAGTCATTAGCATTATTGGGAGGTGGCAGAAACTTAACAGGGTAGGGGCTATTAGGTTTCTGGGCTATTGGGGATGTTCCCCTGAAAGATCTATGGGATTTAACTCTGCTTTTTTCTCTCCTTTGTTTCCCTGCCATGCGGTAAGCAGCTTTACTCCATCATATGCTCCCACCATGATGTGCTGCCTTGCCACAGGTTCAAAAGCACCAATGGACTAGCTTCTCAAGAACCGGGAGCCAAAATAAACCTTTCCTCTCAGCTGGGCGTGGTGGCGCACACCTGTAATCCCAGCACTGGGAGGCTGAGGCAGGAGGATCACTGTGAGCTGTGAGTTCAAGACCAGCCTGGGCTACATAGTGAGTTCCAGGTCAGTCTCAAAAAAAAAAAAACAAAAAAAAACAAAAGAATCTTGTTTCTAAATTAAAACAAAACTTTCAAAATAATACAGTGTTTTAGAACAATGATTTAACACATTTGTTTGAGTTATTTATCAAACTTGTCATTGGTCAGACCACTAGAAAAGAACATAAAGAGCTATGTTATAGTAAAGTCTAAAGTTGTATTTTATATTTACATTAAGCACTACTAAAAATAAGAAGCAAAATTACGTGTGTGTGTGTTTCTTTAGATTTATAAATTGGGAAGAAGAGGAGTAAATATAACATTTGGAAAGAATATGCTATATTTTTTAAATTAAGTTTATTGGTACATTTTAGGTATACAATATAATGACATTCATCATTGGGAATTTGCACCTTTACATGATATATCTTGGTTCTTATTTTTTTCCCTATTCCTTTGCCCTCCCTTCTAACCCTCCATCCCTCTCTATTTACAAAGACTTTGCTTTTGCTTTTTCCTTGTCTCCTATGTACTCCTTTCCCTTTCACCTCCAACTATAATTTAGATTTAAAATGTAACCCAAAGATCTCATGTTCAGAGGTAGGGCTGACCACTGGGAGTGTGTTTTCTCATCTTGGTCTCGCCCTGCTGTCCTGGCTTGCTGACGAGTGAACAGTTTTCCTCCGCCATGCCCTTCTACCATGCCATGTTAGCCTTGGAATCAGCCACAGTGGACTAAAATTCTTGAGCCAAAACAAACCTCTCCCTTTTAAAGTTTTAGATATTTGGTATTTTGTCTTGGTGACTGAAAAGTGACTAAGACAGTAATTAGTAACTGGAGTGGGTCACTGTTGTGACTATACCTAAATATATGGCTTAAAAATCTTTGGAACTGGTTTATAGGAGGAGTTTAGAAATGTTTGGAGATATGGGCTAGAGAAGCTATAGAATGTTTGAGCAATGCATGATGTGTGATACCGGTCAGAGTTTAAAATACCAGAATGATAACAGGAATGCAGACAGTAAAGGCTAGGGTCAGGAGGTTTCAGGTGGGAACAAGGACTCCACTGGCAGTTGGACTAGAGGCCAGCTGTGTTACACTCTGGAAAAACAACTGTCAACATATCCTGGGATTCTGTAGGACAGTGAGATTATGGGCAGTTGACTAATTAATCTAGAGGAGGAAATTTCAACGCAGTCTAATGCGGAAGCTGAGGCATCGATACTACTGGCTGCTTTTAGCCAGATGAGGACCAAAAATCAAGGGTGAATAATTTGAAAAATGTTGCTGGTGGCCAGAAAGGAAGTGCCTGTGAGGAGCACTTGGAAGTGAGAACAACTTGGCTGCTGAGAAGTTTAGTATTATAAACAAGCCAAATACCTTGCATCAGAACAATAGAGAAGATGGTTTAAATGTATCTCTGGATTTGGCCAGAGCTCACCCTTCACAGGCTTAATGGTATAAAAGAGGAAGACTTTGCTTTGAAAAGACATACCCAGGGAACCCACCTCACCTAGGGTCACCTAGGAAAGTGTATCCCTAAGCTCAGGTATCCAAGCATTCAGAAGCTGCTGCAGCTATGGTCCAAGGGGAACAGGCCATTGCTCAAGCTGGGAGACTTTCACATCATCCCTGTGGTTAGTGCTGGTTTTTCTTGCATGAAGAATGCGAGAATTATGGGGTCACAGAGGCTTCCACCAAGCCTTCTAAAGATTACTTGAGAAGCCATGCAAAAATGTATGACAGGGTCATAGTGAGCATGAGGCCAAAGATTCACTGGAGATCCCATGACATTGGCGATGAATATAGAGCATCTGCCTAGAAAAGCTGCAGGAAGTGAGTGGAGCCCGCTCAAGAGAGAAGCTGATGTGAAAGGAACTGATTGCCCCATTTCTCTTTCTGTGAATCTGGTTTTTTTTGTACAGAAAAGCTATTGATTTTTGTGTGTTGTCTTTGTATCCAGCTACTTTACTAAATTTGGTTATTAAGTCTAGAAGACTTTTGGTTGAGTTCTTGGGGTCTTTTATATATAGAATCATGTCATCTGCAAATAACAACAATTTGACTTCTTCCTTTCCTATTTTTATTCCTTTTATTTCTTTCTCTTGTCTAATTGCTGTGGTTAATGTTTACAAACCTATATTGAATGGGAGTGGTGATAGTGGACACCCTTTTCTTGTTTCTGATTTTAGCATGAAGGATTTCAGTTTTTGACCATTTAGTATGACATTGGCTGTTGGTTTTTCATAGATGGCTTTTGTCAGATTGAGGTAGAGACCATCTATTCCAATATTTTGTAGGTTTTTTTTTTTTATCATGATTGCATACTGGATTTTGTCGAATGCTTTTTCTGCATCTGTTGAGATGATCATGGGGTTTTTATCCCCAGAAAGAATGGCTGTTATCATGAAATCAACCAATAACAAATGCTGGCAATGCTGTGGGGAAGAGGAACACTGCTCCACTCTTGGTGGGAGTGCAAACTGGTGTAATCACAGTGGAAAGCAGTATGGAGATACCTCAGAGAACTAGTATTGGGGGGCTGAGGATTTAGCTCAGTGGTTCTACCACCTGCTTTGCAAGCTCAAGGTCCCGAGTTCGAACCTCAATACCAAAAAAACCCAAAAAACCCTAGGATTAGAAGTCCCACTTGACCCAGTTATTCCCCTGCTGGCTATCTTCCCTAAAGAATTAAAAGAATCACACCATAGTGATATAGGTGTACCCATGTTCATAGCAGCACAATTTTTAATAGGAGACTGGATGAAGAAACTGGTTTTTTAATAAAATGGAATATTACTCAGCCACAAAAATGAAAAACTAGAGACATTTATAGCTAAATGGATACACACTGAGGCGATACTCTTAAGTGATATAAAGAGGGCACACACATAAATACCAAAAAGTTTCTCTAGTATAAGAAACTGAAAGTGTAAATAAGGACTAAAAGGTGTAATGGATGTCAAATAGGAAGAAAAAGGACAAAAGAGGACAGGGAAACAGGAGGGGTAGGGGAAAGGAAAGAAGGGAATGGAATTAATATGAGAAAATGAAAAACAATGCAAACAGTCTTTGTAGATAAGGAGGAAAGGAGGGGATGAAGGGAGAGCAGGGGAATGGGGAAAAAATAAGAACCAAGGTTCATTAGGTAAAGGTACGAATTTCCAACAATGAATGTCATTATATTGTATACATTAAATGTAACAATAAAATTAGTGTTTTAAAAAAGATGATAAAAAAAGAGAAAAGCCATGTGGGCTGCAACTGGCAATGCCAATTGGCCCTGCTAAGCCCGTTGGAGGTCACATCTCACATAATCTGCCCTAGGTGCTGGGCATGGAACTACAGTATTTAATTTTGCCCAGCTTATTTAAGCCTTGCTTTGGTCTGATTTCTTTCTTTTCCCCCAATCTTCCCTTTTGCAAATGAAATATTTACCTTGTGCCATTATATGATGGAGGTGTTTGATTTTCTTTTTTGATTTTTAGAGAAGCTCACAGCTGTCTAAGAGTTTGCCTTCAGTCTCTCAGAGACTTTAGGCTTGGGATTTTTTTGCAATGCTGGAACTATCAAGAGTTTGGCAACTCTTAAGAGATGGACTAAATGTATTTTATATAGTGAGACAAATATGAGCCTCTTGGGGCTAGGGGCAGAATTCTATGGTTTAGATCTAACATAATCCCCAAAAGTCTCATGTTCAGAGGTGGGTTCAGAAGAGGCACATCACTGGGGCATAACCTGGAAGGATATATCTCCTTTCCCAGCTCATCCCCTCTTTCCCAGCTCTTTCTGGCTGCCATGATGTGAGCAACTTTGTTCTGTGTGGCCTTTCTACCATGCATTTTCTGCACTGGAACTGGCCTACATTTGACTGAACTCACTGTAATTGAATCAAAAAAACTTTTCTTTCCTTAAATTGTGGGTGTTGATGTTTTTCTATCAGCAGTGAGAACCTGACTAATACAAACTGTGATATCAGATTTCATTAAATTAGAAACAAATCATATCACTACAAAAATAAATCATATCATCCTTATTACAGTGAAATACTTTGTGATTGAAATCTGGCAAAGAAAATAAAACATCACAAATATTGACAGAAGGGGCCAGGGATGTAGCTCAGCAGCACAAAGTCCTGAGTTCAATCCCCAGTACCAGAAAAAAAAAATGATAGAGGAGCCTTTTTTAATTAGAAAAATAGCTTTCATATTCAACATTTCAACATTTTTCAAAAGAAAAAGCAATTTTGTTACTTTCAAATACATTCTTAGTACAGGAAACTACTTCAATCCTTTCAGATAATTCAAATGGCTAAGAAAATAAATAATATATACATAAGTAATGAGGGAATATTGGGGATTGAAGAGAAGAAATGTTTCTGGAACACTTCTGGAGCCTCAAGTTACAGGAATTGTCAATTAAGACAAACAAATTTTTAGACTGACATTATAACAATATGCAATAATTACAATGCAACCCTCTATATAAGAAAATCTTACTAAAATTGTAGGATTATTTCTTCTTTTATATTACCTTAGTTCATGGTCCCAACAGTCATGTGAGATAAATTTTATTAGCTTTTTTCTTAATGGGTGAAGATGTATACAGAGGATGTGACTTGTCCAAATCTATCCCATGAGTTTATGGAAACCAATATTTCAACCCACTAATTTGATGAGTACCTCCTACCTGCCTTGGGGGACAGTTTCAAAAGCTATTTTAAATATCTCACATTTTTCTTATGTAAGAGACCCAAATTATAAATAAAGAGCAAAGTGAAACATAGCTAATAGGAAGTAGACAGATCTTTCTCAAGCAGGAAGGGGACCAAGGATGGGAAAAGGGTTGAGTGGGAAGGGAAAGAGGTTGAAAGAAGAAACTAAGATGTGTTATGAACATACCAACTCCACCCAACGAATGTAAATCTTATGTACTACAAACATGTACTAATAAAACTAAGCTATTTAACAGAAAATTTAGCATCATTTACTTATCGCTCTGGTCATTTTTTAGCTTACCTGGTTTCATCAATGTATACAGATTCAAGCACTGTGGCTGCATATTCCAGATTCTTCTTGAGATCTACTGCTGAAGCCTCCCCTCTTTCTAACTGTTTGACCAAAGACCGTAACCTAGGGGGAAAAAGGACATAATTTCATTAAAACCGAAGAAATAAAGAACAATTCTACAAGTAGAGGACACCTACTTTATACTCATCAGATATTATTTGTTCCAATACATCTGAAAGGAAAATAACCATGGGCCAAATGAATAAGCTATAAAATAAATAATACATTTTCCCCATTGTTAGGCAAAAGACAAAAAATTTTCTCAGCAGCCAGGCCTGGTAATTCCCAACACTTTCTAGCCCTCTTTTATCTTTGAGCTCCTACACTATCAATTATTTTGCTTTTCCTTAGAATTTTATCTTTGTGGTTTTAACTAGATATACTGAAATATGGCCAGCAGCACTTTTACCAAACACCTCTTGAAATTTTACTCTGTTCTGGCACTTGGTTCAGCACTGGCTTTAGAAAACAGCAGAACACAGTCCAGGGATGTTTGCAGACATGAGAAGATTTAAACCACCACCAAAGAAATAGATAAATGTAAACCATTTTACTGCATAGGAAGAATCCCTGTGAAAGTGGAAACATACTCAATTTTTTTAAAAATGAGGATGAATGATAAGCAGAGGCATTGTAGATAGTCCAAGAGAAATAATAAAACATGTTCTCTTTTTATATGAACATTATGTGCACAGAGGACTCAGCATATATGAGGGCAATAAAATGCCTGCAGATGATCAAAGTGCAGTAACTAGGAACAATGTAAATACCACAGAAATCTGGACTATTCTTCAGGCCATTTGATACCCAGCAAAGATGAATACAGACTCTGAAAATAAACTTGAGCTTGAATTCTACTTTACAACATATTTAACTTCTCTGAGTGCGATCTGTAAAACGGAGAGCCAACTGCAAAATTTCCCAGTTGATATAAAGATAAAATGAAATTAATATAAAATACATTACTTCCTGTTTTAATTATTGTCACTGTTGTTATTCACTGACCTTGATCATCACAGGTAACCAAATGAAGGTAATTTTCACTGGATATTTAAGTCATTTGATGTGAAACCAGGCTCCAGTTCCCATTGGTTTATGTAATTTGTTTTCATCTTCCAAAATATCCTCAGATTTGATTCACATGACAGACTAGGTTGACTTTTGAAAAAGCATAAACTACTCATCTCCCAAAGTTCATTGGAATGACCAAAAATAAAGAATGAGAAAAATTCTGGATCAACCTTAGCTGCACCAGCTCCCAGAGTTAGCAGGGAAGGGCCTGACAGTAATACACAATGGACAGCCCATTTGCTAAAGAATGGGGAGATGGCAGGAGCAAGTCCCAACTGCTATTCCAAATAAGGACTGGACATCATTTAGCAAACACATTCCTAGCTAAGTCTGCCTCCAATTCTGATTCTCACCTCAAGAGGCCCAGCTACCCCTAGGCTGTCTGGCCTCTGAACAGGCAAAGTAAAAGGAGAACAACTGAAATTTTTCAAAAATGTCTTTCTTCTGTTGGAGCTGAAAGATTCTACCATGAATTTAACATGAATCTCTGAAAGGAGCCATCTCCATTCAGCAAATCTTAGAGCAAACAGCAAAATAGAAAAAAAATTAGAAAGAATATGACTAATAGAAGTGAGAACAAGAGTTTCTTATCTACCTATAACAGGGTTTCCACAGGAAATAAACAGACAGAAGTGGCTTTAATTAAAGTTTCCTAGACTAAAATGAGACCCAAATAAAAAGGTGAAAAGGGACCGAAAACAAGCAGAAAAAAAGAAAGAAAGAAAGAAAAGAAAAGAAAAGAAAAGAAAAGAAAAGAAAAGAAAAAAAGAAAGAAAGAAAACACCTAACATACAGTTTTAAGTTTTTATTCCAAAAAATAATTTTTAAAAACTGGAAAAGCTTTGAGGAAATAAAACATATCAGTTTCAAAGTAACAAAAATTTAAACTGGCCATAGACTTCTGCCATGTCGAACACCAGAAAGCAATTTAACCAGGTTTTGAGAATAATATGGTATAACTGAAAATATGTATGCCTATATCCACTGGAGTTGTCATGTATGTGTGACACCAACAAAGATATTTTCAGGTGTGGATAAGTGCAAAATGCTATCTTTCAAATGCTTTCCACAAAATAGAAACAAACTTTAAGGCATCCTCTAGGACAGTAATCTGCTAAGATGGTACATTCAAGACTATCCAGTTAAACGGACTATGGATTCAAGGCCTATCTTTAACTAAGCCAATCTTTAATCTTTGAAAGTATAAGAAAGTAGTTTCAAGGGCCAGGGATTTAGCTCAGCGGTTCGGTGGCCTGCCTCACAAGCACAAGGACCTGAGTTCGATCCCAGGTACCACACAAACACACAAAAAAAGGTAGTTTCAAAAATTTCCTGAAAGAAGTGGCCAATAAAATATAATTCTATACATTAATGCAATTTTGAAAATTAAAAAAAGTACCCATAACAAACATGCTGTTTTGTAACCTGTTTCTTTTGACAGAGTGTACCTTTTCACTTCAATAAAATCATGTCAACATTATGATCTCTTAAGGATATGATTAATAACTCCCCCATGCTAATAATACAATGACAACTAAACATGAAAATAAATTGACACTTCTTTTCCTAAAATATGGTCCTATTCTTATGAACTAAAATCTAATATTAAAAACCAATTAAAATGATCAAAAACATTATATAGATTATGGGTTTCTATCAATTATTTAAAATAACTGCCACTCTCAGCGCTGTGGTCTCTACCTAGATGTCCCCTCAAAGCTTTACACACTCATAGGCAGGGCTCTGGGAAGATGATTAGATCATGAGGGTTTACATCTGGCTTGCGATTAGATTGTGAGGTCTGGTTAGAAGAGATGGGCCATAGGGTGTGTAGTTTGGAAGGATTTATCTCCCTCCCCAGTTCCTCCCTTTCTCACTGATTCCTGGAGCCAGCTGTTCTGGGAGTGTAAGTCTGAACCAAAATAAACCTCTTCTCTTTTCGTGAATGTCAAGTATTTTGTCCCAGTGATGAAGAAAGGGAGGGACTAAGACACAGTAGTGAGGGAATCAAGTTGTAAGAACCTCATGATATCCTGTGATTAGGAAACTTGTCCCCCAGGCCAGAGACAGAGTAGAAGTCTCAGAGAAAGTACCACTTTGGAAACCCACTCAGTAGCTGAGATAAGCAGCCCTAAAAATCAGCTCCACCAGAACCCTAGTCTTGTGCCATGGTTAGCAGGAAATCAGCAGTACAAATGACTTCTTGATGTAGATCACCAGTGGTACCATTGGCAGTTTTATTTATTTATCAGGATGGTCTGACCCACCATAAAACTGTAAACCAAAACAAGGCTCACCAAGGAGTTTCAACTGACCAAATACTTTCAAAATGAAGTATCTTATGGATGCACAAGTGACCAAATACTTTCAAAATGAAGTATCTTATGGATGCACAAGAGGTACCATAATTTTGCATCTATCTCACTTTCTAGCTTCTGAGATGAGCAGAAGACTTTATTAACATCCTGGCAGGCAGAGGAGGGAATCTGGGGCAAACCACTTTCTGTTTGGGGGATCCACCAGTTGACATTTACCTCTGTTGACTCAAGAATGACTACACAGAAAAAAAAATTAGGAAAAGATTCAACAATGAAGACAGAAAACACAGCACTCAAAATGTAGAGAAAGACTCATTTTTGAAACAAAGAAAATTCACCAATGGAAAAAGAAATGAATTTTACGAAGCAGCTACTATGGGTTCAATAAAATTTGGGAAAACATAGATCTGTAGAACCTGGAATGGATGTGATAAAGTAAACATATCGAGAGGGAAGAAGTAATTAAAAAAAAACTTGACAATAGAAAAATAAGAAATTTTTAAAAAACGTGGTAACCAACTCTAAATATCCAGTTTCTGTTAGCTACAACACCCATGTCAAATATAAGGTAGAGCTATCAACTTCGCTTCACAGAGCTGCTGCTCTAACTCTGGAAGTTCTTGATGGCCCTTCTCTTCAAAGGTATTGAACTTTAGCACACTGCATAGGTACCCGCTTCCCCTGTAGATCCTCTTTCCCATCTACAGCGCTCTGCCCTGCCTTCCCCCGCCTACCACTCCTCTTGGTGAAGCTGCTGTTTCTTAGGCAGAAGATCCCATTGTGGAACAGTCATGATATGTATAGACTGGTGGGGGCCACTCTGTGGGACCCTCAGTCATGAGGCTGACACTGACTTGCTTAAGGAATAAGGAAGTTTTTGTGGAAGTCTGCAGGCTTCCTGGCTACATGGGATGTAGCCACCCCCGCCATCCTGAGGCAAGATAACATCTGGGGAAGACAGCACAAAGAAAGCAAGTACCCAGATAAGCAGAAGGATCTTAGCTTGTTTCTTTTGTGATGTTAAATCTGTCCTGGGTTCTACTACTTCATTCCAGGAAAAGTACACTAGCTCTCCCCCTGTGCTTCTCACTGGCTAATGAAAGTGGGCCAAGCTGAAGAGGTCTTTATCTGGTGCCCAATCTGAAGCACTGATCTGCCTGTCCCTCTGTACCTACAAATTTGTCTTTGTCTTTATCCCTCACCATACCCCTCTGAGCAGGCAATGGAGGATCTAATTGGCACTGGGTAGTCTCCAATTAGCTTTTTTCAGAAATGAACAATTTATTACTCACCAATGTCAAAAGTTCCTAAAATCACTGGGAACATAAGGACCCTTCCTCATCTTCCATCATAGTGTAGGTTTTTCCTACATCTCAATCCATCTTTAAACAAAACTGGATTGCCTGAAAGGTAGTCAGGATCTTTCATACCCTTATCATAAAGTATTTTTGTTAATCTGGAGAAGACAAGCTGTAACAGGAAGGTGCACTGCCTTCCTGTTTTCCTAGTGAAGTGTGTTTGGATGTTTCTCCATGTGAATTCCTTCCACCTACAAGGCCAAGGGTCAGGATCCACTGTAAGTGGTAGCCTGCATACCGAAAATGATGGCTATCTAATTTGTAAATACTACTCAAGAGGATTTTTGGTATGGGCACCCCAATGGAGTTCATTTCAGGAGCATTTAAAATAAAATCACAAAGAAGAGGGGCAAAAGAGAGAAGGGACGGATGGAAAGGAAGAGGGAAGGAAGACAATATAGAGCAGTAAAAATAATTTAAATAAAGATTCCCTTCTGAGTGAAGTTTCCAGCATAGTTTCCATCCATTTCTGTCCAAGTAGCTGCCAGAGAATAGGAGCACAGGAGGAAATGTTGTATCACTTCAGTTATCTTTGCCCTCAAGCCCAGAGCAAGCCCTATATGTGGGCTTCTCCTGCACCCATGGCAGTCTGAATAAAGAAGAATAAATAAAGGTGCTGAAAGAGGGAAAACAAGCAAGGAGAGGCCTGAATGCTGTTCTTTGGAATTCAAAAGACAGTTGGAGTAGAAGAGGGGAGAAAGTCTTTTTCATCCACAAAGATAATTCCTACGAGTAATGGTGGACTTCATCCAGAAGGAACCTACTGGCTTACCTTCATAACTTAGAAAACTGTCCCACGTAGGACTAAGCATTATGCCTTATCTAAGTGAGGGCCCAGAAAACCTTCTAATGCAATGCTCTGAGAGCAGGTGCATTTGTTGAGTTTTAGCCACTGCTAGAATGAAATCATCAGAAGAGCAAAAGCAAAAATAAATAGGAATAAAAAGCTACAGAGACACATTTCTTACATCTGCTTGTTCTGCATAAGAGGATCCTCCTGAGGATGAATAAGCAACTCCTAAAATACCTGTAGGGCCAAGATGGCTGTGGTCTCAGACTGGCTTTGTTCAGTCTGAAAGAATGTGAGAGAGAACTGGATCATTTACAGAACTTCCTCTATATGTCCCAGTGAATCTGGAGTCCTAAAAGCTCATCTGAATAAAAAAGACTCCATTGCATTTATCACATCAGTGAAGTATGTGCAAGGCACAAGTGTCTCTGTGTACCTGTCACACCCCATCTCCTCCACATCACTCCTCCCCCACCACTTACCCAATGGAGTCTCTACAAGTGACAGCAGAGATGGGACAGAGCTAAGAAAGCAAAGGGGGGAGTCAGGCCTCCCAAAAGAAGTGATGTCAGGGCTGTCCTGGAGACCAAGGAGGGGTCAGCCAGGCTCACATGGTAGGATGGGGACAGGGTGGGAACTGAGACAGCAGCCTGAAAACAGCCCTGCTTGGAGAAGTCCTAGGGCTTCTGGAACTCAGAAGATAAAACTTACAAAGGCAGGAACCACCTCACAGTGGGCTTAGTGTGCCAAGCTACAGAAATCTAATTTTCTCCTAGAGATTACAGCGAGTCAAGGGAGAGTTTTTACAAGGGATGGGGAAGAAGCAGCTTGATAAAACTTGTAGTTTTTGTACCCGGGATTGAACTCTGGCCCTTGTGCTTGTGAGGCAGGCGGCGGAACCACTGAGTCAAACCACTGGCCCAGAACTTGTATTTTTGAAAGTTCAAAGTGACAGAAAAAGGAATGTGGTGGTCGGTGAGCGGCAAATTGTGTAGTTGGCCCCACCCCATGTATCTCAGGGTCCATAAATTCAGATTCAACCAATCTGAAATAAAAAATATTCGAGAGAAAAATATTACAACTGCATTTCATAGATTCTTTTCTGATCATTCCCGAAACAATACAGTATAACAACTATGAATATTACATTGTGGTAGGTCTACAAGTCAGTTAAAGACGTAAAGTTATATGCAAATAATGCACAACTGTATTGAAGGAATTTAAATATCAATAGGTTTTTGGTATCTGTGAAGGTCCTGGTACCAATGCCCCACAGATAACAAACCCAACAACAGAAATAATCAACAAAGCTAAAAACTAGGCTTTGGAAGGCTTAATAAAATTGGTGGCTCAAGCAAGACTGGTCAAGAAAAAAATAGAAATAACTAGGCATGGTAATGCAGTCTAGGAGGCTGAGGCAGAAAGATCACAAATTCAAGCCTACTTTTCATAATTTAGCAACTTGCAGAGGCCTTGTCTCAAAATTTAGAAAGAAAGAATGAACAAAAGAAAGAGAGAAGGAAGCAGAAAAGGCACAAGTAACCAATATCAAGAATAAAAAAGAATATAATTACAGATCAAGCAGACTTTTTAAAAGGCTATCATGAATACTTTTTTGGAAACATTTAAAATCTAGATGAAGTGAAAAATTCTATAAAAAGTTAATGATGAAAAGACACAATAAAAAGAGAAAATATGAATATTTCCATATCACATAAATTAAGACCATAAATCAACTCTTTCCTACAAAGAGAACTATAGACTTATATCACTTTCCCAGTTAATTTGTCAGAACATTCCAGGAGAAAAAATAATATAAAATCTTTCAGAGAAGAGTGAAAGAGGAAATACTTTCCAACTCATTTTATGTGGCCACCATAGTCTTCATTCCAAAAACCAACAAGGACATTATGCATATATAAAAAGAATTAACAGGCGAATCTCTCTCATTAACAAAGATGCAAAAATCTGAAGTTTTTAACAAATAAAAAGGATTAGCACAGCAAACCAGAACTGAAATGCAAGGTTGGCTTAAAATTCATAATCAAGAGAATAACTGTAATGCATTATCATAACAAGAATAAAAGAGAAAAAACATATGATCATTGTCATAGAGTGAGGAAAAGCATTGAGAAAATAGCAATTTCTAAGTATTATGGCAAAGAAAAAAAAGTGGTATTTCCTAAATTTGATGTCGAGTCTAACAAACAAATAAAAAGAGCCACGACACACCTCATACATGATGCTAAAATATGGAATGTTTCCTGCTGAGACAGCTAATAACACGAGGATTTAGCATGACTTTAAGATTGCACTGTGGTCTTCATCAGTTACATAAGAAAAATAGAAATAAAAAAAGAAAAGGTAAGATTATCACTGCAGATGAAATCATATCGAGATAGGACATCTAAAAGAATGTGCAAGCAAGCTATTATAATGAAGTTTAACAAGACCACTGGATAAACAGAAATAAACAAAAAATGATATTATCTACAAAATATCAAAATAAAAAGTATCTAGGAATAAATTTTACAGAAGATTTAAATTCCTGTGTGGAAAATAGTAAGATATTATTTTATCTTATTTTTTGGTTTTGGTGAGAGGCAGGGTCTCATGATGTACCTTAGGCTGCGATCCTCCTGTTTTAGCCTCTTGAGAGCTGGGAGAACTGGCATGTGCCACCACACCCAGTGGCAAGATATTAGCGAGGTAATTCTAAATAGCCTAAGTAAATGGAAGGGTAGTCCATGTTTATAAGTTGTACATTTTATAAAATAGGGATTTTCCCTGGCTTCACTGTGATCCCAAATAAATTTCTCACACACGGAAATCGCTAGACAAATTCTAAAATTTATTTAAAAATGCAAAGAACCAGAGCCAATATGGTTTAACATAAAAGAACAAAGCTAAAAGATTTGCATCCCCAAATGTCACAAAACATTATCACAAAACATTCAATTCTGAGCACTTATCCCTTTACCAGCTTTCTATTTCAGTTCTCTTCCTCTGAATATCCGCTGGCAAGAAGACAAGCACAGCATTTGCATACGAAAGAAGACAAGGAAATCTGCTACCAAGAGAGAACGAAAAGGAAGAAAGCGAAGATCAGAAAAAGAAATCGAAGGGAAAAGTGGAAAGAGGAAAGGAAGGGGAAGGGAAGAAGAGGGAAACAAAGAAACACGAGAAGAGGAAAAGGAAGAGAAAGGGGGAGGGGAGGGGAAGGGAAGGGAAGGAAAAGAGGAAGAAGCTGGACATGGTTGTGCCTGCCTACGATCCCAGCATTCTAGAAGGCTGAGGCAGGAGGTTCAAGTGTGGCCCAGACTGGATAACGTCTCAAATTAAAGATAAAACAGGAACTGGGGGTGTAGTTGGGCATGAAGACCCTGGATGAAATCCCAGTGCTGAGGGGGGAAAAAAAGGAGAGAAGAAGGGAAGGAGGAAAGAAGGGGTAAAAGAAAAAGAATAAAGAGTCAAATATAAACTGCTTCTGAGTTATCCTTCTCCCCTCTTGGGCTGTCTAGTTAAGAGTGTCACTGTCTCCTCTCTTGGTTACTCTGAATCTTCGGATTCTTGCATGTTTTTGTTTTCATGAAGCTATGTCACAGTGCACACTACCTACTCACTCTTCTAGTTTCTGCTCCACAGGCTCAATCTCCTTTATGATGCATGTCCGTGGGTGTGAGGAGTGAGAGAGTACTCATGTGTGCACAGGTATGCCAGCTCGATGAATGTGAATCCTAGGCAGAAAGTACTTCCTGTTCCAAGAAAAGCTTCATATTTTATAGTATTGTACAGGTAATATGATCTAGGTTCAAAACTTCAATCCACTGAGTTTTTGGGTTTTTTTGGGGGTGGAAACTGGGGGTCAAACTTGGGAGCTTGTGCTTGCAAGGCAGCCCTCTATTGAGTTTTTAATATTGATCTCATACCTTTGGAGTTCTTAAAGGAAACAAACAAACAAAAAATGCAGTGATTTAGAAAGGGAATACCACACAGTCACTATTGGTCTTATAAAGAACTATTTCTTAAAAACTAGTTTATCTTTAAAATGTTTTTTATTTCTGCTTAATTCACACACTTTGTCTTAAAGGACATACATACTGCCTTAAAAAAAAAAACAAGGTGCACAGTTATGCTAGAAAAATCTAGATGGGTAGGCCTTTTTGGGAAAAGGCCTATCAGAATCTGCATTATATCTTTCAAGAACAAGAAAAATAAAAAAAGCAAAGAGTATCATTAGAAACCCATGACAAGCCATGATAGGGAGTAGATGGGGGAAGGAGGTAAAATCCGGCCAGGCTTCCAAGAGGTTAGCTCCAGAAGCCATTTTTTCATTTACAGCTATTCATGTGGAAAGAAACACCATCACTTTTCTCTGGTGTTAAACATGCCACTTCAACAACATCTGTCTCAATAGACCAAAGAAACAAGAAGAACTAAAAACATCTTTGAATGGTGGTGATGAGAAGAGGAAGATGAGAAGAAATGAGAAGAAATATTTTCAGGAAGCCTCAGGCTCCACCCAGGCATTGAGACTTCTCTCCACACACTAGCAAACCCCACCCCTGGGCTCCTTCATTTCCCTGTCCTGAACTCTGGTTCTTATTCCATCTGACTTGCAGTATGTTGGAGGACTATACCAAGATACTTAGGACCCCTCACCCAACAAGATCACAGAATTCTGTTACCCTGGAAATAAAACAGATTCTGTGTGCTGTGGCCACAAGGCTACTGATCTTTTCCCAGCAGCACTTCAGATTTCTCTACAAGATCGAGAGGACTAGGAAAGGCAACAAGCTCCTGAACTCACATCCTGTGACAGACCTCAAGAAGAACTGTGGTCACTGCTGAACAGACAAAGACACAGGGCTTTTTTTTTCCAACACCAGCAGTTGCTTCTCAGTTGCTAAAATACAGCTCATAGGGTACATTAAAAAGTCTGTGTTACAGTTTGCAATAGCTAAAACTTAGAAACAGCACAACTGCCCATCAACTGGAGACTGGATAAAGAAGATGTGGTTTTTCTATAAAATGGAGTACTACTCAGCCATAAAGAACAAGAAACTACAGTTATTTATAGTTAAATGGACACACATTGAGGCCATACTCTTAAGTGAAATAAATAGGACACACGTGTAAATACCGAATAGTTTCTCTGGTGTGAAAAATTAAAGTGTAAGGGGCCGGGGATTTAGCTCAGTGGTTTGGTGGCCTGCCTTCAAGTGCAAGGACCCAAGTTCAATCCCTGCACCAAAAATAAAAATAAAGTGTAAATAAGGTTCAAATTGTATAAATGATAACATGAAATAGGAAGAAAAGGGCTAAAGGAGTAGGGGAAGTGGGAAGGGTAGGGGAAAGGAAAAAATATGAGAAAAGGAAAAAATAGAAACAAAGTCTTTGTAAGTAGGGAAGGGTGAAGGGCGTGAAGGGAGGGCAGAGGAATGGGGAGAAAATAAGAACCAAGATACATAATGTAAAGGGTACACGTTCCCAATGATGAATGTAAATGTACTGTATATCTAAAAAGTACAAATAAACTTAATAAAAAAGTCTGTGCTAAAGGAAGTGCTCAATAAATATCAGTTCAATAAATGAAAGAGGGAATATATTCATTCACTAGCACTTGAAAAGAAAACAAAACACAATTTGAATTAAGAAAATATCTCTACAAAAAGGAAATACAATGTGTTTCAGTAAGATAAGCCCCAAATTACCCTTTTCCTACTTCTGCTTTTAATTTTTTCCTTTCATAACAGAAACCAAATTAATTCATGGATAAAACCTCTTAAATAATAGTTAAGGAAATGCTGAATTGGCACAGTTCTGTTTCCTTAAGATTAACTTCAAAAGAATTACAGAAAGAAAAACTCAAACCTCCAGCAAAACTGTGAGGACACTCTGAAGTGGCCTGAGGCTGCTGGCTCGGACTCTGTGAGGGTAGGACGTGAACAGGAGGCAGCCCTGCCTGGCAGGTAGAAAGGGACAGTGTCTGCTAGGTCTCTTCCCTTCCACCTGGCCCAGGTGACAGGGGCTGCTCTCATCTGTGGTGATCCATGCCTCGAAGGGTCAGGAGACCCTAAGAATTAAATCAGAGTTGTTTGTCTCACATGTGGCTCCACTGAATTTCACAGAGGTTTCCAAGACTATCAGAGAAAAAAAAAGAATGTGAGAAGATATGTGTGGGAAGTTTGTTTTTATAAACCAGGTAGGAATTGGCTACTTCACACCATCCAGGATCACGTGGTCACGCCTTTCCAACCCAGAAGCTGCCCGGTATAGCTGTAGGTACGGAAGAAATGGGTTTCTCAGAGAGACAGCCAATCCAGTCTTTGAAACTTGTTTATCCTTTTAAACTTTCAGTCTTTCTACCTGGTTGATAGGATCAAAGGGTATATTGTATATTCAAGTTGCTTGTTAACTTCTTAACGCTATTAAAAAGATGCAATTTCCACGTAATTATGAGACAACCTCCCGAACACTTGGTAAAAATAATACAACAAAAAAAGAAGAAGAAGAAGAAGAAGAAGGAATTACATTAAGTAAAGAAAAGCCAGTCACAAAAGGTTATGCACCATAGGATTCCATTTATGTGATGTTCTTCAAATGAATGAATAATGGAGGAGAGGACAGATGAGTGGTTGTCAGGGGTTGTGGTGAAGGAAGAATGGGAGGCGGATGTGTATAAAAAGGGCGCCACAGGGAGCCCAATGTCTGCATTCTTGTGGTATAAACTGTAGTGTAGTTTTTCAAAATGTTTCAGTCATAAGAACTGAGTAAAAGGTATATGGGAATTTCTTCATTTACTGTCATTTGATAATAGAAATCCACAATGACCTCAAAATTGAAAGTTTAATTTTAAAGAGGGTTGCAATCATCCCTCTGAATGGCACACTGATAAGAGGTGACGCACTTTTCCCTTCCCCTTTCTGTTATGTGGCCTCATTAGTGTCTCTCAGGTCCTGTTTGGCTTCAGCAGCAGTGGGAGGAAGGGATAAATGGTCACCATGAGCTTTTAACCATGTCTGATGATTCTGAGTAGGGTTTAATGAGGGCCACATTCAGTGACTTTTGGAGGAAAATAAATTCAAGCCTTGAGAAAACCTTGAGAAAGACTGATGTAGGAACGTAAGATGCCAGTGGACAGTCCTGACACTAACAAGATGAGGGAAGAGGACCTTGGTGACAACACTGAAGGGTCACCCATTCCACCTCTACTGGCAGCAATACCACAGGAACTCTGAGGTACACAGCATGATTCATAATTTTCTTCTCCTTTTCAGTTTATTCACAGTAGGCTGCTTCATTTTGGGCTTAACTTCACTATGGCAGATTGGCCATGAACAGTTTTAAAAAGAAGAAAATTCACACATACCTCCCAGCTTCTAGTAATCACCACTCTACTCTCTACTTCTATGAACCCAAGTGTTTTAAATTCTCTCTACATAAGATCATGGTATATATCTTTCTGCATCTGACTTACTTCTCTTCGTGGAGGTCTTCTAGGGAGTGGGTAAGGAAAACAGTCAAAGGGTTAAGTTCCAGTTAGACAGGTCTGAGCAATTTGTTGTGCAGCGTGGTGAGTACGGTTAATAATAATGTACTATATAACCAAAAGTTGCTGCGTGGATTTTAAATGTTTCCACCACAAAAAATGGTAAATATGGGAAGTGACAGATATGGTACTTAGTATGATTTGACCATTCCACAATGGATACATGTATTGAAACATCATATTATACCCCATAAATGTATGACCATTGGTTTTCAATTAAGAATACAATTAAATTAAAAATAAAGACTTAGTTCCATTGAACAAACGAAAATTCAGAGCCGGGTCTGAGGCTGCTGCACCGGGAACAAGAAGGGGTGCTGAAAGAACATAACCGTTTATGTTGAGTAGTCCTTTCCAAGCAACAGGAAGACACCTTGCAGATTGTTCATGTGTCAAGATTTTTCAACATAATTACCATTAGATTTCCTCCTAGTCATGAAAAATTTTGTAAATGCTTTGGAATGGGAAGGGAAAGCCGGTAGGGTTCTGGACCTGAAGTGCTTTTTCCATTGATGGCTTGTTTACTGTATTCTAGTAACTGAATGTATTAAAACCTTTTCTATTTCTTTCTATATATGGATAAAAACAGAAAGGAAGGAACTAGGGAGACTTTACATTCAGGCATCACCATCTCACTGACCAGCACTGCCACTCCTCTCTCTAGAGATGAGGGACGGGACACATTTCACTTTTTATTTGATTAAAATAGCTCAATCTCTCTCCGTGGTTAGAAGTACAAATTTGATAAAAGCTCAGGCACCTAAAGAAGGTAAATGCTAACACAGGACCCAACTCCCAATGCTATTTAAGAATAAAATTCATCCCCTGTTAGCTATTTCCTGTCAGAAATTACACAGAGATTTGATTTACAGAGGAATTAACCGCAAAAGCAGCAAATATTGGCAAATCAATATAGATAAAGCACTCCATGTGCCCCAAGTAAACTATCCTTCCTGTTCACATTGGCAATTCTGTGATTTAGGAATATTATCTTGTCCTTTGGGGCTTTTTCCTCATGAGCACCATGGGCTTCCACTATACTCAGAAATTCCTCGTGAAGCACTTTTAAAACTCCTAAATCTGGGACATGCTTTGTAAGACTTCTCTTAATGACAGCTGAACCCTTGTGGTGTTGTAATGTATTATATTATTGCATATAAAAAGAAGAACTCTTTGAGAACAGCTTTGTTGAGCTTTAGAGGCTGACTTGGGGCCGGAAAGAGGAAAAAAAGACTCTTTCAAATGACTATGAAAGGAACAAGAGACAACAAGGGAACCACAAAATGCTCAACACTTGTTATCTACGCTGGAAGTATGCATTTGGTTTGTAAAAAATATCTAAGAAAGGGTGGCGTGTTGCTCACACCTACGCTATCAAGCATTTCTTGAGAGAATTTTCCTCTTTCCCTACCAGGCTGTGAACATGAATGTCAGGAACACAGTGATGCTCCCAGGCCTGCTGTCACAGCAGACAGGTACCTGCCCTGTACAGACTGCCAGAGCTGAAAGCCAAGTTTATAACTAATTATGGGTTTCCCCACAGGGCCCGAGAAATGGCTGGCCAGGGTCCAGCCCTGTGAAATGAGAACAAATGAACATCTTTGTTGGAGTTAGCACTGGTCATTAAAATTTATAAATATATGGCTTGATGGAAGAGCAGAAGGTATTTCTGTGTGATATTTTTGGACCTACTGGTACCTGCTACCTATGGACTGGGTGTGGCCTGCTTCTTATTTTCTTTTAGCCCCTACAGGAAAAATTTCTAGGAAAAAAAAAAAAAGGATGACATTTGAATCAGAAGTGAAAAGCTAAATCTTATGGCTCGGTGACCTATAGCTTTGACTTCCTGCACCTAAAGCCCTCATCTATCCAGTGTGGCAATTTCCACCACTTGAATATACTGATGTAGACAGGGGACAGCATTTCATGTTTTCATTTCTCCACCACCACTGCCAACAGCCATGCCTACCAAGATGAGTCTGCAGTGAGCAGTGGACAGAGGAATGTTAGGAAAGAAAGGTCTGTGAAATAAGATAGTGACCTAGGTCAAGTTCCTGCAAGGAGAGATTGTCAGATGGATAGAAGAGAAAGCAGAAAGCTGAGGAATATAAACCACTCTTGTTTTTTTTGAACTCAGCAAGGAGATGACTTCCAAGGTGTGAGTCCTGGGCTGCCCTTATAACTACCTAGAAAGCACATATCACATACAGCAGATGCATGTCAGACAGAGGGAGGGCACAGTGCAGATCCTTTGAGCTTTCTCGACTCCTGGGCAGGGAGCAGAAAGAAGTCAGAGGTTCCCTGTGCCCTGCAGAGGGGCACAGGAGGCAAATAATACTGCTTTCTGCAAGACTGTGAGAGGTGCTGTTATGGCTGAGGGCAAGAGTGACATTTTCCCAAGCCAAGGACCAACCAGGAGTCTCAAGCAGACCTCAGAATGATCCAGAGCACCAGGAGCAGGGGAGAAGAGTCCTACTGACAGGTAGGAAGAGATACAGACGTCGGCTAGAGATGTCACTAAGACTTCAAGTGGACATGACATCGCCTTAGAGATAAGAGGTAACAGAGAACAATCCAAGGACCCATGCTGTCTTGGCAAGCCACAGGAAGAGGAATAAGGAAATCTGAAAGTCTAAGTATCTTATTTTTTTTTCTTGCATGACCAAGTAAGATTTATTCCTGGGATGCAGGGATGGCTTAACATATGTAAATCAATAAATGTAATTCACCACATAAATAGATGCAAGGACAAAAATCATATGATCATCTCAATAGACTCAGAAAAGCACTTAATAAATTCCAGCATCCACTCATGATAAAAACTCTCAAGAAAATAAAAATAGAGGGCCTTTATCTTTATCTGATAAGGGTCATCTGTGACAAACCCTGGGCTAATACTTAATGGTGAGAACCAAAAAGACTTTGAATTATCAGATTGGGTGAGGTTCATGAATTGAATTATAATTGATCTCCCTCTCCCCCTCTCTCTCTTCTCCTCCTTTCTCCCCTCCATCTCCACAACACCCCATTAAAGACCTAGCAAAGGGGTTCATGAAGAACATCAAATCATACACAGAAAATGCAGAAATCACAGTTTCTTTGTCCCTCTGCATGTGCTGTGAATAAGAGACTGCCCCTAGGAAGCAGAAAGGCTACAGAGCCATACCTACTCTCAGAGCACTGATAGCTGGTATGGAAATCAAGCACAAAGATAACTACCATCCCCCACCACAGCAAACCCTGTGACAGGCTACAGCCAAATATTCTCAAAGTGCGGCAAAGAGGGAAATTACTCCAGGTTGTGGCAGGAAAGAGTTCACAGGTATTGAATGCAAGTGGGATTTAAATAACCATTCAAATTAAACAACGCATTACGTGTGCCTAATATGTCTGCTTTCTGTGCTAGATCCTCAAGTTCTTAGGGTACAGTCTAGTAGAAGAGGCAGATAAATTCCACATATGCCTAAGTTTTTAAAGTAGTCTGTGCAACGGCCATTATGGAAAGATCCACCATGGCAAAATATGAGCCTATTTCCAACTGACTTCTTGAATTTCTTCCCTTCAGATTTGGGAATTTTCTACTTTTGGCCTCATTGAAGAGGAAGGCAAACATGACTCTAGTACACTACTCACATCTCGCTATAGCAAAAACAACACAACACACCTGCCAGCCCAGTCTGCTTCCACAGCCAGAGTGAAGAAGGATCACACTGTGAGGGGAAGGAAGGAGGCCAGGCAGCTGTTAAGAAAGAGTGGGCTGTGGGTGTTACAGGCAGGAACAGCAGTGACCACCCTTCGACTTCTGCTGGGTTAAGGAAAGTGTCACCACTCGAGATGCCTCCTGTGGACTGCAGCTCTTGCTAACTCACGTAGTGAGGGAAGTGTCAGGGAGGGAAGGGAAAGTGAGGAAGACTTCTTTTAAAAATTTAATTTTCCTCCATTCCAGCATGTAATCTGTAAGGCAAGGCAGGAATTTGAAAAGAACAGAGACATGAGTATATATAGCAGCTCTTGTAGCAATGACTATGTTTTTCTCTCTCATTGCAGTCTCAAGAGGAGAGGGCAAATGCGGGGTAAGGGGACTCTGTCTGTCTGGAGAGTGATTCTTATTGCCATTTCAAACAGCTTGCCTATCACTGGGGCACAGTAATGGAATCATTCCATACTGATGGCTACAAAATCACAACGAAAGGATGTTAAAGCTCAGTTAGTGATTCTGAAAGGGTTGCTTTACACCCAGTGGGCCAAAATGTTGAAGTACTGTGGGAGGGACGGTTCTGGGTTGGTCTCAGGTCTCACAGAAAAGGCAAAAGACACATTTTCCAGACCTGTGCAGAAAATCGCTAAAGCTGGAAAGTCACAGAAAGCTGGGTCACCAAAATAAATACTTTGCTATATTACCAGAAAGGAAGTTTCCTTACTCCTAGGGGATCTCTCTATTTCTGTGTATGCTTACTATCTCTTTCAATTCACTTGGTAAGGATTTGTTTCCACCACTATTGTCTAGCAAGACTAAGTGGATCTTGTTGAACACAGTCTTCCAAATCCTTTCCTTAGTTACACTTTTGTGATATGTTTGCCTCTATAGCAAGTAATCAAGAAGCACTGCAAAAGAAATAATAAGGAAGAAAAGAAAGACATTATCTTAAAGAAGTACTGGTAATAATAACAGCATTATTCTACATCAGAAAGAATGATTCCCAAAGCCAACATCTAACATTCTAACTTCCCAAGGAGATTTTTAAGATGTAGAAATTCTAGGGGCCAGGGATTCAACTCAGTGGTTCTGCTGCCTGCTTCGCAAGCACAATGTCCTGGGTTCGATCCCCAGTACCAAGAAAAAAAGAAAAAAAGAAACTCAGGTCTGACTTTAAACCCCAGTGTGAAATGCCATAATAATTAATAATGCTAATGATTCTGACCTTAGGAGATAAAACACAACCAAACTAATCTAAATAATTAAGCTACTTTGTGAGAGTTTTAGTCAACTTGATCAGTGCTTTTTAAATTGTATTCGTTAGAACTCTTGATCCACATGATATTAACAGGCATGGTTTTCTTTGTGAAAAGAAAAGTTTTCTGTGTGTAAATATTTTAGAAATTCAGGTTAAACAAAGTTAAGCAGTTTATTTCGTCTTTACCTTCTCAGAGCTTTCAACACTGTACACTCGGGATTTTGGGGGATGAGGCAGCCATGTACAGCAGTTCCCTGGTGGATTAGGCAAAGCTTTGTGTTTTCCTTTGTGAATCCCCCAGGGTAGAACGTCCTATCTACCACATGGGATGTGGGGAGTGCAGCTCAAGCAGGGTCATAGCTCTACAGCTCTGATACGTAAGGGTCCCAAAGCCGAGGACTAAGCAAACCCAAAATGAAGTGATAATTGTAAATTTAAAAGCAAGAGAGTTTTCTCTCCCTTTTTATACATGGAAGGTGTCCATTTCAAATTAGAATCACAGGTAAAGAGGAGAAAACGGATGATTATCAATTCATGGAAGCAAATTAGCATGTGACTCGCCTTGAAACCTGTCTTTGTTGTTGTTAAACGCTTCATTCACTTCTTGGGCTTTCTCTCTTTTCTAAATTTTTATTTATACTTTACCCATATGATTTCCTAAGTGAAATATGAGGAACGATCTCACATAATTCGATGTAGTTCACTTATAATTCAGCAAAGATGAAAGAATATTTTTAAACATCTTTTCCTCTTGTCTTCAAGCACTACCTTCCCCTATTATTTCTCTCTCTCTCTCTCTCTCTCTCTCTCTCTCTCTCTCCCTGCTCGCTCGCCACTTGACATAACTCACAGGGACGAATGCGCATATGATTATGCTTGCAAAATCTCAAGTGTGCGGACACATATTTGCAATATTGTCTGTGAGCTAAGAGCAGACCCACGGAGTATTAATTCTTCCACATTCACATGTTTTCCATCAGAAGAATTTCTGATCAAGCCTACAAGTAACTCGACATGATGAACTGTTTACTTTTTTTCTTTCCCACAGTCAGAAAGCCACTAATAGGTTAATTATCCAATTTAGAACAGTCTCAAATGTAATGCTCATGTGTGTTTTTTAAACATCTTAAAACACTTTTCTAAATATTCTCCTAAGAAATGGAGTATTTGTTTTTTTTCTTTCTCTCAATGAGTTTATTGGTACATTTTAGGTGTGCAGTACAGTTACATTCATCATTGGGATCTTGTACCTTTACATGACAGGTCTTGGTTCTCATTTTTTCCCCTTGTCCCTGGCCTCCCTTCACCCCCTCCTCCTCTCCCCATTTACAAACACTTTATTTCCATTTTTTCATTTTCTCATATTTTTTTCTTTTCCCTTATTACCTTTCCCCCACTCTTTCCACTTTCCCTACACCTTTAGCCCTTTTCTTCCTATTTCACATTGTCAATTATATCATTAGGATCATTTTACCATTATAGTTTTTCACACCAGAGAAACTATTTGGTATATACATGCGTGACTTATTTTACTTAGGAGTATATCCTCAATATGTATCAATTTTCCCATGAATGACTCTAATTTCTCATTTTTTATGGCTGAGTAGTATTCCATTTTTTAGAAAAACATCTTAAATGGAGAATTTGTTTTTGATAGATTTTTTTAAAATTACAATATATGTGAAAATATAAGATTAAAAAGTTTGCTTTAGTTCTACTAAGTATGAGAGAAAATTTCAAGTGAAGTATTTCACAAATTATAAGCATACTTGTCTTTAGCATTTCCTTTCATAGTCTCCCACTAAATTTTCCTAAATTTTAAAAACTTGTGTTTTTTTGACAGAAAATCTTTAATAATTTTGCTTCTGATATTTTAATATAGATTTCATAGATACTTGCTTTTCTTTTTTAATTCTTTTTTAAAAATTAATTTTATTGGTATACTTTTGATATACATGATGGCATTCATCATAGGAAACTTGTACCTGTACATAATATATTTGATTCTTCTTTTTCCCCCTTCCCCTCCCCTCTCTTCAACCCTTTTTCCCACCTCCATTCACAGAGCTTTATTTCCATTTTTTCCATCATTCTACTTTTATTTCCTTTTTCCTTCCCTACCTTCCTCCTCCTCTCCCCTCCTTTGTTCCCCTTCCCATTTGAACATTTTATTCCTATTTCCCAATATTTATCCATTTTGGTCCTTATTTACCCTTTTGGTTTCTTTCTTTTTTTTTCCCATTAAGTTTATTGGTACATTTAAGGCAAAGAATACAGTTACATTTATCCTTGGGATCTGGTACCTTTACATGATACATCTTGGTTCTTATTTTTTCCCCACTCCTCTGCCCTCCCTTCACCCCCTTCACCCTTCCATATTTACAAAGACGCTGTTTCCATTTTTTCCTTTTTTCATATTTATTCTTTTCCCTTATTGTTTTATTTATATTTCAAAAAAACTAAGGGCCACCACCTTCCTCACAAGTGCAAGGTCCTGAGTTCGATCCCCAGTACCAAAAAAGAAAAAAACAAAAAAACTATGATTATTGTGGGAAATTTATGAAACACCTATTAGAAATATAATCACATAAATTAACAATATATATCTATAAAATTATGCAGTAAAATGTTCAGCCATGTATCTATAGATAATTTTTTGAAAGATGATTTTTCTTTTTAAAAAACTTTTAATTTTTTTGGTACCGGGGATTGAACTCGGTCCTTGCACTTGCGAAGCAGGAAGTGGAACCACTGAGCTAAATCCCGGGCCCAAAAGATGATTTTTAACCTTTCTTAAAAAATTATTTGGTATCCTGCTTTCATATTTAATATACTATTAATCTCTCCCTATATTGTTAAACATTTTTCTCTAACACAATTTTAATAGCAATATACAATGCCACTAAATATAAATATATATGACATAATTTATATAATAAATCCACTCATGTAGAATATGTTATTTCTAATTTTTTGTATTATATTTATATTTAAAAGATTTTATTTTATTTATTTAGGATTAAAGCCAGAGCCTCCTAAATAGTGATCACATGCTCTATCCCTGATCTATACTCCTATCCTTAATAGTTTATAACTATTAACTTAAACCTTAATAGTTTTATAACTACATGTTTCTGTATTTTTCTTTTATTATCCCCCATATTTCTTTGTTTTAGCAATCCCCACCCTGAGCAAAACAGAAGCATGTCTACTTCTCTACATATTCATAAAACCAGGTAAGACTTTTAGAGGACCATAGAAATCTATCTGCACAGATATTTTGTCTTGTTTTAGTTTTTCTTGGATTTTTAATGGAATTTTTGAAAAGAGGGATAAAGGATTTGGGACAAGATAATTATCTTTAACAAGAACAGCTCCCTCCATCCCAACTCAATTTTAAATGGACGAAAGTATGTTTCTAGTACAAAGCGGTAAAGAGGGGACCTTCTGTCCTCCCTGCTTTCTATCAGACAAGCTAGAGAGATCCCAGCGTTCATGCAGTCTGGAGTGCTAGCAGTGTCCTTAGCAGAGTATCACTTCTAGTTTTAGTCTACACCAAGTATATGGATATTCCCATTTTTACCTCCCAGTCTTGGAGACAACACAGAGCAGTAACAAGTATCCATTGATATTGTAAGCCCTAGGAGAGTGCAAAATGCCCAGTTACTATATAGTGTTTGTAAATGGGGAGGGGAGGAGGGGGTGAAGGGAAGGCAGGGACAAGGGGAAAAAATGAGAACCAAGACCTGTCATGTAAAGGTACAAGATCCTAATGATGACTGTAACTGTACTGTATACCTAAAATGTACCCATAAACTCAATAAAAGGAAAAAGCATCACAGATTTCTTTTGTCATGTGTGATAAAAGTGATGAACCCAAGGGAAATAAAACAGGGTGAAAGAAAGAGGGGTGTGGTTATAGGGAAGAATGGAGGAAGGGAGACACAGAGTGAGGAAACACCAGGTATACTCTTAGAATGACAGTAAGTGTAAGAAAACAGATTAATCTATTACCTATTCTATTTTGCCTAAGGTTATATAATATACAGCATAATTACTTATAAAATTTACCAACATTAAAAGATGCTCATAATACATGAAATGGTTATATATAAGTGTATATATATAAATATATATATATATTCTCAGTTTATTACCTTATATAGTCCACATAATAAAACTTCACTTTTCTAAAGCGTTCTGAAAGTATCAAACAAGTCTGTCTTAATTATAAAATCAAAATATTGTGCTTTCTTTTGTTACTGAAGTATTTTCTAACCACATATTTTATTTGAACAAATAAACTTCACACTCTAACATGTAATACGACAAAAAGATATGATGTTTCTTAATGAAGTAATTAACTAGAAATAGAGTACTAATAGAGCTTTGATGAAACTATTGTTTCTAATGAAATATAAATGTTTTTTCAAGAAAAAGGAACATTCTGAAAGGAAAATAAAGCTTTTGCAAATATTGGAGTCATAGGATACTACAAAGAAAATGTCTAAAATGCTAAAAGAAATATTTTCATGAAAATAGAAAAATATGTGAAGATATATGTAATAAATAAAACTTTTTTTTTTTGGTACCAGGGATTGAACTCGGGTCTTTGCGCTTGCAAGGCAGGCCACCAAACCACTGAGCTAAATCCCCGGCCCATAAATAAAACTTTTAAATAATTGGTAATTTATTTTCCACTAGTAACTAGTGTTGAGAAATTCTATTTTTTAAAAAATCTGACACAAAATATAAAGAAAAAATTAATGCATGGAAACCACCAATAAATTAATCCAATGAGTAAACTAATCTAAAGATGTCATTTTTTCATACATTGCTACCCTAGTGAATTGTAAATTGCCATTTATATAAAACATGCAACTTGTAGCCTTTGAGCAAAATGTACTCCAGTCATCCTTCAATAATGCAGTATTTTAAGAATTTAAATTATCACAACAGTCCATTGTTTTGCCAAAGCTCTAAAATGAGGATCCTGGATTGGGAAAACGATTTTTTTTTTCAAGGTTAGCAGTGTAAATCAAAGAGGAAAATACTTGGTCAAACTCATTTTTTATTACAATGTAATCATGTTTTACAGCTGCCCATGGGATGTCTAGGAAATTACATCTGCAAGTTTAATCAAATAGCCAACATGAATGCTTATTTAATAATCAGTTCTTTTGTTATCTCTATTATGCAGATAAATATGACTGAGACAAGGTAGGGAATGATTATTGCCTTCTTAATCTTATTCTGGCTGCCAGTCTTGTTTTTCCTATTTGTAATTGCATATGTAAGCAGAGCAGTGAATGTGAGCTCACTAGAAAATTCAGACAGTGAAGCTTTTCTTAGTTTCCTGAGCAACATTTTGAGAGTTCAGAAACCCAGAGGGCTGCATTTAGTCTTTTGGGATATGTTTGTTCTTTTAACTCCTTATCAACTCAGACAGAAGCTAGTCCAGCTTGCATTGATGGAGACGGGGCAACTGGAAAATAATAAAACTCTTGGGTTGATAGGCACTTGAAAGAAGTACAGAATAAAATGAGGAAGCAAAGAGAAATGACCTGAGCAATCAAATCTATGATCAAATCACACAGGTTATATTTTAGTTCAAAGAACGTGAAGGAAATTGAGGCATGAAAATGGGAAACCAGCATTTGTCAGTATGGGTAACTAAATCTTAATTTGCAGGCATTGCTCTTAACATGAAATTTTCAAGCAAATTGCTGAGGTAAAAAAATCCATATATAATTAAATTAATATTTATCTCCTATGTTTGAAATCATTAGCTGTTTGATGTCTCCCGGTCACTTCCTCCCAAACACCCATGCTTAACACCATTCATCACTGCACTCATTCTTACACAATTCTTCCATTTCCCTACGCTCTTTTTCAAGTGCTAGTAGCATAAGAATCCAATTAGTTATTATTTCCAAAGTAATACTTTACAGAAGCATGCTAACTTTTTGTTTTACAGTAGAAGCTTACAATCAGAGTATGGTCAATCTGTGAGTGTATCTTTTCCTTTCAGTAAAATAAATTAGCTGCACTGTAAAATACATTTTTGTAGGGTCAGTCTTAATATTAGGAAGATGTTTAGATCTGAAGTCCCTATGTTCTTGGCTAAGTGTACAGTTGAATCAACAGCATTTGTTGTTGTAAAGGTCACAGTAGGTATTATATAAGCTAGCGACAAAAGTCACAAGACATTTCCAGCGAGGTGGAAGACAGGACTTCACCCAGGCTACTGTGAGGAAATAAAAAAAGGGACAGCCCAATAGTCCAGTCTCATCTTTGGGGTTCAAATCCTGCTATTACAAAGCCTGGCTTCCTCATTCACAAGCTGTATGACACTGAACAAGTTTTTAAAAGTCTCAATTTTTTTTTTTGTACCGGGGATCGAACTCCAGTCCTTATGCTTGCAAGGCAGGTGGCAGAACCATTGAGCTAAATCCCTGGCCCTATTTTTATTCTTTGATAAAACAGATAAAGGGTATCTACCTCACAGGCTTGGAGATGGTTAATTACATAAAATAATATGTGTATGGAACTGAGCACAGTGCTTCAAAGCCCTTAGTAGCTGCTATTAGCGCATGTGTGTGTACATATGTTGTAGAAGGTACTCTGCTAGCTATATAAGTAACAATGTGAAAGGAAGCATGAAAAGATGATTAACTGAAAAGCAAGAATAGACAATGAGCCAACCACCTCCTGATATGTAGAATGTGTGTGTGTGTGTGTGTGTGCATGTTTCTTACTTCAGAGTCAGAACTAACTTCAGAAAGTGGAATTTCTAAGCCCACAAGGATAAATAAGATAAAATTTCTTGTCCAATAAAACACAGAGTAAGAAAAGCAACATCCAAAAAACAATAGGTAGAACTACAACTTCATTAATCTCTAATCCTATGCATGATTCTTTCCTTCCTGAAATATACAAGCCTCTATAGGAAGGGTTGACCGTGACTCACAACTCACTCTGGACAGAGACTTACACCAGGAAAAATGAGCAGGACTACCTGTAAAACTATATGGAAAGAGGGTGTCTGAGTTCCATTTCATGGAATGTGAACCGAATGAGAAGGTTTCTAGTAACTGCTGTGAGGCACTCCATCTGTGAACAACAATGGGAATGTGATCACGTGCCCACAAACTAGACTATGATAAGTTTCCTGTTGTTAGGGTAATGCCATTTATACACTTATTTATAATTTTATGTTCTTCCCTTTCGTTTCATTACATTACATCCCATTGATTTCATTACAACTCATTGGTAGACATTTATTTTAGTGTGAAAGTAATTTAATAAACATAAAATCTGTGGATGTGAAAAACTATCTCAAAAATATAAGCAGATTTATTATACATAGCTGGAAAATATATCTTATATCAAGGTATTCATAAAATGAATTAAATTTTCTGTGTGTAAGTTCTTTGGAAATATACTTGCAGAGTCATTTACTTTTGATGTCAGAAATAACCTGGGAACAGATGAAAATTATAAGTGTAAGTCAAGAAGTATTTATATGCCACCAAGTAACTGAAGTAAAATAAAACCTTACAGAAGCAATAAATGAGTTCCCTGGAAAACACAAAGATGAAAACACTACTTAAAAACAAATTTAACATGGATTCAGTATCCATACAACAACTGCACAATAGAACACCTACCATCTTAGTAGGAAAATCTCTAGGAAAGTGACATTCAATCATTGGTTAAAAGCTCTAAAATCTAGAACACTGATAGTGAATCTTTTAGAGCTTTCAAAGATAAGAGCCCACTGCAGCACATGTGCCATAAATTGGCCAACACTGATCTAGAAACCATTCTTTAAGATTTTAAATGGTGAAAGGATTCAATCTCATTTTACTTTTGTAATTTGTTTTTTGTTTTGGCACCGGGGATTGAACTCGGGTCCTTGTGCTTGCGAGGCAGGCAGCAGAACCACTGAGCTAAATCCCTGGCCATATTTTTGTGATTTGTGCTTCTTGGTAAGACAGTTCTTTTATTGCATCATGAATCTCAATGCCAAGTTCTGAAGGGGATGCCAAAGTTCACTGCCTATGTGGGACTGGATGGGCAAAATTCCCTTCCATACTACAGGCATGTGAACAGTCCATGCCACTGGACTGAGCACACCCTGCCAGCACAGGGCACATTGAGGTGCTGCTGAGGTAGGAAAGTGGCGTGTCTTTATCAGTCACTGAGCCCTCCCTACCAACACTGATAAAGACAGGAACTCAGTTTCATAGCACTGACAAGTAAATATTCTGACTTGCGTGGATCACCCCAGTTAGCACTGTTAACAAAACTGTGACTATGAAGAGTTAATATTACTATTTCTATTTCACACGTAAGAAAGCTGAAGACTTCAACTTTCACAGGTCACAAACTTGCAAGTAATGACATTCAACTCCAGAGACTGTTTTTAGTCATATGTTATTCAACAAAATAATATGGATTGGAAGAACTAATGAGTGACTAAACAAATGAATAAGGCAGACTAAAATGAATTCAACACAATGATCATACTCCTAGTCACCCTTTCCAGTTTGAGGTAAAATATTCTTCAATTTCCATCTGTGAATTTCCCATATCAAAATTAGATCCCAAGGCCATCCCTTGGCATCCTTGGGCTTTGGGGCCACAGCTACTCAATAAATGAGCTAAAATGATGAAGAGAAATATCAGCAGGCAGAGACTGTGCTCTCCATGTGCTGACACAAAAACCACACATTTGAAGTCTTAGTCTATAACCTAATTAATCCAAAAATGAGTCAGTTTTTATTTCATCTGCTGAATTTATCGAACTGTTGTGATGTTTTGTTTTACAAATGCTCCCCAAATAACTGGATGTGAAAGTGCTATTTAACAATTAATTGAAATCATGCAGCTAATACTTACAATAACAATGTACAGATTAAAGCAAATTTCGTTAAAACATTCCTGTGACAACCTTTCTGATGTGTCAGCTTGGCTAAACTGCGGTCACCAGTGATTCAAACACTACTGTAGGTGAGGGTGTTTTCTTAATGTGATAAAAATCCACAATAAAGATTTTACTAGATGTTCTGGATGGAACAGCTAGCTAAAAGGCTGAGAAAACAGGACTGAGACTTCGCTGAAGAATAAATTTTGCCAGGGTAAAGTAGCTTCAACCTAGGAGCTCCAGGGAACCCTTCCTGATGTCCTGCCTGCAGAGTTCAGACTTACCTTGCCAGACCCCAGAACTGAGAAAGTCTACTCCTTGGGATAACTCTCTTAATATCTACCTTCTATTGGCTCTGCTTTTCTGGCTGAACACTGACCCATGCAATTATAAAGCATAGCACCAGCTAGGACTTCTTGCCACTTTTTGAATGATATGTGATGTTTAAATTAATGAGACAAAGATATTTGGGCATTTGATAAAGACATTGAACTTTTACTTACCTTTGTAACTCAAGGGACTATCATGCAGTAACTGCTTAACAAATGTCTTAAGAATGAATGAGGGGATGAATGAATGAACTGGTTTGGTTAGTGAGGTTTTCTTGTGTTTTACATCTCAGATGTATCACTTCAATGTTTGCAGAGCAAAGCACAGAAACTATGCCTCCTGATAAATAACTGAGAGCCTGTAATTCTTCCCATTTTAAAGGTACTAATGTATACCCTCAAATTTTATGAATCTCTTACCCAGGATGGCACTAAATGTAACTAACACTGAAATCTGAAAGTATAATTATCACCATAAGAAATAAGGAAAATGAGCCAGCCAAAGAAAAGGCTCAAAAAAGGGCTGAAGTCCACTAAGTTGGTTACCTAGATGTCAATTTCTAATTATAACGAGGTAAGTAGATGGATTTGGTCATCTCGGGTATTTCTACACACTGGGAATCAGCAACTTCAACTGCTGTCAGATAATATTGATTTTTGGATGTCCTCTAACATCATATACATGCAAATGAAACTCTATAAATAAAACTCCATGCCCTCCCATCTGAGGAAATTATTCTAGCCACTCTTCCTATCACAGCTTTGACCTCAAATGCCTGAACTCTTTAGCTTTGTATCTGAACTTGGAGGTAGCCAACAGGAGCCAGACATGTGCTGTTTTAGATAAAGCCACCAGGGCACTGGCCTCTCCAGGTTCATCAAGAGGGAACTGAGAGGAAAGAAAGAAAATAAAACTCCCTTCTTCATCGCCATTTAAGGACAATAACACACACACACACACACACACACACACACACACACTTATTTAATCCTTCCAGAGTTTTTTGGGGGGATTAAGGACAGTACTAGGGGTTGAACTCATGGCCTTTGCAATAGGATACATCCCCAGTCTTTTAAAAAATTTTATTTTGAGACAGGGTCTCACTAAGTCACTAAGTTCCCCATGCTGGGCTCAAACTTGCTATGCTCCTGCCTCAGCCTCTCACAGTGCTAGGATTACAGCATGAGCCATCATGACCAGCCAATCTATCCAAATCTTACTGAAATAGGTCACACCACCCATCACCAATTTTAAGACTCATTAGCAGGTGGGGTTACATCCTATTTGTTAACATCCTTTTTTGTTCTTTATTGTCATTTTATTTTTTTACTGACACATTTGTACATATTTATGTGATGTCTGGAATCACGTAGTGATCAACTTAGGGTAATTAGCATATCTATCACCTTAAACTTTTATCAATTCTTTGGTGAATATATTCAAATTACTCTCTTCTATTTTGAGATATATAATATATTTTTGTTAATTATGTTCACCCTACTTTGCTAGAGTGCCAGATTAAAAGTCATATCCTTTGGTTCCAAGTAGCAAATGGTTAATCTACAGAGCTAGAAATGATTATAGCAGACAAAAAAAAAGTGTGTATATATAGGACACCGCAATTAGTAAGGAGGATAAAAATAAATAAAACCTATTAACTCTTAGATAAGAGAGAAGTAATAATTCTACCTCAAATCAAGTTAATCTTATGATCTCACATTCTTATTGCTATACACTTATTACTATAAATATTCAGAGTATTTAATTTGTTATGTGAATGTCTTTTTATTTGGGCAAAACTGTATTTTTAAAATGAAATTTACTTTGGGAAAGGAAGCACTGCTTTTCCCTATCATGGTACATTAAAACACAGTTTAAAAAAATCTGTTTTGGCCTGTGGGACAGGGAGTTAATTCCCTGTCAAAGAGCAGGATGAATCCAAGACAGCTGTTTTAAAGGACAAGTGCTACCTGGCCAGCAACTATGTGAGAAAAAAATTTTGCACACTCAAAATATATTTAACAGGTAACAACACATCGTGTTTCACAAGTTACTATTAAAATTACAAGAAACCATTTTCTGCCTGAGTTCCTACATTAGGCACTAACAAACCAAAGAAAAACGGAGTCGCTCCTGCTAAATGCCACAGAATCAAAAGGAAACTTTAAGAGAGCAGGCAGATCCCCAAACAGACCAGTTCTTCCTAAAAACAGGAGATTCTTGCTATCTGAGTCAACATAAGAAGGTCCTCTCTGCTTTACCCCTTACATAAATGGAACCTGTGTCACCCAACAATTTTTGTATTGTTCTGTTTTCTTCTTCTCACTTTACAAACCTACTTCTGCTATTGCACTTCAAAAATGTAATAGAATTTTTAGAGTAAAACTTTAGAATACAATCTGGTATTTTTGTAAATAAGATCACAATAATGAAAGCTGCAATTTATGAATCACAGACTTAGAGTTACAAATTAAATCTCTTATAAGTTTGTCTTCGAATATTCCTCATCTGAAATTCAAACTATTTCAAAATTTAAACAACATTTTCCACACATGGAGAAGTACGCACCATGAAACTTTGCTTTATGAACAAAATTCTCCAAATATTGTACAAAATTACTTTAAAGCTATGCATGTACTGTATACATCAAACATAACTGAATTTTGTGTTCAGATGTGGACCTCATCCCCATGATATCTCATTATGTATATGCAAATATTCTAAAATTTAAACAAATTCAAAATATGAAATGCTTTTGGGTCTGAGCTTTTTGGATAAGGGAAATTCAACCTGTATTCAAATGTTTGCCACAAAGATGGACTTGATATTTGTATTTTGACCCCAAATGGCTGGCTTGGCCTTGTGTTTCATGCTCAGCCTGTAGTTTTTGGTGGTCAGAGATTCTAAGTTTAGGGACTGAGATATCATCCCAGTTCTGTTGCAAACCATGGACACGAGCATCCTGGACATCACCTTTCTCCTCTGAAAAAGAAACCTTATAAGGGCTGGTTATTGTCATCACAAGGAAAAGATATATTATGGTATACTAGGTATGCTATGTCCCACATTACTTATAATTGAAAAACTCTGTTTCAACTATAGTTCACTATAGTATGCAGCTAGTCACATAAAATTGCAATGAAAAAGTTTAGGTGAAATTTCAATATTGATATAAAGAAAAGCCAACCCAGTATATAAGACAACACTTTGAAACAGTTTTGTCTGGCTCCGTTTTACTAGGGAGTAACCTAAAAAAAGGCATATGTAATAAATTGTAGACAATTTGGATCATGCAAAAGAAGGAAGGATAATTGCAACAGTAAATATTATCCCTGAAGGGCAAAACAGAAACCTGCAGTCAGAGAGGCAGGAGTTATACAGCAGGAGGTGAAATTAGAGATAGGACTATTTATGAAAATGGAAGAGCCAACAAAAGATTGAAATCTGAGGGGCAAGTGGTGGATTGATTTGAGGTTTAAAGGTAACCCAAGTGACTGAGACTGGGTCTAGGCAAGCACAGATTAGAGATGGTGTTGGCACACTCTTGGAAGGACCAAGTACAAGGTGATGCACATTCTCAATACTAGCCTCATAAAACAGGTTCAAGTACGGTGCCCATAGCTGTAAATCCAGCACTATGGGAGGCTGAGGCAGGAAGATTGCAAGTTTGAGCCCAAAAGGAACAATTTAGTGACTTGGGGAGATCTTGTCTCAAAATAAAAAGGGTGGGGCTGGGGATCTAACTCAGTGAAAAGGCTCAAGCACTAAAGCAAGCAAACAAACATGACCAGTTCAGCTATGGCTATGAAGCAGCATTTGGATGTTGGTTTGCCTCTTTGAGCAAAAGGAACAAAGTTTTCCAGATAGAACCCCTATGGGACACTTCATAAATCTCCCTTCAGCTTGCTACCTTCCACCCACATCAGGGCTGTATGCCAGTTAAATCCACAGCAGTTATATTTTTAAACCAGCAATTATCATTCCTGCTCACTGACACTCCATACAGTTAGTCTGGTTTAGGTCCAAGATTTTTTAAAAGAAAAAGACATATACTAGCTAAACTAAATCACCTAAATGCAACTCAGGCTGGCTCAAAAATCACTCAAATGATTTGGAAGAAATTCCGATCTGAACTACAGGTCAGATGCAAAGCCAGTTCTACACCAAATATGAATGAGTTACACAAATATTTCCAAAACAGCTGAAGAAAAAGGGCTAAGACCTCAATTAAAATACAGTTTACTTTGGAGAAGGTGGAGAGTATCATTAAAAAATCTTTAAACCAAGATAAATAGACAGGCTCAGATTGCATATGTAAAAACAAACACTGAATGAAAGAACTTTATAGCAAGGAATTTAGGAAAGAATTTAAGTATTTTGCACACAGCTTTATTTATTTACATCCAAATGTCAACACATACCTTGCTTTTTCAATTTGTTTATTAAATAAGAATACTTACATTGTCTAAGATAATATGAAGAACCTAGTGAAAGCAAAGATCAGAACTCTAGTTTTAATGGTCATCAAATCACCTGACCACATATATGATGCAAGGCACGGTTATTCAGAGTAGAGAAACTGATGCCTCTCTTCTGGTTATCAATATTGTCTTTGATTATTACAAAAGTAGAATGTTAAGTTATCAAATACATAAATAAGATACTACTTCAAAGTGATATTCATTCTACACAGACAAATATAACTGATAGTTGTCTTGAGTTTTTTTATTTTTTATTATTTTAAATGCTGACTTTAGTATTTGTAATAGCCAAAATGATTATCTAATGGAAAAGAAGATTCCCTTTTTTTTTTTTTTTGGTACCGGGGATTGAACTCAGGTCCTTACGCTTGCAAGGCAGGCCACCGAATCACTGAGCTAAATTCCTGGCCCAGAAGATTCCATTTAAATCATGAAGGACATCACTATTCCTTTGGAGACATAAAAACATCTGCTCAAGAATGAACCCATTATCACAGAAGAACTACTTGGGTGACAATGATTATCTGTTTGTCTTTCCCCACATTGTTTCCATTCATTTAGCTCTACCTTCTCAGCCCCATCATGATAAGCTGTCAGAAAGTGCTGGACACAGCCTGACAGTGAAGCTCATTCACTAATTTCAAATATTCACTCATTCTATCATCTCCCTGGAACCAACCCATTTGCTAGTCAGATGGGCTTATAAGGTGCCCAAAGTATCTCATCAAAAGTTAATCTAACTGTCGTGTAGACTCTGATCTGTGGGCCCTAAGCCTTTGTCACTTAAGATCCCACTTCATACAAGGAGGGTTGTACTTTATGGTTCAATCCCAGCCATAATACCCCAACCAAAATTCCTCAGCAACCCGAGACCCATGCTTGGCCTTGCTCCTTGGTGTGTGCAGCATGCCTATATTAGTGCCTCAGTTACAGTCCTTCCAACTAAGTTTGCAGGATATCTGCTGTATTTTCCTAAGTGGCTCTGCCTACCAGAGGGCTGCTGCCTGCCACCAAATTAATTTAGCACGAAAATCTTCCCAACCTCCAGTTTTAACATTGACAAAATTGGCCAAGACTGATGTCACTTAAGAATTTTCTATATTAATAATATCTACATATACTTCATACTTCAATGAATACAAAGATTTTATCTCTGAATTTGTTTAGCCTTAAATATCTGTACTAACATCTCTCTGTTTTTGTTTCATAGCCTGTACATAGAAATAGTATCATTATCTACCCTGTTATGGTTTAGATCAAAACAGTTCCTAAAGATCTCATGTATTTAGATGTGGGGCTTTGGAAAGTGATAGAATCATGGGGTTGTTATACTCATCAGCAGACTACTCCACTGGTGTGTTTATAGCTGACTTGCTGTTGGGAGGTAGTGCCTGGTAGGAGGTGGTTCACTGAGAGTGTCACTTCAAAGGGTGTATCCTTGTTCCTAGCTCCTTCTTTTTCTCTGCTTCATGGCTGCCATGGGTTAAGCAGCCTTCTTCTGCCATGCTCTTCCAATATGCTATTTCTGCCTTGGAGTCAGCCAACCACGAAATGAATTCTAAAAACTGTGAGCCAAAACAAACCTCTCCTCCTTTAAATTGTGGGTGTCAGGTACTATGTCCAGGAGAGGGAACGCTAACATAATAATGCAACCCCAAAGGATGCTATGAAGATTTACATATATGTTTATATGTGCTTATATGATATACATACTACCTAGTAGATAACACATTCCATAAAAGTGTTACTGTTAGTGTAAAGAAAAATAAATCTCTTTCTATCGTAGACTTATGACTCAGGCTATTATAAAAAGATTGACAAGAGAAAGGCATAAAGATTTATTCAAGTTTTATGGGATGTTAAGAGTCTTTAGAAATGAAGATCCAGTGAAAAAGGCAAACTTCTGTCTTTTGTTTTTTATGTGATGAGGAATGGATAGTCAAGGAAAAAGATGGAGAACAAAATGGAGACCTCTGGTCACAAAGTAGGGAACTAAGAACAGCCTGTTCAGAATCTTCTCTGTGTCCCTGTTTACAGACATAAGGATGCTCCTTTTCTTCAGGTAAAGGGAGGCACTTTTCAAATGAGGGTCTTATGACCTACTTCAGGGAGAGATGGGAGAAAGTCAGGGAACAACTTGCCTGCTGTTTTCTCAGATGACAAGGTGCCATTATTTGGGCACCTGAAACCCATCCCATTTTGACTGCCATTGCCTTTAGCAAGAAAGGTGTGGGATCCCTGAGGATGGAAATAGTGTCTCGGGACATGGTTGTTGAATAAAACTAAATGAGTACTTTAAAAAGATATCACATAGCTGTAAAAAGTAATACAAGAAAAATAAAATTGTCCACTTAAAGACATAAAATCACTAAAAAAGCCAAGAATTCAAGACAGCCATAAGCTCATGCTGCTGGCTCTATAGATAGTTTCCATATCACACTGCTTTCCTAAGATGAGAATTAATGTATTTACTCTGAGGTTACATTGTGTAAATTAACTTCCTGGACAAGGCAGGGTATGGGGTTGCTTGCAATTGTTTGTTTATTCTGCTATTTGTTGATCAGGCCTGTGCCAGACTCCACCTTAAGTGCAAGAGAACTACAGGGAACCCAGTAGACAAAAGACTTTGCTGCATATAGCTTATATTTGGGATTTAGATAGTAATCTTGTTATTTTACACTAAATTGTGATAATGGTGAAGCATACTATTGAGAAGCTTCTTTGCCATGTTTCCTATAGTGAGAATTTCAGCTCCTGCCGCATTTCTGCATTCATACTCACTTCTGGAGGCAATGGACCAATGTCTCCAAAGTTTGATGAGGGGGAATGTATAGTTTTAATGTCGAGAAGGGTATGGTCTTGTTATTTTGTAGCCAATTCCTGAGGAAAAAAGTGTACATTCTACAATTTACCTCAAAGAATTCCACTACCAAGTATGGACAGAAATGTAAACATCCCTAGAAAGCCAAACAACTCCAAGTCAGATAGTAGTAACAGAAAGAAAAGCATCACTTGTATCCAGCCACAGGTGAAAGGAGTCCACATACAAGGAATACCAAGTCCTGAACAAGTTTCAAAATATAACCACAGGATAAACAGTGGGTTACCACTGATGAGGTTTATTCTCTTTTTGCACAAAGACGATAGATTAGGTGTTCTAAATTCCCAGGGATTACTTTAGAGAGAAGGAAATGTTTTCTAGACATTGGTTGCATTTTAAAGTTTTTGAGTCCCCTTTAAGATTTTATGAACTTTCACCGCTGCGGCACTCACAGATGGATACTACTCTTCAAAGCAAATTAACAACAATCTAAGAGTATATTAGTCAAACTGAGATTGTCTTTCCTATACTGCCAAATTTTCTGTGAATAAGCCTGCTGGAGAAATAGTTTAATTTACTGGCATTAATCATCTTGAGACTGGGGTTAGATAAGTTATTTTTTAACATTAGTAACAATGAAAAAACTAACAGGAAACACAAAAATCATAGAAATTGATAGATAATGCCCCCCAAAATGACTATATTAAACTTGCATTAAGAACAGGGCACCCTATTGATCCACATTTCATAATTAGCAGTGTTCTTTCCAAATAACCACATTCTTGGGTAAGATATTGTTCTTTTATCAGGTCTGATATGCAACAGCCTTATTGAATCATATATTAAAAATACCTACACCTCTGTCTCAAGAGAGGCTCTTTGAGAAATGATATATTGAGTAGTTTAGATTTAAATCACTACCCTGATTTAAAGCCTATGGGAATAATGATACTGTGGTAAATAATATCAAATTCTGTCCACAACCCCATATATCAGAGACTATCCAAGATATTTTGTATTGAAGGCATTTCCAATACTAAGTCACAAGAGAGTAACAAGAAGCTAAGGTGATTAGACCTTAATTAGCATATAATCCATTTGTTGATTGATTGTATCAAACAGATCTATGAATATCTACTGACTTTTTAACATGTTCATTTTCCATTCAACAACATATAATAATTAAATATTAAAAACTATCCCCTACCTCATTTGTAATTTCAGTGTTCTGAGCTGAAATTAAGATCCTATGTCACAATTTTATCCCAACCTGGCTTCTCAGTTTTGGAAATAGAATACCTCAAACTAGACAATCAAAACTTGCAACAAACTGCCAGCACAAATATTAATCTGACTGTGTGTGCATGTTCAGGTAGATAGATCAACAGATAAACACTCTGTACATGCAGGCCAGTTCTGTAGTCCCATTAACAGTCAAATGATTTCTCCTTCATCCCACCAGAGAGAGACCAGAGTGGGGAGGAGGGTGCATGTTGGGGAGGACAGGTGGAGCTATAATATATTTGAAAACTGTGAACTACTCAATCAGGCGTTCTTCATTTCTCCTATTCCTGTGTCTGAAGACTGTTGTGCTTTTTTCAGTCTGAGAAGTCAAGTCAGCACCAGTCCAGGTCATTTCTAGTTTTCCAATTTTTGTTGACATCTCTTTTGCTCTGTAATTTCCTTTCTCCTTTTATTCTTATACACCTGCTTCATTGCTTTACTGTCATATATAAGAGTTCCTGAAGGAGCAGAGATAAACCCAGGGGTTTAACTCTCCACTGCACTGTAATATACAACTGTAACCAAAATTTATTTAAGTCAAGGTAATAATACCCAAGGTGAGCCAGACTAAGGTAAAGTGAGTGGCTTTGCTTTTCTTCTTCCCTGTTCCTGTTTCCAGGATCTGAGTATTGCAAAACACAATAATGACCAGTGCAGATATAAATAAATTAGGGTGGGTCTTACAGATAAAACTAAATGTTCAAATATCAACGTCTGGTAAATTGTTAGAACAACAGAAATGGCTGTGTTGTGGTGTTCAGGCATACCTCATAAAACCACGCCTACAAAGACTGTTGCAGTGAGTACATATGTAGCACTGGTAGCTGAGCACTGTCACGAAGAGTGTGGAGACAGACAACACACTACCTGAGCTCAAGCTCTGCACCCACAGCTACGAGCTGCAGAACTTTAGATCATTATTTATCTTCTGTGTGTCTCAGATTCCACACCTGCAAATGGTAATAAAAATTTTAATAGTGCCTCACATATTATGAGGAGGAAATAAGATAATATTGTTAAATACTTAGATGAAGTCAGGCATGTCGGCACACACCTGTAATCCCAGCACTCCGGGAGGCCTGTCAGGCCTGTCAGCCCTGTTACCCTGTAGCCTCCTCATTATGGTATCACTCTATGTTCATGAAATTCCACAGTAGGAATAAAAAAAGAAATTTGCTTTTATAGTGTTTAACTTTTCTTTAAATACCTTTTTATGTGATATCTCTGACTCCTTTACAATAGTTCAGATTATTTTAGGTAGACAACAATGGAACTGAAATGTTAAAATTAAAAAAAATCCCTTCTCTCCAAGTGGAATGCAATTTAAAATCAGAGCCAGGTTTTACTAATAATTTAAGACTCACCCCATCATTTGCACAGTGATACACCTTTTATACAGTTGTAACTATGAATTTATATTCCAGAAATGTCAATATGGAGGCTATAATTCTACTAACATTTCTGTAAGTCTTTATTTCTGAATACATATAAATGTTTATTTTCTTTAAGCAACACATTTCAGAGGTAAAAATGTATCCCAAAGGCTCTAATCTATGCATAACCCATAATAAAATTTCCCTGGCAAATCTTTCTGTTATAAGTTAACCAAATTACATTTGGATAGTTGAAACAAATGCGACTATAACAGAGCAATCTGGATGGACAAAAATATATGAACCACACTCTTTTCAGAAAATATTTTTACAATTGTATATTCTGACAGCTAAGCTCAGAGAAACAGTTGAAGAAGCAAATAAAATCACTCAGTGGTTTATAAAAGAAAAAAAGGATATTACCCTTCACAATAAAAGTACAGAGACAAGAATAAGTTTTATAAGAAAAAATCTCATTACAAAAGTCCTTGAAAGACTGTGAAGAACAACACAATTTATAGTAACAATTAGAAAAAGAGGTCCTCTGCCAGAATTGGAAGCCTCTATCTGTTTCTTTCTGTCTGTGTCTCTTGCTATATCAAGATGTTTCAGTCAGCGTGGGCGCATTTTCATCAGATTTGGAGTATGCTTTTGGGAAGCGAGTTGACTAAACATAGATCAATGGCATATGCTGAATGGATGGGCAGAGGGAATTATGGATACTTGGAGCAGCTGATGCTGAGGCACTGCATCAACAGAAAACACAGGTTGAGGCAAGAGCCCCCATGTAACCCTGCAGGGCAGTAAGAAACTATTTTGGCGGTGGTACTGGGGATGGAACACAGGGTCTTTACACTGTATTACATCCCTAAGCCTATTTTTTTTTTTTTTGAGGCAGAGTACAGCAAATGGAACTTTAAAAGTTACATTTATATTTATTTTTATTTTTAAAACTAAGGCCCTTTCTCAAACTTCCTGAGACCTAGGTCACAAAGAGCCACCCCTCCTCTCAGCTGGGATGAAGAAAGAATGTGCACACACTGGCACCAGGAGCTCAGTCCAGTTTCCTTTCCACAGGGAAGTGAGGGAGAAATGGAAAATGGATTCAAGGGATGAAACAAGCTTTATTACTGGCACCACAGAATGGAACTTTAAAAGTCAGGTTTCTGTTAGAGTCATTCATAGGAAAATGGATTCATATTGAGCTTATACTCAACTGAAATAAATAAGTCACACATGTGTAAATACCGAATAGTTTCTCTGGTGTGAAAAACTATAATTGTAAATAAGATCCTAATGGTATAATTGACAATGTGTAATAGGAAGGAAAGGGCTAAAGGTGTAGGAGAAGTGGGAAGGGCAGGGGAAAGGAAATAAGGGAAAAGAAAAAAATATGAGAAAATGAAAAAATGGAAAGTTTTTGTAAATAGGAAAAATGGAAACAAAGTCTTTTCGTAAATAGGGAAGGGAGGAGGGGGTGAAGGGAAGGCAGGGATATGGGGAAAAAATGAGAACCAAGACCTGTCATGTAAAGGTACAAGATCCCAATGATGAATGTAACTGTACTGTATACCTAAAATGTACCAAAAAAATCAGTGAGAAAAATAAATAAATAAATAAATAAATAAATAAATAAATAAATAAATAAATAAATAAAAAAAAGGCAGGTTTCTTTCCCCTTTAGAGATAAGTGGGAAAATATGTCCAAAGTTCCTCAGGCCTAGGGCATAAACAGCTTTTCCACTTCCTCAGCCTAGATGAATGATGGAATATGAAGGTCCTGATAGTAAGAGGCCTGGAACCTAGTCTCCTTTCCACAAGAAAGGGGAGAATGAACTGAAGAAGGCTGGAAGCAATAAAATGTGAAGATCTGTATTCTCTTTCTGGGTTCCTCTCCTCCCTGGTGTTTATTATAAAAGACCTTTACACACCTGCACAGTGAGGTGTTGATTTTAAAATAAATGGACGCCTCCATCTCCGCAGAGCTATTTTTTCTTTTTTTAACAATATAATGCCTTTCTTTGATTTTGTCTGCAGTGAGCAAAGGAACCTAAGTGATCAGTAACAGCTTGGAGTTGTCTACTGTTTCACTGTTTCCCTTTCCCTTACTTTTTAAGGCCCTCACACACCTGGTCAGAATCAGATGGTGATCTGTGGTGATGTGGGACCCCTGATTCTCCTTAGAACTATCTTTCAATAAACCCTCTCCTTTCCACCAAGCCTCTCACTGTTTGTTCAGGGAGTACCAACCAGAGAAATGTCCTGAGGAGCCAAAGCACCCACTCATTCCAGTGGCCGGGGCTCTGTGTTGCCCTTTTGATTCTGGATTTGGCTGCTCCTCAGCTGGCCCCACAGTGGTTTTCAAACTTGGCTGCATGTTTTACTCATTTGAGAATTTTTAAGGACTGTGGGTCCCCATGTCCCAGCTAGACTAAATTGGAAACTGTGAGAGTAGAGGGTAGAGAGATAAAGTGACCCCCAAAGCACATACATAGGTGCTAGCCAGAGTTGAGGATTTCTGGCTCAGAGTGAGTAGCAGCTAAGATTCATTTAATCACGGTTAATGATTCTCTCCTTGAATTTACATGGAGGAGACCAACTAGTATTTATATAATTAACGTGACACATATCAATTATATATGCCTGTATGAACAGTATACTTATAAGAAGCACAGGCACTGAAATGTTAGAAATCTACCAGAGTTGGAAGTAGGACTTGATTTCAGTAAAGCCAAGGCAAGGAACAGCAAAGTTCAATGCTTACATGACCGTATCCTGTAGTAGCAGGTGGAATAATCCCAGCATCCTAAGGCAACCCTTTCCCTAGGACATAGGATTCTACTACTAGGTAGTTCTGGTATGAAGGTAACAGAAACCCAAGTTTTCAAATCCAGATGTGAGGATTTCCATTATCTTCGCTAAAGCTATTTGTTTAGAACTCACCAAGAAGCAAGAGCAAACCCCCCAAAAAAAAGACACAAAGAAAAGAATATGATCTGCTGTAATTTTAATCACCATAAGTAAATATTTCTTCTGAGCTAACAAGCATCTCCCAATCCTCCCCTGAGATCAGCTTGAGATTCAGTTTAGGGAATTCAAGGAATTTGCTTGTTGCCTACAGGCATCATGGCTAGCACTGATCTCCAAATGCCCTCCTTGGTTGTTTCAGATCATTTAAATAAAAAATTCAATGAAAATCATAGGCACCTATTTACTGTAAAGGGACTTTTCTGTGAGCCTCATTTCCTCCACTGATTCAAATGTGCAGGGAACGGGGAAGGGGACGTTATCAGGATCTCTACTGTGGGTCCTGGCCTGTGAGCCACCACAGTACAAGGTGAATTCAGACAGAAACAAGACTTAAGAGCGGAGAAGCTGAGTCTTGGGTCCTAGTCAGGGCTGCTTACGGCAGCAAAGACAAAGGCAACCAAGCACATCCAGTATTTGTTGAATACAATTGTGGGAAGGAATAGGGATAGGGTATGCTCTGAAGTCATCTAGTGAATTACTGCCAAACACCTGGCATGATGGCACCAGTCAAGGCAGTCAGGGAGTAGGTACTGCTTATCTTGTAGCATAGAAGAAACTGGTAGTAAGACCAGGTGCAATTAGCAAGTTACCCACAAGGTCAATGAGAAGCAGTAATTCAGGGGAAAGGATTATAATTGGGGTCATACTGACCTCAGCTGCACATAACATAGCAGGGCATTGCTACTTCACTGACTAGGACTTAGGCCTCAGTGACAGCCATTAGCAAAGAAGCAATACTGGCACAACTCTGCTAGCTGACATGCCCATTTGAGTCACACAGGGTTTCGGTCTGACTCCTGATATAAAACAGCATAGCTGAATTAGGGAAGGCAAAAAGCACGTGCCACTCATAGCCCACTAGTACTGGGCAGGGATGTCTCCTACACAGATGCTCCTTCCTTTTGGGATCCTCCAAGTTTAGACACAAGGACAGCTCAGAAGTGAGCACTTTATTTCTCTGGGATGCCTTCCCAATTCAGGAAATGAGCAGTGGCCCATGCTCTGTTCTGTGGCTGGACCCAACTGAGGAGCCTAAAGCACTGCATTTTCCCCAGGGGAAAAATAATGAGGCTGTACGGAGATAACAGAGTCCTGTTTTCATAGTTTTTAGAATCCCAGACAGTGAAGTTCAAGCATAGCACCACCACCAGCACCACCACCAACAACAACAACAACAAAATGCAATAAAAGTGGTAGACTCCTATAACTATTTTATATACCAATACTTTACTTTTTGAAGTTTAATTTATTCAAATTTGCCAGGTCAGCTGATGTACATACACCTTACTCTAATGCTAAATGACATTAGATAAGAAATGAACAAGTGAAAACCCATTTCATAAATCTAAACAATCTGGGAAACAAAGAAAAAAGGAAATTAAGTATTCAATCAATTCTGACCAAACTATAGTAATAAATGAACTTTCACAGATACTTCTTTATATACACAAAATCAGAGTTAACAGCAGAAAAAGCAGTTCTTAAATCAGAAGTGAATGTAAAACTACCAAATATTCAATCAAATGTTCCATCTGCCAGATTTATGGAAAAGAACTAATAGATAATTTATTTCATATAATTGAACCAGCTCTTTAAGAGCAGGCATTTCTCTGTGTATGAATGTGTGTATAGGTACGTATGTTTCATTTATTCTGTACTTATCTGAAAATTTTCAGTATACAGACCCCACCATCACTAAGTGGACTCTAAATGATAAAGACTTCTAGGAATTTTATTTATCATTAATTTTTTTACCTTGAATATCTCTTATTTCCAGACTGAGAACTCTATCCATCAGTGCAGAGAATGCTTAGATATTTAACTTTTAAAGTTAACTAATATTTACTGAGTATCTCTCATGTTTAAGAAACTAGTTAAGACTTTTGTTCATTCAAACAATAGAATTTTGTTCAGAAATTAGAGTAAAATCTACAAGATGCTTGGGGAAAACTCCAAAAAAGATGTCCATATGTATAAGATCTTTCACCTGTGTTTTAAAAAGTTATTTACACTCATATTTACATGTGCCCATAATTACCTGGAGAGCCATTGGTACAACACAGAAGAAGCCACTAACAAACTAGAGGTGGTGGGTGCTTCCGGAGTAGAAGGGGGACTCAATTTCCATTATGTGGTTTGCAACTTTTTACCATGCACAGCTATTATTTAAATGAAAAAAAAAATTAACACATTCCCAATGGGATAGTCACACATGTACCACCAGTGGTTCAGAGCTGCCCAGCAGTGAGACATAGAAATTATGGCCCTGTCATGAATATGTTAAGTCACAAGCATATTTTCTAGAGTAGAAAGATTATTTACTGAAAAGGAGCAGTGATTCAAAAACCAACAAGGAGTTTTTATAATTTAAACTAGCGTTCACATACTTTAAATATCACCACAACAGATTTTCACATAAAGGCAGTATTACCGCTAAGTGTCATAAAATAAGTATCGCAGGTTAATGAAGGGCGTGACCAACATTCAAGTTTTGTCCGGCAGCATCCCCACCCTGTTTCTGTGTGTGGGTACATGGCCTGACATACTTCTCTGTTCCCTCTACTGTGTCCTCACATACATCCAAACTACCATTCCTTTGGATCTAGCAATAACATTGCAAATAAGTGTAACTGAAATGCAGTTTGCAAACAGAATATTATGTTTTATAGTCATGATGGTTGGACAGAATAAATTCTATTTACCCTACACAGAGGACTGCATTTACATCACATAATGATACATACTACATATACGGCCTGGAATGCCTGTATTTTTCAACTAGTCATTTTTCTTCTCCAATATGTCATTCACAGGCCTATGACATAAAATGTTCTCCTACTCAGAGATTTATAAAGTTAATGTTCAGAGCCACATATAGCATTGTCAAGAGAATTCAGTAATTTTAAGCATGTGAGAGTCCCTAACTCAGAACCTAGCACAGAGCCTCACTGAAATGTTTGTGGAGTGTGAGTAGTTTAAGTACAAAGGCTGAATATGAATGTAAACTTATGAATATTTTAGAAAACTATCTCTGAAAGATAAAGCTATGTTAGAACACTAAAAATCTGATGGAGTGTACTAGACATTTTGGCCTTTGACTAGATAAGACAGTAAACTATATCAATGTAACACTTTTTTAGAACAGGAACAAAGGTAAAACTCAAGCAGTATTTGTTTCTTAAAGTATTGCTACAGTAAATCCTGAAACTGAAGAATTTTTCACATTTTGAATTTTTCACATTGTGAAAAATGAGGTGATTTTTAGCACCAAGTATATTAGGGAATAGTTTACCTAAATAGTAACTTTTTATGTCAAAGGATCAGTATGCTAATAAGATGACAATTAAGAAAAGAGCACCAGGGCTAGTGATTTAGCTCAGTGGTTCTGGTGCCTGCCTTGCAAACACAAGGGCCTGAGTGTAATTCCAGCACAAAGAAAGAAAAGGAGAGAGAAAGTGGGGGGAGAGGGAGGGAGGAAGAGAGAGAGAGAGAGCGCACTAGGGCTATTTGGTTCAGTGGTGCTGTCACCTGCCTCACAAGCTCAACGTCCTGAGTTCAATCCCCAGTACTTAAAAAAAAGAACACTCGAAGAATGAATTTCACTTTTTCAAGGCATTTGAATATGTACTATCATTTCCCACAATTATGTGGGCTCCACAGATGGTACAGAGAGAATTAGGGAGTTGTCTTGAGAAGGCTGGGCATCACCACTTAGGTCTGTGCCAAGAGATTTCATATGCATCTCTCTTTCAGCTGCCACAATGGTAAGATGCCATAAAATGTAGAACTTCCTGATTTAAAAAGAGGTTTACAGAGTATAAAAAGAGATGTTATACTGGAGGCACATTTCCTTTGTGAGAAATACAACTTATGATTCAATATCTTAAAATATTCCTTCTATCTGGAGTAAGATAGAATTTCAGTGTTATAATTTGCATTTCTCTAATGGCCAGTGATGCTGAATATTTTTTCATGTATTTATTGGCCATTTGTACTTCTTTCCAGAAGTGTTTATTCATTTCAGGTGCCCATTTTTTGACTGGGTCTTTTATTTTGGGTGGTCTGATTTTTTAAGCTCTTTATATATTCTAGATATTAGTCCTCTAAGGAATAGCTGGCAAAGTTTTTTTTTTCTTTCTACTCTGTAGTTTGTCTCTTTATCCTTTGCTGTGCAGAAGCTTTTAATTTGATATGATCCCATTTGTTGATTTTGATACTATTTCTTGTGCCACTGGGATTCTGTTCAGAAAGTCCTTGCCTTTTGAGACTTTTTCCATTTTATCTTCCAGTAGATTATGCGTTTCTGCTTTAATATTTTTATCTTTGGTCCACCTTGATTTTAGTTTAATGCATGGTGAGAGATATCATTCTAGATTCAATTTTCTGCTTGTGGATTTGTGTAGCAGTTGTGGCACAATTTATTAACGAGGCTACCTTTCCTCTAGTGCACATTTCTGACACCTTTGTCAGAGTTCAAATAGCTGAGTTTACCTGGGATTGTTTCTGCTTCCTCTATTCTGTTCCACTGATCCAGTAATACTGTTTATATCATGGTAGCTTTGTAATATAACTTCAAATCCAGGATTGTCATCATCTTGTTTTGCCCTTGTTACCCAAGATTGTTTCTATTATTCTGGGTCTTTCTTGATTCCATAGGAATTTTAAGATTGTTTTCTCTAGTCCCATGACCTTAGAAATGCCCTACATGTCCATGAACAATTGAGTACTACTCTACAATAAAAAATAAATAAATTTGAGTCTTTTGCAGGAAAACGGATGTACCTTGACACTGTTATGTTAAATGAAATATAAACACAGTTTAAATATTTCATGTTTTCTCTTATATGAGAAACTCAACATATAAATAAAGCACAACATAAAAGGTGCCTAATAAGAAGTAGGGAGGTCTTTTTCAAAGAAGGGGATCAAATAATGGGGGTGGGGAAGGGAAAGGAAATGAAAAAAGATTTGAGATGTGTTACAATTGTGTACCAACTTTTCACAACAAATACAATCATCATGTAAGGCAAACATGTACCAATAAAAAAAAACTGAAAAAAATAAAAGATGCCTTCTGGAATCAATAATTTATGTTCCAAAATATCTAAGACAGTTTTAGTACATCAACATTTTATTGGTAAATTTAATTCAGATGACATCATAATTAATATAATCCCTAGCATTTATTCCAGTGGCAATTTTCTCTGTATAATGCTTTGCATTGAAACCAATTTAATACTCTTGGCAAAACTTCCTTAAAATACAAAAGTTGTGATGTAAAAATATCCAGCAAATACAATTAGCACCAGTAATAAAAAAATAAAATAAAATCATACTGTCTTATGAGTTGATGCTAGCCTGATTTAATCTGGTAAAACTGCCTGATTCTTGCCTATCATTTAAAGGTTCATAGTATTCTAAAGTCATCTGATTTGTGGTATATATGAGAAAGGGTGATTTCTCACACTACCATTCTCAGAAGATCCTGTTTATGAAAACTTTCATGTAAGACAGAAAAGTAAACTTGAATCACTTAAATAGTCTCAGAGTGACTGGTGGTTAAGCTCTCCTTCTATTCTGTGGTAGGATGTCTGTGGGCCAGAAACAATGAAGGTTTATTTTAAAAAGTCTTCAAACAATGCATTCCATTTTCAATAAAATAAATGTGATTTTAAGATAATAAGAGTGATTATATTCCAAGTTCATTTTTTAAAAATGCAACGCTAACTAAAAATTAACTTCTGGAATATACTTGTAAGGATAAAAATGTCAGGGTGACAGATTTTTTTCATCATATAACCTTTCCTTATGACAAATGCAACAAAAACTGAAATGCCTTCCTTAACAAGAGCTGACACGCAAAGCTTCCCAACATGCATGGCTCCAGAAATCCCAACAAGGCAACACTGAAGGAGTGAATAGAAGGCATCTTCAGTAGATGGAAATCCATGAAAAGTTTCACACATCAACACAAAATTCCTTAGTTTAATTAAAATCAGCACTTTAAAAAACCATTTGGCTGGACCTTCTCCACTTCCTTAAGAAATCAAAACAGTTACTTCAACTGTAACCTTTGCCCCAGATCTGCACTTCACTCCATTAGAGTCTCCCCTCTTCATAACATATTCTTCTTTAGCACTTACTTTGAAGTTCATGTTCCTGAAAGGAAAGCCTATAAATCAGCTCTCGGGGCAAATGAAAACCAGCACTGCTAAGGTCAGAGACGGATTCCAATGATCCAGGCACGCATTCACTCATTTGTTTTTTTGCCAGCACTCGCTTGATGGCAGGCCCGGCACCAGGCCTTGGAGACGGAGGCAAAGGTAAACAAGACTCAGTTCCTGCACTCCGAGATGTTTAAAATCTGGTCAAAGGTGAAATTAAGGTAGGCTATATATGCTAAGAGCAGTATGAATAAAGTGCCGTGGAGACACAGGAACAGGGATCCAAGTCCTTTGCACTGAAGCCTCATTGTCTCCAAGGCCTCTCCGTAGTAAAGTCGAACATCATCAGGGGGTAACCTGAGGAAGAAAGACAGCTGTAGCAGAGACTGCACACCCACGATGCACTTTATGGAGAGTGTTCTTGTGGGCTGGGTGGGGGGGCTCCGACAAGGCCAATTATAGGACTTTTCACACTTTGATAAGAGTAGAAATCACACTCCACTTTCCACTGCGACACAAAGGAGGGAACGGCTTCCATCTGATAGGGTAGCGATCTCTGTCCTTGTTTCAGTTATGTCCTATCACATGCTTCCACGGTGACTGTATTCTTTTTAAACTTTTTTCTTGGTACATTTTCGGTATACATATAGATCATTTCTATCTGTACATAATAATCTTGTTTCTGTTTACGCCAATTCTCTGCCCTCCCTTCCAGCACTCTTCCCCTCCTTATTTACAAAAGCTTTGTTTCCATTTTTTTCATTTATTCTTGTTTGCTTTTCCTTTTCTTCTTTTCTCCCCTCTCCCTTATTTATTCCCCTTCCTATTTGAAGTTTTTCTTTCTATTTCCCAATATCTATTATATATTTTGGTCCTCATTTATACTTTTGGTTTTGCACACCAGAGAAAGCGATACTTAAACATGTGTGTCCAATTCATTTCTACAGTGACTATATTCTATAAACCAAAAATTAGAACTGGATAAGATTTTTCAAATAAAGGTGTATATGTTTTGCTGCTGCTGCTATTGTTATTGTTGTTGTGTGGTATTGGGGGAATGAACCCAAGGCCTTTCACACTGTGCTGCGTCTTCAACTTTTTTTTTTTTCTGTACCAGGGATTGAATTCAGGACCTTATGCTTGCACGCCCTTTTTTTATTTTGAGACAAGTTCTTATTAAGTCAGTAAGTTGCCTAGGCTGGGCTCAAATTTGTGATCCTCCTGTCTCAACCTCTCAAAGTGCTGGGGTTACAGGCATGTGCCATTACTAGTGGATAAGAAGCACGTTTTCATAGACATTTTAAAGACCTAAACGGTGAACCACACATGGCTATATCATCAACATTTTCCAGTTTTTATTCATTAGTGAATGATCCATAAAATTCAATGGATGTGTTGGGATAGACAGTAACACATAGCAACCACATCTTTGCTCTTACTACATCCAAATTACACTGATGCTGACTGATAAAAAGCAGTCAGGGTTGTTAGTGCCAACTGGTGACAAAAATCTAAGTTCTTATCCCTAAAGATATCAAAATAAAGGTTTACAGAGAGGAAACTCAGTAATATGCTCTGAGAAACCAGAGTTACAGTGTTTCTTCTAACTCTGTGGAGCAGGTAGTTAGAGGTTAACAGGCCTGAGAGACAAGGTTCAAGTACATGCTATGACAGCTACAATTAAATGAAGAAACAAAGATCTGAGTGTATAATAAATTTATAATAATGCATTAGGTTTCAGACTCAAAGACAGAGAGACTCTATTAGTAGAATAAGACTCACAGCATTCTTGCTTACCATAGCCTATGACGTGAGAAAAGGGGACATTCTTTTAAATGACCCTCCTGCCTTGGGCTGAGAGCTGATTTAGATGAAAACTTACTTTTCATAAATTTATTTGCTAAGAGTCTCTCTCAATCACTTTGCTCACAGAGACACAATACCAAACACTGGCAATTGAAAGAAAGGTTTATTTCACCTCACAGTTTTAGAAGTTTCAGTCCATGGTTGGAGGGCTCAAACACAGAAACAACATGGTAGAAAGGCCTCCAAAAGACTGTTCACATCATAGCAGCCAAGAAAGAGGGGTAGCCAGGGAGGGAGATTCATCCTTCCAGGTCCTGCTCTCAGTAACCTGCCTCTTTCGACCAGCCTCTTCTTCCCAACAGCATGCCCACATGGACTTTTCAGTGGACTGATCCATGATCAACCACCTTCCAAGAGTTCATCCTCTGAACATATAAGGTCTTTGGGGACATTCTAGACCCAAATTATTATACTTAAGTTTCTTATATGGTGAAGATCCCTGAGGGAACACTGAACATATAAAAAGAAAAAGGAAGACATTTGGCAATTCCAAATAACCTCTAAAAAACTGTCCATGACTACTATAGTTCCCTGAAAATCAGGAATAACTCTTGTGTTGATACAAAGACATGGCACTCCCCACTTTCTCACTTAAAGGCATAGATCTGTCTATATCTGTTTTACCATAAATCCTACCTATATGTACTTCTACATAGCTACTTATATGTCTTGACTGAATTCTTCTATCAGAGGCACAAAAGACAGGAGGGAAAGGCCAATTCCTCACAGCATCAGGACCAGGATGGCTGCAGGCCTTGGCTTCCAGGTGGCAACTCCATTCCTTCCAAGGGAGAAGAGAAAGGGACTCTTAGAAGTTACAATACCTCACTTATGCCAAATTTATAGACATCAAAAACAAATACATGACCAAGAACACAAGCAGGAAGGGCCAAGGGCATCCTCTGTAAATGCAGATACTAAAATATATGAATGTGTGGTGATAAAACTTCTAGAGCCTGGTGGAAACGACTAGCACTGAACTTTGCATATAAGTGTAATAGCTTGGCTTCTCTGGTTTAACAATTCACAGCAGAGAAAAGAAGAAAGGTTAGAGAAAAGAACTGCTCAAGTTAAGACGTATAAACAGCACTGGCATGCAGTATACACATAAAATTTTTCTCCATGGATGAATAAATGGAGGTGCAAATGAGCAGCAATCAATAGACTTGCAATAAAAATACAAAGACTTAAAAGATGATCAAAAGACATCCAAGATAACTGATTTCTTTTACATTGTTGATACACAATCAGTTATGCTCACTACTGTTTATCAGTGCTGATGATAACAACCATTAAGAAACACAAATTTTATTCAGTATATTATGCTTAACAAGTCAGGTCCATGAAGCAAATACTTCCAATGTTTTCCACGACAAAACAGTTTTTGCAAATGTCACTGCAAATAGCAAACCTCCATTGTCTGTAAAGTTCATTAACACAGCTATTCTCTTTGCCATCAATGCAAGACAGTGTTTCTCTATTTTGCTGCAAAACGTATTTTATTTGTAGGATTTGTGCTTAAGCCCCCATGATGACTAAAAGTCTTTTTTTTTTTTTTTTTTTT
>NW_022900916.1:32692130-32696712 GCF_012274545.1 Fukomys damarensis
TTTTTTTTTTTTTTTTGGTCATTAGTCATCCACACTGAGATCCATATTGACGCTCCCCAGTACATTTCATGTTTCACAGTTACAAACTAACATCTACTGTAGCTCTTGTGAACAATTCTGAAATTCTTATAAAAATATCATTTTGGAAGATGGGTTCATTTCTGATGGATCAATGGTTATCAGTCCAGTATCCTGGTGAAAAAAATCACTGAGCATCTGAGACCCTTATAAAATTGATTTGTAGAGCTCTAGTATTTTCAGTTTCCAAAACTACTCACAAGTTTCTGTAATTCTATTTTCTTTGTAGCTTTTTTCTTGTGAAGCATAACAAGAGAGAGCTGAGAAACCACAAAGACTGGGAGGTCAACAGACTGACTAGTTTAAAGCTACACTCAATTTTTTAGGTGAATATAAAATTAATCCTGAGAATATTTTATTTTCAATCATAGTACAGGAGGGCAGCACTGCTGTACTGCTTCCCCCTCCGGCAGGTAAACTTGGACTTGCTGCCTGATATGGAAGCAGAAACAGTATGGTCATCCATTGGCACTCGTGGGGGATTGGTCCTAAGACCCTTTATGTAAATGCATAGTATTTGCATATAACCTACACATACCCTCCAAGTCAATTTTAGATTGCTTACGAAACCCAACATAATGCAATTGCTGTGTGAATCACTAGGAAATGGAGTTGGTTTCCCTCTGTATGATTTTTCAGTTCTTCCCTGCAAGGTAGATTTGATTCAAGATCTTCTACAGTAGAAGAAATCATGTGCAAAACCTAGAAATCAAGTCAAAGAATGGAGCCCTAGAAGACATGCAAAGGTCCTGTACTGCTGGCCTAGAGGCCCTGAGGATCAGGATGGGTTGGTAATAGTAGGGGAGATACCAGGGTGAAGGAGTGGGGAAATCTCATGGAAGACCCAGCCACAGGATTATGAGGTAGTGCTCCCTGGGATGCCTCAAAACTCTTATCCAGCAACCTGAGCAGTAACTTGCACAACAGCCCCTCAAAGGTCCTCACGTACTAAGTAGGAACAGAGCAGAAAGGAACTGCTGACAGAAAGGTAAATGAAACGCAGTCCCTCTCTATTGGCAGAGGAACCCAGAGTTGTACCTTAAATATCTTATTGGATCTCTTTCCTTTAGCCACACAGGGCCATTACGTCATTTCTACCCTACCTTTGCTGTCTTTCCAGATCTCTTTGCCTTCCTATTCATCCCACCCCCTTACAAGAAAAGATCATGCATACTTCTTCTAACTCACACCTCTAACACAAATGCAAGGTTAATCTCAAAAAGAAAATTAATCCCAGCTAAAGCTTCATTTCTGCACATGACATAATAAGCAATGTATCAATTGTCTAATTGGCAACAGGGGTGTCACAAAACACTAAACAGCCATCTACTTTAGCTATCCACCAAACACCAGGGTAGCCACCTAGGACACAAAGGTGAATATTCCATAGGAAGCAAAAGTGATCTGAACTCTAGCTACCTGGAGGCTTTTGGAAACAAAGACGAACTATGGCACTGCAAAAATACTGAGTACAACATGAAAGACAAAGGGTCATGGGCAAGTGAAGAAGGTCACCAAGAGGAGGGCTACAGACTCTGGGGAACTGAAGGGCAGAGAGGATCTGATCACCAGCTCTATTTTCACCCCAGGGTCAAATCAATCACCCTAGAACCAGCTAACTTCCCTGCCGAAGACATAAGTACAAATTGCTTTGATCCAAAATCCTCAGAAGTTATGCAAGAGGATGGCAAGGCCTCCGAGTGAGTTTCCTTGGCCAGTCCAAGTAGGGAACTTTCACTTGGCTCGGAACCTTCTCCTATAGTCATCCCAGGATCCCCATTATTGTCACTGCTCTCAGAATTAAATGAAAGTGTGTCTTTCCTGTGATCCTTGATAGATCCAGGAAGGAGGCATGGAATAATATGTTCCATAAATTAATACGGAAATAACAATTACTTTGTTACTCTCCCAACATAGCCCTCCGTTAGTCATTCCTAATCAAGTCTTTCAGATATTCTAGGAAAAGAACACTGGATTAAAGGAATTGGGGATCTCATTCCTAACTATCTCTGCTGCTCTTTAATCCAGTGATTGGAGCATACCCCTGACCTCCTTAAATCAAAGCTTTGTCATTTCTAATCACATGATAAAAATGCAAGTCTCTCAGAGTCCCTATGTTGGTCAAGTAAGATGATGATGTATGGGACAATTTTTAAACTATTGCTCATAATAAAGTGGTGTTTTAAGTTATGATTCAATCATGCAATAAATGGTATGCTCTTGGGAAAATCAAAGATGTACAAAATAAATAAATGACAAAGTCACACTGTGAATCAGGAATCTATTCAGACTACACAAAGGGAAAAGAAAAAAAAACGTGCTGGGTTTTCTTTTTTATTTTACCCCTAAAAGTGGTCACTAAACACATTCCTATGAATGGAGACAATAACCCCCATTTTTCCCTTCAAGAGCAGTGTAAGAAGCCACTAGAAGAGCCCAGTGTGCTCCACACACTGCAGTTTATGGAAGTCACGTCTCAAAGAGCAGGAAGGAAATCAGAAACTGTGACCAAGCATTCTTTTTGTGTCAGTCTGAATCATGAACCCTCCCAAGCTCTCCAGGAAACGTATGTCAGAGTTGCTAGTTCTCCTCCTGCTGCCCTAAGAGGCCACAGAAAAGGGGTGCATTTCTAAAGTTAAGACCCTAAATAATTTATGAGCCTGGCAGAATGCTGATAAAGCCATTTGAATCCCCAGAAGAAAAACACCCTAGAAATGTCAAGAATTGAAGTGGATCCAAGGCATACTGTCTCATAAGGCGATAAGTCATTCTGTATAAGAGAGTGGTAATGCAAAACATTAGAAGACTCTGAGACACAAACCAATCTAGTGACTCATTTTGAGAGGCAAGTGGTAGTTACTTTCTAGAGGCAGCAATAAGTGAGCATGGTTTTGTGTGTTTTAAATCCACTTTGATAGACAATTGTTTATCCTTAGGACACAGTCCAATGTGAAAAGGAAACAAAATCTGTGTTGTCTCCACTTAAGTTTCACCTAGTACAGCCCATCTTCGCCTGTGATAACAAGACTTCATCATTCACTGAGGGATGCTGTTTCTCTGCTAATAAACCTAATAATCTCACTCCTGTCGCTAAAATAACCCCTTGCCTGTCATTTAAAAATATTCCCAAACACATAATTACAGGAGGAGGGTGTCAGCAACACTTAAAATACAAATAGTCATGACAGGTATAGGAAACCCCCACCACCACCAAGTACCAGGAATCAAACTCAGGACCTTGCATTTGCAGGCAGGTGTGACAATCCTGAGCTACATCCCAGGCCCAAAAATACTTATTAGGAACATCTGTAGAAAATGTTTGCTTTTCATTTGCTTTTTGAGACAGGGTCTCATTATGTAATTCAGGCTGGCCTTCAACTCACTGTGTAAGCACACTGGCCTCAAACTCACAGCAATCTTCCTGCCTCAGCCTCCCAACTGCTGGGATTACAGGCATGTGCCACACACCCAGTTAATTACAATGAATGTTGAACAGGCTCATGACCAGATTCCCAATAGTAAAGCCCCTGAAAATTGCCTATGCCTGAAAACATACAGATTCTCTATGCTACAGTTATCCCTCTTGGGGCTACTCACAAAAAAGACCCCATCCTTTCAGTTTGGAGACATCTGAACCCCACAATACAGGATGCATGCTGCAAATGCAGAACAAATGTGGTAGGAATAGTTCCATGTAAAGTAAGCATTAAGGGCCATATGCCCATGATGATCATGATGTATCTTCCAATCTCAAAATACTACATGAGATTTGAACTTTCCCTGCAGTTACTGATTACCAGCCATCTAGAGATCAGAAGCCCACCAGATTCACTCTAGGGAATCAGTCCCATGGGAAGTCTTGTTCAACAAAAGATACAATGATCATTCATTCATTTTGAATTATTTCATGTAACAAATAACTGAAGTGGTTATGCACTGCTTGCTGTAATGCACCAGAGACATCAAAGTCTTCATTTTCTGCTAACCTAAAATTGTCATCAAATCTGAAGTGAATGCACTAATAGTAGCCTCATAAACATTAGTGACCAGGAGTAGAAATAATTAAGGAGTGACAAATTCTTTACTTAATTCAGAATTTCTATGCATCTGGGATCTTCTTTCTGAAGGAATGTGGATAAGGATTTCCCCTTAAGGATTGGAAAGTATACATTCTACTAGGTGAAGATCAGAATTTCAGAGATTGAGACTGGGATCAATTAGAGGGCACTGTTGAATCTCTACTAATGAAAGAACAGCAAGCTCAGAAAAATTAGTGCAATCTCTCAGATTCAATTCTTAAAGATGTAGTACGTAAGATTAAAAGGAATCTCAACTGCCGGGTGTGGTGGAGCATGCCTGTAATCCCAGCACTCAGGAGGCTAAGGCAGGAAGATGGCTGTGAGTTTGAGCCCAACCTGGGCTACAAAGTGAGCTGCGGGTCAGTCTCAACTACATAGTGAGGCCCTGTCTCAAAAAAAAAAAAAAAAAAAAAAAAAAATAAAAA
>NW_022900916.1:32696863-32752344 GCF_012274545.1 Fukomys damarensis
AAAAAAAAAAAAAAAAAAAAAAAAAGATATAAAAGAATCTCAACTGTTAAACATCAAGTAGAGAAACATTCACTCTTGTCAAGTCTCCTGCAGTCTTCACAAGCAACCCTCATCATGCTGCAGTTCAGCAGACATCTCCTGGAGAAGCAGCCCACGCCATTCTCAGAACAGTTTGCTGCCCACCTAGCTCCTCGCCAAGGGCCTCCCCTCCACTAAAATGAACTCCTTCTCACCTTGTCACTAAAACACTGAGGCTACACATTTTCTTTCAAGTCATCAGCCCAAGATCCATCCTTTCGCACTTGCTAATTTTTCAAGATCTTCATCAGACTCTGCTCTTACCAGTTTCCTCTCCCCATCACTGATTTGTCCTAGCATTCACCTGGGTCAAGGTTAATGAATACACGGCCCATGGTTCTAACATCCCTTACTCCTAGGCACAGGAAAGATACTGTCAACCACTCTAGGCTCTTTGCCAAAGATCCTGAAAAAGCCTTGAAGTCCTCTCTCAGCCTACAGTCAGCAGCTGCCAACTACAGCTAGCTCTCCTAGGTCTGACAGGTAGAAGCAATGGTCAGTTAGTGAAGGATCCACAGCTGCATCCTGTATAGGACCAGAATCTGTCATTCTCCCTTCTCTGCACAAACAACAGCTCAACATAAGCCTAAAAAATGTTTGGTGCCCAGGGCCAGTGAAGGTAAAATATAGGCCTATGACTACTAACTTTTTGCTCTTACAACCTAAAACAATTCTGAAGCATTATGATCCCTCAAACTTTATAAAGCTGATATCTATATTTTTATTCTACATGAGTTTAAGCAGTCAAGGATCTGAATTTTCAAAATGTTGTAAAGATTAACAATCAATCAAAAATTATAGGGCCAGGGATTTAGCTCAGCGGTTTGGTGGCCTGCCTTGCAAGTGCAAAGACCCAAGTTCAATCCCCGGTACTGAAAAAAAAATTATATTTGCCCAATACAATCTAAATACCATAATGTATCCAGTAGCAAATCTATAATTATAAATCTACAATGATTTAATAATGTCCAGCATCCACTTAAAATAGAGCAAATTCTGTAATATTTTAATAAGCTTGCTATTTTAGAACAGTCTTGAATTTATGAGAAAATGCAATTATTTTCAAGTCTTCATGTATCCTCATAACATGGAAGCCCCAATTTAGAGATCACTGGATTAAACAGTGTCTAATTCTTTAAAAAGCAATAGATATTTTGTGGAAGGAACAAAAGTGTCCCCTCAAAGATGTTCACATGCTAACTGCCAGAACCTGTGGATACACAGCAAAAAGAAATGTGCAGGTTGCTTCAGGTTATAAAACTTAAAATGGGACCACTTGTTATGGTTTAGATTTAAAGTAGCCCCCAAAGCCTCCTGTGTTTGGAATGTGACTGGACTATGGAGACATCATACCAAAATGGAATTGGGAAGGGGGGTCTGGTAGGAAGAGGCAGGGCACTGTGGGCATAAACCAGAAGAGTGTATCTTCCTCCCCAGGTCCTCTGTTCCCTCTCTGTTTCCTGGCTGTCATGACGTGAGCAGATTTCCTCCTCCAGTCCCTTCCACCATGCTGCTTCTAAGTGAAGACAGTCAACATACAAGGACTGAGACTCCTGAAATAGGAGCCAAAATAAAGCTCTCCTCCTTTAAATTGTGTATGTTGGGTATTTTGTGCCAATGAAGAGAAAGTAACTAAACCCTAACCTGGATTATCTAGAGGACCCACTCTAATCAAGCACGCTGTGAAAGCAGAAAGCCTTTCTCAGCTAGACAGGAGGATGATGTGGAAGAAAGTCTCAAGCACGAGAAGTATCAACACGCGATCGCTGGCTTTGAAGATACAGGAAGGGACCACATCCTAAGCAATGTGGGCAGCCTCTCAAGGCTGAGGGTACTCCCAGAAGACAGCCAGCAAGCAGATAGTGAAAACTAAAAGTGAAAACTCAGCCAGCAAGTTGAATGATACTAGAAGCAGAGTCTCACCCAAAACCTCCAGAAGAACAGAAAGACCACAACATCATGATTTCTGCCTTCAGAGAGTGAAGTAGAGAAAGTAGCTGAGCTTACTGGATAAAAAATAAAACGTTTGTATTGTTTAAAGCCACTAAATTTGTGGTAATTTGTGACAACAGCAACTGAAAACTAATATATTGGTCATTTATCTATAATAACAAATACAATAAATTGCTTTTGTCAAAAAATTTGACAACAGGCTTTTTATGGTTTAGATTTGGGGTGTCTTCCAAAGGCCTCTTGTGTTTGGAAGGGGACTGGATCACAGGGGTGACAGACACATCAATGAATCAGTTCACTGATGAGTTGGTTCACAGATGATTTGCTGTTAGTAGGTGGGGCCTGGTTAGAGCCCGGTCATGGGGGTGGACCTGGAAGGATTTATCTCCCTTCTTGGTTTCTTCATTCTTTCTCTACTTCCTGGTGCCATAACATGAGCAGTTTTCCTCTGCCAAGGCCCTTACACTGTGTTGTTTCTACCTTGTAGCCAGCTGACTGTTCATGGACTACCACTTTCCAAACTATTAGCCAAAATAAACCCTTCCTTCTTTAATGTATGGGTGTGAGTACTGTTATCTCAATTACCAAAAAAGTGACCGAGACAGGCTTTTTGCCTGCTCATTGACAATTATGTTCCTAACACTAGAATTTGACTCAGTTATTTTTAAGGTTTCATGATAATACGTTTGTCAGCAATATCTTGAATATGATACCCATAGTACAAGCATCAAAAGCAAATACAGACAAATGGGATTATATCAAACTTAAAAAAACTTCTGTACATCAAAGGACACAACCAACTTGAAAATAAATATTCAGAATGCAAAAAAAAATCAAATCATATATCTGATAATGTGTTGATATATAGAGCATACACAGAACTGCTATAACAACAAATCAATTCAAAAGATACTTTGCCTGAGATTATGTATAATTAGATGGAAGCATATGAAAAGTTTCACAATGATACTATTCATCAGCAACATGAAAATCAAAATCAGAAAGAAACATTGCCTTACCCTCACTGGAATATCAAAAGAACAAAACAGAACAGAAAATAAGCATGGGTTTATTCAAGAAAAAAACTGTTGGTGGGAGTGTAAAACAGTGCATTACTATGGAGCAGAGTACTGTGGCATCTCAAGAAATTAATATTAGAACTGTCACATTCTCCAGCAGTTCCACTTGTAGATAGATGCCTACAAGAATTGAGAGCAAGGTCTTAACGAGATGCTTGTCATGAATATCTGTAGCATCGTCATTCACAGCAGTCAAGAGGTGGAAGCAATACAAATGTGCATTCACAGATGAATGGGTAAACAAAACATGGTATCGACACACCACAGAATATTCTGCCTTATCAGAGAAGGACACCCCCTCATATGCCACAACATGGATGAAACCAGAGGACATCATGCCAAATGAAACAGGCCCATCGCATAAAGACGAACACTTATACGTTATCTCTTACACAAACTATCTAAAGTAGTCAGAGCTCACAGAAACAGAAAGAAGAATGGTGGATGCTGGAACTGAAGGGGTTAAGGAGGCAGAAATGGGGAATTGTTGTGCAATGCTGACTCACTCATCCTGTTGTGCTTTGTATTTTAATATTATTTGATATTTTAAAATAAAGATATCACTATGAATCTTGTATTAGTGGGTTTAATATCTACAATGTTAATCAGTAATTGGCCAGAAAAAAAGTTCTAACAGAAAAATTGTAATCCTCCACCCCAAACCCTTATGAAGAGGTACATTTTTAGTATTATAAATATTACTACTATTTACCAATAGAAGTCTACTAGTGCCAAGTAGACTAGGTTGCTTAAATATGGAATAAGTTTCAAGGTGTAAAGATTTTAAATTTCATCAACTGATAACCTCAGGGGCCATATCAGCAATATATGGGTGCTAAACACATTTAATAAATAGGTTTTCTTTCAGTTACTAAGTTTGTTTCAATAATATATGATTACACTCACTCATATAGATGGAATTTTTTTCAAAGAAAAGCTCTCAAATTTGATGACCAAACCTACCATTTTCTAAAACTCACGCTATTACAATCACATAATTTTTCCTAAAACATTCTTATTTTATCAAAGTGTTAGTACTTTGAATTCTCCTGTGAACTAATTGTAACATTTTACCAGTTCCCTCATTAATAAATGAGTTAAATAGTTGATATGGTTATTAGTCAAGTCTCTCTAAAGGAATAGAAGCAATACAACTTGAGTGAAAAAAAATGTATATATGTATAGTTGTAGGGACAAGTGGGAGACAATAGGCAGCTTAGGGCATGACCTGGATGGCTGCTGTGGTGGAGATGACAGGGGTGACCATACATTTACTATGCATGATGTACTTAGGGAAGTTGCCCTTTTCGGGATTTTTGCATGCATTTGCTATGTGCTCTTAGACTTCTTGAACTTTAGCTCACCCCAGAAACAAAAGCTAAGACCTTCATTGGCCCAGATTATACCAATCAGTGAAATATTTATTTTTAGGAATCAGCTTATCCCTGTAAGTGTAGAGAAGCCAAAGACACCATGCCAAGAGGCTCAGCTTGGGGCTTTACCCTGTCAAATACCTCACTTTCTGTCTGGCAGTCGCTGCTTCCGCAATACTACAATTAAACTTCACTTTACTTTCACTTGAGTTCCTCATTTTACACCAAAGGGATCTTCAGTTTTGAGTCAGCCTTGCTTCACCTCCTGCAATCTTGCCAGGGTGAAGGGACAGAACCAAGGAAGCAGAGGTTCTCTTCACAGGAAGATCCCTGCTTTCCAGGACCCCTACCTGATGGGACATCATGTATATAGACACACACACACACACACAAATGAAAGAGAACACAAGATTTCTCTTTATTTTTATTTTATTAGCACATTTTTTGCAGTGCATGATGTTTATATTCATCTTAGAGAGTAGGTACATACACATAACATATCTTGATTCTCTTTTATTTCCGTTCTGTTCCTGACTTACCTCTCTCTCTAGCTCTAGATCCCCTTTCTCCACCTTCATTCTTGTTATTATTATTATTAGTCCACATTTATGACATATAATGTTCACATTCATTAGGAGTATTTGATACATGTACATGACACATCTTAAATCGTTTTATTTTCCTTTCCCTTCTCCTCTTCCCCTAGCACTCCCTTGAGCCCCTTTTAAGGAACTGGCTCACACAGTTGTGAAGGCTGGTAAACCCCAGATCTGCAGAATAAGCCAGGAGCCTGAATACCAAGAAAGACTTGATATTGCAGCTGGAGTCAAAGGGCAGTTGGGTAGCACAATTCTTTTTCCTCTGGGCAGGTCTGTCTTTTATTTAAGACCTTTAACTGACTGAAGAAGCCAACTCATAGTTTGGAGGCCAATCTGCTTGGTTTGAAGTCTACTTACCTTACCCCAAACATATCTTCACAGGTACTTTCAATAATTTTCACCAAATATCTGGCTACCCTGACCTAGCCAAGCTGACACATAAAAATTAACCATCACAACATGAGTCCATGTATTACTTGAATGAGAGTCACAATTTACCTTATAAAACAAATTAACCTTTAACTACCGACAGGCCTCTGAGGTCAAGTTTGAATGGGTATTTTTCACTTTCAAAGACAAATCTGTGCACCACCAAAGTTAGTGAGGCCTTCACAATGCTATGCAGATCATACAAGAAGCCCCTATCACTCACCACTACGGAGTGAAGAAATCCAAGTTATTATTTCACTGAGCGGCATCGGTGATCATCATGTATGTATGGGTCACCAGTGCCACATACTATCATTCTCCCTGTTCTGCAGAAGCCTTTACTGAATAAAATGAGCATTCACTCAAAACACTGACTGACCATGTATTGGAATCAAGTCACTGTAGGACATGAGAGACAAGACACAGTCTATCAGTTCAACATACACACTTTTAAGAAGGAGATCATATCCAAATTACCAGGCAAATTTATCTGGGAAGATTCCTACTAGCTGCATCACTAAAAAAAGTAGTAAAATAAAACTAGCAATGTTATAAGAGATTTGCCTCTATTTTCAGGATCATGTCAAAGTGTGACAAACTAAACCCAATACTAAGCAGAGTTCCTGGTGACAGGTACACAGGACCTGAAATTGGTTAATCCCTGTAACTTCTAACATACTGGCATCTTTTCAGATACAATATAAAAACGCATCCCAGCTTCTCTAGAGATGTCGATTTCAGTGGCTCATGGGTGAGTTCTTCCCTTATCAAAGACAGTTATGCATATTCTAGACTTGACTAATAGAAATGCTCTTATTTGGTAAAAAGAGCTATCTCAGTGGACTGGCAGCCAGAAAAGGAGCTGCAAATGATAAACTGCACAGGCACAGTTCAGCTTCCCTTCGATACTTGGCTGAAGAAAATATTAGAAGTTTAAAAACCAATTATTTCAGGTGCAGTTCAATTTTACTTTATCAATATAATTTGAAAATGATTATCCTTTACATGCACTTAGCCCCACGAATCTTGTGAATCAATCAGCCTTTGTGATTTTAAGCATAAGATTTTAAGCATAAAATAAGAGAAGACATTTGAAATAACCATTGATTTCACGGCACTTTTCCAGAGCTTTCTCTTCTGTACAACTTTCTTACTTGCCCCTGCCCTTATTTCCATCTTATCAGTTTTTGGGAGATGGGGAAAGGTTTTGTGTACCGGGGAAGTATTGTACTATACCGTAATTTCTTCCCCTTCCTTCCTTCCCCTAGCACTAATACTCTTCCCTTGTCATCTAGGTGTCAGGTGTTTTATTAAAAGCTCTAGATAATAGTTTAACACTCATCACAAAGCTGGCAACCATGATACCTGACAAGCCCCAGACTGGGGCCTAGTAAAAAAGAACCCAAAGGTCAACATATGCAATCTGTGGAGTTTGCTGGAAAGTTACTGGCTTTATAGATAATCCTAAATTTTGCGCAACAAAGTGGCTTGCCGCTCCCAAGCATATTAGAGCAAGCAAACCTTTACGCATGGGCAAGATGGATGTGTTGTCTCCACTGGGACATCACACTGGATGAGAGAAAACCCCCACCGAGCAAGGCTGCTCCACAAACAGCAAAGCCTGGAGTTTTACGATGATCAACTATATTCAATAGCTCTCTCTGGTTTGGGTTAAGAAACACTATTACCATTTTTCCTGTATCCTTAGATACATGTTTTCCCTTTTTAATGTTTCTGAATTTCAAATTAATTAGAAAACTATTGGTTCCTTTAATATAATAGTATTATTTTCTTTAATAAAATACTGGAATAGTATTTGCACATCTATAAAAAAACAACTAATATGCACAAAGAAGTTGACTCAGGTTCACTGTCCTCTGGCTTAAGAGATGGCAAACAATTTGCAAAAATTTTCACCCAAAAATAAAGCATTTCTATCTGAGTGTGACTGAAAAGAAAAATCTACAAAGTTAAGTTATATGGAGTATTACATTCCCCAAAGATGACTGATAAATGAACTATATACTGAGGCAGATGGGGCTTCCAATAAAGAAGCCAACTGTTACTACAAACAGTTGCTATTTCATTTTCTTAGTTTATGTTTTGTTTTGTTTTCCCTGATTAATTAGTGTTTGACTTTTCAGCTTCTCCAGAGACCTTCCCCAGTGAAGCATGGAGGTTTCATATGCTTGAAGTATAACTTCTCAGCTTTTGCATTAAAAAAAATGCACATTTTCTCACTCTCACTTAATAAAAGTTGCATGCTTGAGCAAACAGTGTTTCCTTCTTCTACTTTATTTTGGTAACAGTTAATTAACTTAGCCCTCAAGCTATGTCTTTAGGATTTAAAAAAACTGAAACTCCCATTTAAAGATTTAAATCTTTCTATGTGACTACTGCTACATGCAGTCATCACAGCACACAAAGACAAGAAAGGAGCACGTGTACCCCAAGGGACTGCAGAGAGTATTGACACAGACAGCAGAGGTCTCCACAAGGGCTCACTATCAATCGATACAAGTACATGCACAACATTCTTCCAAGTACATCCCAACATCAGTTAACTGAAATACACTTCTACAGTCCTTGCCAATTTCAGTGAACAGAAACACACGCTCAGAACAAATCTCAACTCAGAGGAGCTAAAAAATTATTGTTACCATAACAACCATGCCATCTTTACCAGTGCCTTCCCATATTTGAAAGTTTTTTTTTTTACTTGACCTGACACTTGACCCCAGGAGTAGTTCAATTTCCCCTCCTTCTTCCAAGTCACTTCATCCTAAACTCTGAATGTGGAAAAGCTGGACTGTCCCATTCATGGCATACAGAAGCTTGGCCTCAGTCTCCTGCTGCCATTGAAAGGTTAGTTTGGATTTAAACTCTTACCCTTTCCTTGGTCCTCTGCAAGGAGAAACCAATTTACAGGTCTACATGCCCTACCCTGTTATGAAATTAAAAAATATATATTTAGATTAAAATCATAGCTATAAGTTCACAAGTGCTTAATGAGTGCAACACACTATGCTAAGTGTCTTCCTTCCATTGCTTCACAAATCCTCTCAACAAACTCACATAATTACAGAAGCAAGACTTGAGATCAGTGAGGTTAAGTCACTCTCCCAGGATCTAGTCAGTGGCAGAGTTAATGCATTCATCTCTACTTATAGAGCTCATGTTTTGTCTATTATTTTTCTGATTGTCTAAGCGTAGATTTCCTGCCATCCTCAGGAATAAGAATGTATAGAAGGAAATTATCTAGTGTTACCAAAGATGATTGTAGGAGGAAGAAAACCTTTAGATCCTGCTTTAGGCCTGGGTTTTGCCCCCTACATCTCTGCTTCTTATCCACTGCTGTGCCTCACTGTGCTTCACATCCCACATGTGGAAAATGGGCTAATGACATCTGCTCTTCACACTGCATAGAAGTGCACGCGCAGGGATGAGATGCTGCATGTGAATGGGGTTTCCAAACAAGGGAAGAGTGTCACAGCATTCTTCATGGTGTCTCCTGGATGACACAACCCCAGCCACCCAAGGCTCACCACTCCCCTTAAAACCCCTAGAGGTCTCACACTTTGTTTCATTCTCTTGACCCTTAAGCATACCAAACATCAGGTATTCCTTAGCTTTATACGTGCATCTGTCTAGAAACATGGATGAGCCTCTAAGTGCCTTGATTTTGGAGATCTCACTGATTCTTCATATTTCTTATAGTTCCCTGAATGCTTTCCCATATACCAGGCATTTTAAAGATATGCTGTTAGAGTGATAATAACTTTGCATAACCACTGTTGCAGCCCAAGAGCTGGTATTAGTTGCCAGACATTTAAAATAAGAGATTAAAGTTATCTTATAATTGCCTGAATGTTTATTAAATGTATCTTTGGACAATTTTAGACAAAAACAGAGGTTTTCAGCCACGCTTCAGTTAGGAAGCCCAGTATGTTCTATCTGTAACTTGGCTTAAAGGACTCCACCATGTACACCCTGTTTCCACAGCTAGGAGAACCTACATTTCATTCCAAAGATAGGAGGGAACCCTGAGAGAGAGGAGGGAGGTTACTGATTCTTTACTCTCAACAGAAGCGCAAAACAATTTGCCTCAATGTGTAATTTGGTATGAAAGATGCTCAGCAAAATTGTTGAAATTACAAAGAACCCAAGTTAGAAGCTGATAATTGCTTGGATTCTTGTTTTTGTTTTTTTTTTTTTGGTACCGGGGATCAAACTCAGGTCCTCATGCTTGCGAGGCAGGCGGTGGAACAACTGAGCTAAATCCCCGGCCCAATTGCTTGGATTCTTGATGACTCCATATATGACCACCTTCCCTGGGAACTAAACTCTGCTTTGGTTTCCTCTAAAACCTCAGATTTTGTTTCTATTCCAGGCCATTCTCTCCAGAGATGGTATCTCTTCATCCCCTAAGATACTGACACAGGAGCTCTACGCTAAGAGAAATGCGTTCTGACATCTTGGGAGAACAGCAGAGGTGCTCAGATGACGTCAGATGGCTCCTGGCCAGCCTGTGTTTTGAGAGCTACTTTAACTCAAACCATTTGAAGACTCTTGCATGGAAAAAAATAAACAGGAAAAAGCAAGAAAAACAAAGCAATAAACTCTGTTCTTGTGAGCTCTTAAACTGCTAAGCAAAAATATATTTAAAACACAACAAAGCATGAAGAGTTAAACTAGAGGAACAGAGTAGGGTGGTGGATATTTGATGGGACTAATTTAAACTGTGATGAAGCTAAATTTTGCCATTTGAAGTTAAGCATTACCCTGCTTCTTTCACCAAATGTATCCTCCTGTCCAATCCTTTGGTATAAGAAAACAAAACTCATTAATATGAGAACTACAATGCTAAAGAAGGTTTAATAGGTATAGCCAAGCAGCTAATGATCTACAAAGACTCCTCCTGCCTTCATTTCTTGGTGTAGAGTTGTTTTGAGAAGGTGGTGCCCACCCAAGGTCTATACTCCCAGGTCATGGGACTAGTTGTAGAGTAGAAGGGATGTCAGAGATAAGAACCTTAAGGAGTAACTTCTACCCTATTCTCTTCTACTCCATTCTCTGCCTGAAGGCAGAGATTTCAGAGGGTACGGCTTAAAGTAGAGCCACAAAACAGAAAGAACCTAGATATCTAAGTCACCAGTTGGAGGGTCACTCACTGCTTAGCAACATGAGCAAAAAGTAAATCTGAATAGAGCCAAGTCACAGTCTGGTATGATTAATAGTAGCTAGCATCACCCCAAAGGCATAGTTTTGTGTTTTATTCTATTATACAAAATTGATTCAATGATTGATTGATTGTAACAGTGATTGAATCCAGGACCTTAACTCTGAATTATATCCCTAGCCCATCATTATTTAGAGACAGGATCTTTCTGATTTGCCCAGGCTATCCTTGAACCTGGCAGTCCTCCTGCTTCAGCTTCCTGGAGTGCTCTAGTATAGGAGTGCATATTAATAGCTTTTAATTTGACGTGTCATTTAATGAGTCTATTCCTATATAACTAACAATTTGATCCTGTGATCTATTCCAGGTGTGCATTACTTGGAACAGTTTCCAAGAATCTATCCTCTGATTTACTGAAAGTTATTTATCTATTCTTTTCTCCATTAATCTGTAATGGTTTGGCTAATAATAGCAAGCCACTACTTTCTGATGGAAATGATTAGAATAGAGTTGTACAGGAGGTTATGGACATAAATTTGAATGGCGGTTCTGATTAACTCTGGATAAATTACTTACTGTTAACAAAGCCTCAATTTCCTCACTTGTAAAAGGACAATAGCACATTTTATTCTGCTTTGACATTTCATCTCTGGACCAAAATGTGAAGAAGTAACTTTTATCCAGTTTCAAAAGGGTTTATACATATTTATTTTCACAGTTTGAATCAGTGTCCCAATAGCCCCAGCAACAATTATGATACTAAGGAATCTTGTTTCACACAATATATTAGAAATACAAGTAGAAGCAGCCACAATGTGACATGCTGTTTGTGTAGGCTGTTTGTCTTGACAATCCTCTTGGCTCTGTTTGGATTGTGGTATGTACAATTTGATGTGTCTTCTGACTTTCTGTATGTGACTTATTAAACATGTATCTACTGTGTCCATGTCATCGATCCTTCTCATTAAAACAGAATACTCATGCATACACAAAGTGTAAACATTTTCCTCCTCCCTCTGGCAGGCAGGATAATACCACAGAGCCCAAGGTTTACCCTCACTGGCAAAGCTACTCACTCTTGAACCAAAATGAAATGCTGAAACCATCAGCTAAATGTAAGCTAACATAATGAAAAACAGTTTGGCATTCAAGATGTGACCCTCAGAAATTAGGTTCAAAGATAAATTTCCTTTACTCAAAACAGAGTGGGACACTAGGAAGTAAACTGATATATGGTCTTTAAATAAAAAATTCCCAAATTCCAAGAAGTAACTGTGGTGGTGCATTGGACATTTAGTTTCTAGAAGGACAAATGTAGGTACCGGAAGAATATTACCAGGTTCAGATGGCATCTGGTTCACCTGTCTGCTTTTAGAAGCAAGAAACTGAGGGCGCAGGAAATTAAATGACAGGTGCATGGCCACCGAAGGGTCACTCTAATCTGCATGTGGCAGTCACAGAGTCCTACATGCCTGATGTCAGAAGCTCAGTGTCCACCTCCTCCTTTCCTTCACCACTGCACCATCTTCCTCTGGAGATAGCACAGACATGCTTGAGGGTGTCAGGCCAGCAGCTCTGATCTGAGCTGAAATGACTTGAAGTTGTCACTGATTCTGTGAGGCAATGATAATAGTGCCCACATTAAAGGGCCCCAACAGCAACCCCAGAGCCTCTCTCACTGCTCTCACTATCTCATTAAACACTCATTGTTCTTGTCTTCCTGGGCACCTATAAAGACAGTCTGACAGTGGGCAAGCTCCTTCTGATGATTATTATGATGAATCTGGATTTTTTTGGGGTGGGGGTACCCAGGATTGAGCTTGGGTCCTGAGCTTGTGAGGCAGGCGCTGGAACCACTGAGCTAAATCCCTGGCCCCTGATTCAGGATTTTTTAAAATGCTGCCACTTCAGTTTATATAGAAAGTCCATATACAAACAAGCAAAAAGCCCCATTCACAGAAAGAGAAAATCCTTTGTACCTTTAGGGACTCAAATGTGAGGACCTGAAGACTGACCTCATCTGAATTAGTTCTTTTTTTTTTTTTTCCTGTACTGGGGATCAAACTCAGGATCTCAAACTTAGTTCTGATATTCTTTTCCATTTCTTTGCTATTACTTTGATAGCTCATGGGTGAAAGTGATGAATTTGATATTGAAGGTAAGTTATGAAAGAAAAAAATTCTGTTTTAATATTTATACTTTGAGTTTTAAAATAATCACTTAATGTATGTTCAAAATACCAATAAAATGAACTTCTATGTATGGATATGTACTTTCTTGTCAACAAGAATGTGCTACCTGAACCTCTCAACAGGGAAAGACAAGTTACAAGTGAAAATGTGTTAACTGGAATATGCATTCAGTTATTTGTAGTTAATAAGTTTCACTCTTTTTCACTAAAGTGTCAATTTATGAATAATTTCACCTTGTCCCTTGTGAAACCCTGTCCTGCTTCTATTTAACCTCCCTGTCTACTCCCATGACAGCCATAAAGAGAAAAAAAATTCAGAAAGAGACAATAAAGCAAAACTCAAACTAAAATCTAATTTACTTGTTTGCTAAGGATTAAAAAGAACCCTCAACAACAACATAAAAATTCTCAACCTATATCAAAATATTTATAAACAGAAAACTGAACACCACCCATCAAAATCAGAGGTGGATACAAAGTAGGATCAACTTACATTTGTGCAAGCTTTAGCAACCCTCCTACTGGCATGTGCAAGTGTAAGAGAGTGCTCTTCTTGGCTACAAATGTGTGTCTACCTCATTCCTCTATAAACAGATTAGAAACTAAACAAGCCAAAATAAGGGAAAAGAAAAAATATGAAAAAATGGAAAAAAAGGGTTTGTAAATAGGGAAGGGAGGAGGGGATGAAGGGAGGACAGAGGTATGAGGAAAAAATGAGAACCAAGACCTGTCATGTAAAGGTACAAGATCCCAATGATGAATGTAACTGAAGTGTGTAACTAAAATGTGCCAATAAACTCAATGAGGAAAAAAAAAAGAAACTAAACATGCCAGTAGCATGGGCCAAAGTGATTGATACAGACTCTAAGGAATAAAAATTGGAAGATTCATTAATGATCTTTCATAAAGTGGCAAAAGAAACTACTTCATATTAAAGCCATAGTGTGATGATTTAAAAATACATATGATTTTCTCCAATCTTACAATTTAAACAGGGAAGTTGGTTAATTCCTTTGATAAAGATGAAAAGACGGTATGAAACAAAATACGTGGCATAACAGGATAGTATATCAGTTTTTCATTGGCTTTTCCTATTATAGGCATTCATCAGTTTATGGCTATCAGACAAAAAATAAAATAAACATTTTGCTGTGATCTTGGCATTACTTGATTCTGTCACTAAACAGTTTCTTAGTACGTGATTCTTGAAAATAGCAAACAAGCCAGATATGGTGGCTTACACCTATAATTCCAGCATTCTATGAGGCTGAGGTAAGAAGACTGAAAGTTTAAGCCCACCCTGGGTAGTGAGACCCTGTCTCAAAATGAAACACTAAAAAAGAGGTAAGGCTGGAGCTTAGTGTAAAGGCACTGGTTTATTCTGCAGTACTCCCCCTGTTCTTGCCAAACTCCTGAGAAGACCTCAGTGGAATCTGCATAATCCATTTACTGTATGAAACAGAATGTAAAACCTATCCACAGGGGTTCACTACTATTATGGTTTGGGCATATTCCCCAAAGGTCAAGTATTAAAGTCTTGACCACTAGCTGTGGCATTACTGGGAGGTGGTAGAACCTCAAGGAGGTAGTGCCCAGTGGAATGATGTTAGGTCACTGGGGTCATGACCTTAAAGGGATATTAGGAGCCCAGCCCCTTTCCCAGCAACCGTAATGTAGACAGTCCTTCTCTGCACTTACTTCCACCATGATGTAGTATGACACCACAGGGCCAAAGCAATAGGACCACGCAACCATAAACAGAATCTGCTGAAACTCTGAGCCAAAATAAAGTTTGCATTCTTTTAAGTTAATTACCTCTCATACTTTGCGATAGTGAAGGAATGTTGATTAACACAACTGGGTTCTCCTGCATAGCAAGGGACAATAAGATATGATTCAGCATTTGGGAACTGCGCCATCACTGAAAAATTTAGACTGACTCTACATAAGCTATGACAAGAGAACTTTTTTTCTTGTTAATGCTGTTCTTTTTTAAAATGCGAAATACTGGCCATGTTAGCACAGACTGCATGTGGCATTGCACATGCTGGTGTACTCTTCCTGTGGAGCTCAGTAAAAATGCATTTTGTTCAGCAACTGAATATACAGGTGTGGCTTTGATTACTGCTGGAGGGGTGGCAGCGGGGTGTTGAGGGGAGGACAGGTAGAAATCATCACCTGTGCAAAGCCACTGAGAAGCTACAGAGGATCTGATGCAGTTTATATTTTTTTAACAAGTTGCCACCCAAGGATTAAATGATTCTGAATAACAACTGGGTTTTATTAAAACCCAGTTTGTATGTCCAGCTTGACACACATGGAATGCTGGATGTGCGACAGTTAGTGGCTGGCTTTGCATTCACTGAGGGGTTCTAAACTTTAAATGCACTACAGTGACTAAATGAAATGCCTTTACTGGTCTAAAAATTGTGTAAGAGGAGTGATTCTTTATCCAGACATCTGTATAGCAAATTACTTTGCATTCATGTGAGAGCCGAGCCAAGTGACACAGACAAGAAGGGCTTGACCTCAGTTTGCCCATTGAAGTCTAATCAATTTACCCTAATGAGCATCCTACCAACATTCATAATTGCCTCCTTTAAAAATTGCAATCCTATTTAGACACATTTTTCACTTTTGCAAGCACTTGCTTTAAGTGTAGAGATGCATCTGACATTATATGGTCAAAATATTCCTAAGGAGCTATCTGTAAACTGATTTTTTAATTGAGTAATTTAAATATGCAGAACAGGATATTCACTATTTATAGAAACTCTGTGAGTAATTCTTTTATAAAGCTGCCTTTTGCAATATGAACATTCAGCCTTCATTCATCTACCTTGTAACTCCAATCTTCATATATCAAGCCTTTCTAAAAAGTGCCTACCATAGCACCTGGCAAATAACAGTCATTCAGTAGATGTTCCAGTTTAATGATCTTGCAGCAGCTTCAAGAAACCTGCAAAACCCTTCACTGTGTAACATAATGCACCTATCCACAATCTGTAAAACTATGTAATATGTACATGCTATGTCCTTGAAACAATTTGGGCAAATTAGATGACTTCTGATAGAATTTTGGGATTCTACAGAAATCTACAGATTGGGTTCAACAGCAAAGCAGTATTCACGTAGGTCCTTTCACGCTATGGTGTTCCAGGAGGATGATTCTAAAGTATATGCTGCACAGATTTGTAAGGCATCAATTTCCAGATCCTCAATTTCTGTATATAGTTCCTTCAGCTGAGGCTCTGCCAGTTTTTAATCACCCTTGGCCCCCTGCAAAACCTCTGGAGCAACCAACAGAAAGACAAAAGAAAACAAGAGTCCTCAAAGCCAAGGCATCTTACCTACCATTTCCATTTCATTAAGAGATATATTGTTAGTTTCCTGATTTATATATAATGGTTATTTATAGAAAGTTATTATTAATTTACACATTTCATACTAACAATTATAGATAACCCAATAGAGAGGGAAAATTTTTAAAACTTAAAAAATAATGGTCACAAGAAACTGAAAATAAATATAGTTCAATTAATATCCATATTGTTGCAGGACATCATGATAGGATGATTAATAAGAGATTTTCAAATATAGGAAAATTATCCTGTAGTGGAATTAAAATATAGTTTCCTACTATTAAAGAGGAACTTATTCCTATTATTTTAAAGGGATATTATATATTAACTCAAAATATTTTGCTGTACATACTTAAGGAGAGATACACATCCCATTTTAAATTATCAACATTTGCAATGCACCAGACAAAACCATAATTTTCACCTTGCTAAAATTAAAATAGTAACTCTATAATGGACAAATCTGGAGGAAATAACCAATTATCCAAATCAACAGGCTAACTAGGACCCAACTGACATGCTATGTATTTTATGTTAAAGATAAAACAAAAGAGACACAACCATATTTCTATGATGTTCTTGCCAAAGACTCACAGCCTAGACCGAGTCATGAGGGCATTTATAATAGACCCACGTTGTGGGATATTCTATACAACAACCTAGTCTTGACTCTTCAATATATCCAGGTCATGAAAGCAGCGAAAGGTGAAGAAGTCTGGATTACTCTAAAACAAGAAGGTAGGAGGGATGACATCCTATGTACACAGTTAAGTGGTAACATTTTAATATAAAACTTAAAGTAGACAATGAAATTATCTGTGCTAAATTTGCTGATTTTGATTTGCTGATTTTGTGCTATGATTGTGTTAGAAATTATCTTTGATTTTAGGAAATGCTACCGAAGTATTTAAGATAATACTTTTAAATGATTCAGGAAAAAATAGACAAGATGAAGCAAAACTAGAAAAATATTAACAATTAATAAATAAATGTGGGTAAAGAGTATGTGTGTGGAAGGGTTGTACTACTTTTGAAATTCTCCATGAGTTTGCAATTACTTCAAAATAAAAAAAATTAAAATTAAATCTACCTAGCAAATTTAAAAATGGGGATGACTACAAAATTTTCTTAAATTTTATCAGGTACATCAGTCAAAATGCTGGAAAATGCTGCATATGCTACACTGTTTCTTTTTCTATCTAGACTCTTGCCAGTGATGTAATTTCTATTCTCCTGAGTGTCTCCTATTTACACATTTCCCAGCAATGAGATCTGTAGGCTCAGTTTCATCATCTCCTTTCTCAATTTGGCTAACAATTTGATACTTTCGGTCTGCCACTCTTTAAGAAATAGTTTTTTAAAAAGTGCCATTTTCTGTTTGAAAAGCATGAACTGCTTTGCCTAGAAAAAAACAATAAATTCATTATATTTAAAAATGAATGATTTACAGTTCATCAAGCCAAATTTACACTGTCAGCATATGGAGGGGAAAAAAGCCATCCAATAGAAAACAAAATGTATCTTTACTACAGTTAAATCATGCTTGTTTTAGACTATATATGTCCTCTAATACGTATTATATACAGTACACATGTGTGCATGTGTGCACACACTATGTATAATATCAAATATATATTTACATATATAACTGAATTTGGAGTATATGGATAAAGTTACTCTGAATATATCTGGTAAAATAAAGCAGAATATTGAAACTTCTCTTTAAAAGGAATGAAATGGGTTTAAATTCATACTCATTATTTATTTAACATGTGGTCTCCAGAGTGTATGGGGCATACACTACCATTTATTCCCAATCCATTCTTCTGGGGACAACAGCTTTTCGAAAGATAAGAATTCTGAGAAAAAAGCACGTAGGTAGGGAAATCAGTCAATTAAGACTGATAAATTAGCCAGATCAGTTGCCTGTCCATACTGGGTCATGCTGAGTTTGCCTGGAATTTTCTGTATGGAATTTAGTCCCTATAGATGCATGTCTAGACAAACTTACACACACACACACACACACACACACACACACACACACGCGCATAATACACACATAGACATAGAATACATAAATGCATAAGTATGTATATTCTTTTACACCAAATCAGGCAAGAATCAACACCAATAGAAATAATTTCAGAAACTACTTTGCTTATGTCTTTACCAATAAGAAAGAATTAATATAAATAGAAGTCGTTATCTGCAAAAAAAAAAAAAAAAAAAAGCCTGCCTCAGGTCACTGAGATGAAGCTGAAGCCAGATGATTCAACCTCAGAGACAAAACTTATAGCTAACATTTACCTGTAAAACCTAAAGTAGATATCAAAAGAACCAGAGGATGAACACATCAAGAGCTCCTGAACAGGCAGGTCTACTTAGCCTAGGGCCAGTGATCATAGGAGCGTCCATCCATTAAGTTGGACTCTACTAAAAAGCACCTTGTTTATGGTGCCTTTGGGATCTCCCTCTTTACTTCCAATTAAAAGCAGATTTTGTTAACTTCTTACCACAAATCAATGCTATAAAGAAACATAAAATATCGGTGTGCGGGGGTCAGAGTTAAAAATATAGATAAGCATTTTTTTAAAACACCAAGTGTTCATTAGTAAACCTCTGGGTCTATAATAAGAGTAATAATGAAACAAAATTACTGCCTATATTTATTGATCAATTATCACTTCTCAGGCACCATACTAAGCATTTCACAGATATTGTTTTGTTCAATCCTCATAGTAAAACTCATTAAAAAAAAATGTGAAATCCAAAAGTTTGACACCAAATGTCATACTGAGTCACTAGGTTATATTGCTCAGCAAATATTTCCTTGTTAACATACTTGTATGTGTATGTATTTAGTGACAAAATGCTGGAATACTTTCCAATTATTCAGATCTGTATTATGTCTCTCAGTAAAGAACCATAATGTTTTTCATTGAAGCTCTGGCCATAGCTTGTTGAGTTTATTCTTAGAACGATATTTGTAATGCAATTATGTTCTGTGTCCATTTCTCCCAATTATATGATTGCTTGTATATTTACTCTGAGTTCTCTATAATTGTGACAGTAATAGCTTATATCTGAGAAGAGGACCAAGAGAGATTTTCTAACAAAGATTAAAAGCTTATGGTTAAAGAGAATAAAAGAAAAAAATAATTTAATTTGAACTGGTATCCTTGGAAGATACAGAAAAAAGTGTAGAATACAATAAACCTTAATCAGCACATACTTATTAAATACCATCAATGATCATGAAAGAATTCTGTAACTCTTACTTTGACCTGAGAAACATAACAAAATGGAAAGGAAACTGGATATTAACATATGAAAATCTGTTACCACCTATAGAAACAGCAATTATTAAGTGATGCAGTATAAATTTAGGTGCTAAGGGAAAAAAGTATCTACAGAGCTGAGGTGGTAGAAAACAATCCCGTCAAAATAAAACCTATATATCTTTGGGTCAATAGACAGCTGGCAGCCAATATAAACAGGGATGATTTAACGTGAAACCAGAATAACATCTTTATGTTGAGACCTGATATCTGCTATGAAGCTCTAACACTGTAATTCCTCAGCAAAAACAAACAAAAATATTATTTACTGGAAAGTCTTGGAGGGTAGGGACAATACATTGAGGAAATCACTTCTCAAAGTTTAAAATATATTTCTAAGATGTGGGCAAGTAAAAAAAGCATGGACTGCTTTCTTCCTTTAGTATTAATTTATTGAACTGTTCCAAATACAAATCCTTCTTTAAGAATTTAGTGCAGTTTTAACTTTCCTAAGAAGTGAAAATTGAAACAGTTAAATAAACAACTTGTAAAGCCATCAATTTCTGTTGACACTTCCTAAGTACCTTTGTTCCTTGCATTGAATTTCTATTTAGTAACTTCCTTCAATATGTCAACAGATCTGAACTGATGTCTGGATGATAACCGTTGTTAGGAATGGGGGGGGGGTTAAAGTACTCCAACTCCACTGAGGGAAGAAAACGCCAGATGGGACTATGTAGCTTTTTTTTTTTTTCATTTTGATTTGGAAAACAAAAAGATTAGGAGAGGAAATCAGAGAGAATAGATTAATGTTAAACAACTTTCAAGCTCCTGGTGTACTGCCCAATATAAGGTCTTCCTTGGTGACCTTCTCAGGTAGGTCTATTACCCTTATTTTACAACTTGAAAACTGAGGCTTGAAGTAGGCTAGTGAGCTAAAGATAAGGTTCAAATATCAGCTCTGCTGCTTACTAGCTGTGTGACTTCAGTGAGTTATCTGATCATACTGAGACTGTTTCCTCATCAGTAAAGGGAGGGCACCTTTGAGAGTCAATCTGAGGGTTATGTGCCCAAGCATGTCATGTCACAAGAATTTGGTAGATGACAGCCATTATTACTACAACCTGTACTGAGACTTGTCTACCTCCACCTCCACCCTGGATTGGGTTGCTGACTTTTCTGCCATGCTGTAGGCCCTGAGACTTCATCTGAAAGACGACTTTTCAGAGCTCCCTCACTGATGGCTTCTGGTTGGGTTGGGCCATTAGGTCAACCAGAGGCCAGGGTCAAGACAAGAGAGGTCTTCTTCTTGGAGGTGTATTTTCAGATAATGACAACTGTCCTTTCATGACTCCAGCTCCTGTCAGGAGGACCCTTTTCCACAGCTCTCGCTTTTCAATAGTACTAACTCCTCCCCTGAACCTCCACAAGTCCACAACAGACTCTGCTGATGGTTTTATCCCACTCAATGTTTGTGAGCAGACCTTTCTCTTGAACTGTCTCTTGACAATCTTTGAACTGTGCAGATAAGATACCCAACTTGAAAAATCATATGCTGGTAGATGAGAAACCTAGCCACCACCACAATCCTTTGCCAATGCTTTACAAAGTGCTTACTTGTCAGGGGAAACTAAATTGTGAAGGTTATTTATCATAAAATATTATTGAATAATTACTCTTACAAGGTAAAGAGCATTATTAATGTATAGCTAGCAAATACTGAGAAATGCATTTGATGACTAGCCTTCTTTGTTTGTTTTGGTTTTTGAGATAGGTTCTCCCTATGCAGTTCAGGCTGGCCTTGAAATCACTATGTAACCTAGACTGGCCTTGAACTCTTGGTGATCCTTCTAATAGCCTCAGCCTCCTGAGTGCTAGAATTATAGGCATGAATCACAAGGCCCGGTTCCTGGTGACTGACCTTGAATATTTAAAATGCACTACCTTAGGGCCGGGGATTTAGCTCAGCAGTTTGGTGGCCTGCCTTGCAAGCGCAAAGACCCGAGTTCAATCCCCAGTACCAAAATAATAATAATAATAATAATAACAATAATAAATAAATAAATGCACTACCTATCACATTAATTACACAGGTTGGGCCAAACCCAATCCTGCCAAGTTCCACCTACTACACCCTACCTTTCATTCTGATAAATGTCAAACTGACTCTCCTGAGGAAAAAAAGAAGATGGGAGACTTCAAAGAACTCTTAGAGAAAATCTCCCAAAGTATAGCCAGCTGGGTATTACTTGGGCCTTCTGAAACTATTTATCACAAGCTTTCAACCTCTGGAACAATCATTATCAAAATACCACCAGAGCCATTTTGCAAACCATCATTTTCAACCATGTTTCAGTTAGGATTTGACGGAATCCACTTAAATAGGTTTCATTTCTTCCCCTAGCAATTGTAAGTATAAATGCTAATCAATCCACAAGGCATAAATAAGCACGTAATTACTCAGTTAAAGAGTAATTATATGGGCATTTGTTTGTACCCTACGAGATCAAGGGATATTGGATGCATTATCCAAAAGGGGCATATTGTATGTTTTCAAAGGTTCAAATTTGTGTTTGCTTCAGTGTTTCCCTTTTTTTGTTTCTGCGGATTTTTTTTTTAACAGCTTTTGTTTTGGTGCACAGTTTTGCTGTGTGTAGTTTAGGCGCATTAGATGAAATGTTTCAAGTAATGTGCCAGTGTTTTCACATGACTGTGTAATCAGTTTTGATAATTTAAAGCAATTTTATAAGTGACCCCACATTACCAGTGAATCACTGCAAATTTCCCATTTTGGATCTGAGCATTGAAACTGGTCTTTACAATTGCTGGTCATTACGAAACTTTAAGCTAGCAGGACAGGCCCAGAGTATGAGCACTGAGATCCTGGCAGCTTGCCACATACGATAATTATATTCTGTCAATTTTAATTCTCAGCTGCAATGTAAGCTGGATACACCACACATTTTATCTACTTCCTGCCCTGAGCCTTGTACCTCACACCCACACCTGCAGAGTTCTGCTTGAGATGCAGGGGCATCCCACTGGGGATTCAGTGATGATTTAGAAAATGTATGTTACCTTTCTGTTGCTGGGACAAACTCCCGGACGTGTGCAACTAAAAGGAGAAAAGTTTTATTTTGGTCCATGTTTTCAAAGGTTTCAAGTCATAGTCAGCTGGCTCTAAGGCAGAAATGGCAAAGTGAAGGAAGGCTGTTTACTTAAAGGCAGCCAGAGAGCACAGAGAGCAGGAAGAGAGCCAAAGAGATAGGAAGGAGCTGGGGACAGAATACATCTTCCAAAGGCACATCTTCTGTGACCTACTTCCTCCAACTGTACCTCACCTCTTAACAGTTCCTCTTGCTATGCTTTCTCTCAATGAGGGTTGCACCCTCAGAATCCAATTGCTTTCCGAAAACCCCACCTCCGAACACAAGAGACATTGTAGGGACATTTTGGATCCCAATCTTAATATAAATTATAGAGAAGAGGCCATGACCATCTGTTGCAGTCAGTTGGGTCTATGAAGAAATAGGTAGCCTCAGCCACACTTCATTACCATCTTGCATGCATAATCTATTTGTCCATATATTCACGACCTTTATGTCAAGATATCTTTGTTTTCACCTTCCTCTTTCCAGGTCATCAATCCCTAGTTAGCTCTCTGATTCTTGGTTAACATACAGTTGATACAAATATTTGGTCAAAGAAAGAGTAAATGAATAAATAAATAGATGAATGGATGAATGCAGTCTTTCTGCATGTTCCCAAACAGTTCAATTTCCCATCTCTCATTTCTCCAAATGTTATGGGCATCCTTAGCCCATCAGACCCAGAAGCCCACTTGACACCCCTGCAGCCTTCACCAATGCAACAGCATTGGCCCCTGACTTGCCTTATGCCAGTGCTATATCAGCTTCATGTTGATTTAGTTAAAAAGTACAACACAGGACCATTCCTACCTTCACAGAACATCTCTTCCTTGCTACCTTTCATTCTTCATGCTGGACTCGTTGCAATTAGCCACCTCAAAGAATTGATAACTAGCATGCAATTAATTACTCAATAAACAGTCACTACTGTCAGTGTTAGAGACTTAAACACTGTACTTTCATGTGGGTGCTATAATGCAGATTTAAGATGCACGAGTCAACCTTTACCCATATCAGTTTTACAGAAATCATTTTAATTTATGGTAGATACAGTTGAATAATAGTACCAAAGCCAAAATACCAGGAGAGAAACAGCAAATCTGGCAAGACAATGCCAACAGAATCATGGAATTGTTTCTGTTTAGAAGGCAAGTCTAACACAGAAAATTCAGCTCCCTTTGTCCCTAAAGAAACTCAGGATAAGAGAAGCAGCTCCTAAGCCAATCATAGAACTAATGAGCAGCAGATCTGAGCCTCACAGATGACTTCTGACTCTTGAGGCTAGCAAAAGGTGGGGGAGAAAAGAGATGAAGTGAAGTAAAGTTGAATCATTTCATGGCAAAAGAGGGAAATGAAAAACTAACAAAACTTTGAAAACTGATGTTTATACAAGAGCCAATGTTCTTTATCAAAGTATTCCTTTCACTGATGACTATATAGTATCCAGTAGTCTGGGATTTACCAATGGGCATATGATATTTCTTAGAGTTCTTAAGTGAAACGAGAAAACTAATACCTTAAAAAAACTGCAGTGTGGGAACTGAGAATAATTGGACATGGAAGATCTTTAAGGAATGATAGAAATTTTCAAAAACTCTTATGATGGTTGCATGACTGTGAATTTAGTTTAGAAAAACATTGAATTTTACACTGTAACAGGTGGATTTTCTGATCTGTAAATTATACCTCCACAAAGGTATTTTTAAGAAATCTGGGCCAGGGATTTAGTTTAGTGGTGCTGCCACCTGCCCTGCAAACGCAAGGTCCTAAGTTTGATCCCCAGTACCAAACCAAACCAACCAAACAAACAAACAAAAAAAAACAGTTTTTAAAAAATTTGCAGGGCCTCCCTGTTGTCTTTGGAACAAAGCTCAAGTCAAGAAAGATTCCTTAGGATAAAACCCTTGCATACCTCGTATCTCTTTTATTTTTGCTACCTGTGTCCCCCCAAATTTCTGACCCAGACTCCATTTACATTCTATCTACTGAACCACCAGAAGTTTCCAGAAAATCCAAGATGGTTTTGCACCGCACCCCTACTCATTTGCTCATGTTGCTCTGTTTGCCTTCTTCCCTGGAGTCTTCTTTCCCAGACAGCCAGAAAAATACTACATTGGGAAATGAGTGCTAGAGCCACAGTTCAACATGACCCTCCACTCTAGGAAGCTTTCTGACCACCTAGGTAGCACTAGTCATTTCTTCTGTGTGTACCCAATGAGCGTATCATTCAGAATCTATAAATACTTGTTCCTTAAAGGAACAAGACAAAATGGTGAATTCTATCTGAAAACACCAATTTTTTCTGTTTCCAACCTAAAAAGGTAAGAATGTAATGAGGCCAACAAGAGGCAATCCACTGAGAAAGAAAGATGCAAAATAAACCTGTTGTTCAACTGTTGTATATAAAGAATTATGTTAGCAGCAATGAAAAGATGGGACTTTTTAAGCAAAAAGCCATATATAGGAGAAAGAATATAAACTTTGGAGGCAGATACATTTGAGTTAAAAATCCTGCTCAACCATTTACTAGCAGTTTGACTGTACAAGTTTCTTAACCTCCCCAACAGAATATAATTTCTTCATGTGTAAACTATCCATATCTTGCAGATTCTTATAAGGAATAGTTAAGATTACTCAATGAAGCTGTATCACTGCTATGTTGTCTCACTTCCACTTCTCCCTTATTTAGGCCACTATTTCAATCACTAATGCTATTGAAAACCAAATGTTCTAAGAATCACATTACCAGTTTACATTCTCCACCACGTTCAATTCAGAGGTGGCCAAGGACATCATAAGTGAGATGGTTCAACATTCAGAGTCCAAGCCATAGCATCTCCATCTCTTTTCAAATCATGTGTCTACAGAGCTTTAGCTTATTCCAATAAATAATGTCCACTGTCACACCATCAGCCAGTAAGAAAATGTTACTTAATAAAGCAGGAAAATATATATTCTTGCTTCAAAGGAAAATTAACATTTAAAACACATAATACATTAATAAATGACTATAAAACCTAGGAAATTAAAATAATATGCAACTGGACAGGTGTGGTGGCACACACTTGTAACACCAGTACTGTGGAAAGGAAGAGCACGAGTTTGAGCCCAGTCTGGACAACTTGGCAATATAGTAAGACTCTTAAAATTAAAAAAAAAAAAGAAAAATAGCTGGATAAGTAGCTCATTGAAAAGGTCCTGGGTTCTATATACAGAGAAAGGCAGAGGGAGAGAGGGGAGGGAAGCAGGTAGAGAGACATGGAGAAGGAAAGGGAGAGGAGAGAGACAGAGGGACAGTGAGACACAGAGAAAGACAGAGGGAGGGAGGGACAGAGGGAAGGAAAGAGGGTGAAGGAGGGGAGGGGAAAGAGAGAGGAGAGGGGGAGGGAAAGGGAGAGAGGAAGCTCTGTTTGCAATATAGTGTGGGGAAGAAATTTACTCAAGAAGTATTCAAATATTTGTTGAAAAAATAAGTGATAGGAAGAAAGAACCAGTTGCTATTGGGTTCTTATTTTCATAAAATTAACAAGCAACTTAAGAGTCAGAGACAATTAAATTCATAAAAAGAATGCAGGAGAATGACAGTTGCTAGATGATCTAAGATGGACATAGTTTAGTAGATAGTTTCCATTACATTTCATATTAGTGAAGTCATCCTTTACTAGCACATTTTTCCTTTTTCCGTATTAAAACCATCCACAAGAGTTGGGAAGTCTATCTCCAAAATGCACGTTGACTCTGTGCACACCACTGCCTCTACTCCAGCCTCCACCACTAGTCTTTCACATAGACTATTCCAGGAGCCGCCTTGCCTGTCTCCCAAAAGCTGTTAGGGTGAACTGTGAAAAACATGGATCACATTACACTATGCCTCCCACTGACACTTTCCAAAGGCTTCCTGCTGACTTGAAGTAGTAAGTAGATGCTTTCTCAGGAACTCCATATCCATTGTTGCTTTGACTCCACAATGGCCACTGTCTGCTCTTTATCCTCACCATCTACCACTCACCAGCTCACAGGCTCAAGTGAGCAGTTCTCAAAGCACAATCCTGGAAACAGCAGCATTAACACTAGCTTGGGCTTTTTGTAAATGCACACTCTCAGGCCCTAGACTTACTGAACTAGAAACTTGGCTTGAGGCCCAGCAAGCTGTATTTAACATGTCTTCCAATGATTCAAAAACACAAAATTTATGAACCATTACTTTAGATACATGAGCCCAGTGGTGGTGAATCTATGGCACTTGTGCCACAATGGGCTGTTTGTATCACTGAAAGCTCTCTCACTGTACTAGGCTTCTTCCTATTGCTAGAAAATATCGTTATTTTTCATCCCAAGGCCTTTGCATTTACTGTGCTTTTCTGCTTACAATGTGGCCCCCACCCCACATCACTGCCTCGATTACCCATTCACTACTGACCATGCAACACTTGACCTGAGTCACTCTATCATATGCTATCCCCTTCCATCACAACACTTAGTACAATCTGATTTTGTCTTGTTATTTGGTGGGTGATGATTTTCTGTCTGTACACTAAAATCTGTACTCCTTGAGAACAAAGATCACCCAGAGGCTATCATATCAACCAGAGGATTGCACACAACAGTTGCTTAAGACCTATTAAATAAACTAATGAATAAGCCCAGTATGAACCCATTTAACATAAAGTTAGAACACTAGAGATCCAATGTTGATTTACAATAACAAGAATTCAAATTGCCTGCCTATGGGGCCAGTCCCTGGGTAAAGTCTTTTTCTATAGTTTCTCTTTTAACTCCCCCTAAGGCTCAATAAAGTGAAAGTATCATATCCACTTCAGAGATGAAAACATTTAGATGTGAAGAAGCTAAATAAACTACTTGAAACTACAGTACTTGTCTTTTGTAGAGCTAAGATACAAACCCAAGCTGTCAACTCCAATGTTCATATTCTTCATTACCATGCCGTACTCCTTTTCTGGAAAAAACACCAGACCAGCTATTTTCATCTTGAATATTAGCAGACTGCAGGGACACCCCAGGGAGGAAGTCCTGCTGAGTCAGATCTCCCACAGACAGAATCTGGGCAGAGGAGGAGCCCAGCCTGCCATGCAAGTCTCACAAAATGATCACGTTAACTGATGGGTAGTTAGAAACTATACATTTTGTAAAGCTCTTAAATTGAGTGCAGATGTTTAGAAGATTAGGGTCAAACAAAGATGCATTAAGCAGATGTTCAGTAGATCAAATTGGTCTTTTCACAATGCAGGGTCAGTATGGGAGATACATGTGCTTGCTACCTAGGCTAGGGTAATCAGAGGTGGGTTCTCTCACATGTGGTGGGGGAGCCTGTCAGGAGAAATTCTATATCATTTGGGGGAAAAATAATTTCATAATTAAATCATGATTAGGGCCTAGTTTTCCTATCTACAGGCCAGCTATGGCAGGTTGAGACATAACTCCATCTTCACTTCCAGTCACAGCTAAGACCTCAACGATCCCATGTAATGTTCCAGCGCAGGACTACACCAGCTGGAGACATCCTGGGAGGAACCAAATCTTTATCTGCATAGTTCCTCACTGTTATAGGTTCATCATTGGGCCCTCTGAGTCAACTGCTACTTTTGTTTTGTTGATGTCCTGAATAAAGGTGTGGCAAGCTCCCAGTCTGGGGTTTTTGCCACCTGGAGCAGCATGGATCTGGCCAAAGCTCACTTCTTCTCTAAGTTTCATTTTCTGTCAATATCATAATTAATTCACCTTGTGCTGCCATGGTTTGCAGGAGACTAGGACCTGATACAGAGGTTCTAGTGATGTCCTCTTTCCTTGTTCGCTACAAGAGCCCAGCTGTGCCAAAGGATGATATGGAGCAAGAACAAATCCTGAGGCTGAAGGATTGAACTAAGGTCTTTCAGGTGTGGTAAGAGAAGGTAAATTCCCCAGTTCAGGTAATCTACAGCAGCCTACAGATGTAGCACTGGTCCCATAGTAATGGATCCCAGGAATTCAGAGTATTTTCTTAACCATTAACCTGATATGGAAATGTTGGAATAATAATGGAACTTTACTTTCTTTTGGTCCCGAGAGGATTGAACTCAGGTCCTTGCGCTTGCAAGGCAGGCGGCAGAACCACTAAGCTAAATCCCCAGCCCATAGCTTTACTTTCTTAACAGAAATTGTTGGAAGAACTAAATGAAATCCTATTCTTTTTTTTTTTCGTACCAAGGATTAAACTTGGGACCTTGAGCTTGCAAGACAAGCAGCAGCACCACTGAGTTAAAAACCCCGGCCCTGTGCTCCTACTTTAAAAAGTGCCCACATCACCCAACTATGAGTCTACAAAGCAGTCAGGGGTCTGTGAGGTTTTTGAATGAAGCCATGCCTTCATTTCCATTCATTAGTTTCACCATATTCAGAAAGTTTAGGTGTATTTCCTCATCATGAAATCTTCTCAAAATTCCTCCTGAAATATATATGTAATTGGCCTCTAAATGATGTCATATACTCAACCACATCCAAGAAGGACTAGAGGCCCATTAGAAAAGGCATCTTACCTCATGCAGCAGAATATGCTGAGCATTCACCTTCCAAATTCCAGCACTCATGGCCTACCTTTTTAATCCATCAACAGAATTAGTATTCAAAATCTTCAAGCCTCCCATCAAGAGCAATTGTGTGGAAATAAAGTACAGGAGGAGATATAGCTTAGCAAGTTGGAGCTCCACTCAAGAAGAATTAGACAGACACATCTTCACATCTTGGCTTTGTTAGTAAGTCTGTTTTGTGTTATATAACAGAATACTTGGAACTTGTAATGTACAGAGAAAAGAATTCATTTCTTAGGATTCTAGAGTCTGGGAAGTCCACATGTGGAAAGGACCTTCTTGTCTCACCTCTACTGTGGAATGGGGAAGAAAAGTTGAACTCTGAGCCACCATCTCTTTGGTAATCAGCATTAATCCAGTTATGATTACCTAAATACCTTTCCTTAGTCTCCATGTCCCAAAACTGCTGCAATGAGGACCAAACTTTTGAACATATGATTTTTGAGGATCAAGCCATCTTGCTTATATAATCAGTTAATTACCAATTATGTGATCTTGGACCAGTTACTCATTCTATAGTTTCTATCTCTAAAATGAAATTAAAATAGTTCCCAAACCATCACATGGAAGCTGTAAAGATTAAATAATTCAAGGTAATATATAGGAGCTGTTTTATAAAACTGTGCTAGATATGTTTCTAAATGCTTTTTACTTACTAACTCATCTAATCTCCAATCTTCTGAGACAGAAAGTATCATTATATCCCTCTTGAGGCAGGATGCAGAAGAGATAAGAAAAGGAACTTGCCCGAGGTCACACAAGCAATAAATGGCAGTGTCATGATTCACACCCAAATAGACTCGAGTCCCTATGCGTATGTTTTACATCATTAAGATGATTACAATTTCTATGCTCATTAGCTTATTGCTTCAGAAATTTGTTAGAGTTTCTTGAGAGTAAAAACATTTGCAGGTTTTGCTTTGAGATTTCTAGTGAAAGCTATCAGAAAAGCTATCAGAGAATTTACTTTGTTACCTTAAGCATGAGTCTGGGAGATGTAGAAGAAGCAAGGTGCATTGTAAGCAAGTACTGTGTAGTTATTGTGATGTGGGTCAAAAAGCAGGCTCTGGTCTCCTTCTTCCTGACAAGTGACAGGTAATACCAACACTTTGAGGTCATAAGACCTCAAAACTTTCATCTTACCCTGATAGTGGGGAGGGGATAACGTGTAAATCACCACAGAGAGGTAGAGTTTTAAGTAAGTGGTCTAGAAAAGAGCTCCTTTAGCAAAATGTAGCCTTCTTCATAGGTGTTCAGACTCAGAAAAGAGGTCCCACATCTTTCAGTTCTCTTCTACTCCTTTGAGGGTGAGCCTTCCAGCCAGCCTTCTCACCATATGTCTACAAATAACTGGGAAAGTGTTAGTTTGCCTATATCTTTTAATACTATCAGAACAACCTAGAATGTTTTATTCCCAGGAGTTAAAAATGAGTTTTTGAAAAGTTTCATATCTTACAAGTGAAACTGAATAGAACATTCTTTGAGCATATTTTACACTTGAGAATTTGTCCTAGGTGCTGTCCTCCAACAACCATTCTCAAGTGTATCTCAATTTTGTCAATGTCTTAAAAATCACCTATTCTATGTCCTCAGATAACCCTCTGGCAGCACAATGCAGCTTAGTCACTGATGCCCAAGGTCCCCTCTGAAGGCAGAGTAAAGCATCGTGCTTTCCCTCAGCCAATGTCTGAGGAAATGTCTACGCGTAGTTAGGGAAGGATATGTTTTTGCTCCAAGGACAAATGGCAACCCAGGAGGGATTGTCAGACTCTGACTTGGCAGTTTGCAGTCGTGGTCCCTACTAGCCAGACAGCACTGTCACTGGGGATCACAATGAGGGTCCTGGCTTTCAGATACCTCTCTAAACAAGCACATCAGTGGCAGTTAAAAAGAATGGCAGTTCCATCTGATATTTGTCTGACTGTTTTGTTCTAGAAATGGTTACAGTGAGTTATGTGAGGAATTTAATGCCAAATTCCTGTAGTTCAGCTGGTCATAACAATGCACTCTCACTAACCTTCAAAATACAAGATAATGAAAGGATAAAGATAAACATAATTCACAAGAAATAGGCCTATTTCATTAGAACCAATAAGTGCAACAACTCTAATTAATAAAGCATCATATTAAAAGTTCTTTGTTGTTTTTCTTTCTTTTTTCACACAGGCAAAAGTTAATTGGTCCTGTTCTTTTTTTAAAAAACTTCAAATGACAAGCAAAAAACCAACACATTTTGAAAGGAGCCTGTCAATAACAACACATAAGAAATTGTTTCACTAGAGCCAAGATACAACTCATTGTACAATTATAAAATCTAAATGGCAAGTATAGGGTGTTCATTATTCTAAACTTTTAATTTGCCTGTGCTTGAAAAAGTTCAAAATCTAAAGTTGAAAATAAAATAGAAAAGTAAATAATTCATAAGATCCTTCAAAAGCATGTAAGAGAACTTTACATAAATTTGAAGCATTCAAGTTAGTTCATCTCTCCATGTTCAGTTCTACCATTGGAAAACTTTGTATGAAATCCAGTTGCTGAGAAAATGAAAGTCACATTGTTCCATACCTCTTCTGAATGAACAAAGTTTTGACTGGTGCAGAGTTGAATTCTTTAGGGAAATTTCTTTTTCCATATTATGTTGTACTGACATGTGCTGTAATAACAATTAAAATATTCTGAACCTACCACGCTTTCCATGCAGTGTTCTTTATCATACTGTCTTTAAGCGCAAAGTACTCAAGGGCCAAATGATGACAAAAACATCTCCTAGTTGCTTCCTGTTACTCAGATTCGAAGATGGGTACAGTAAATATTCTAACGCCTACACAGTTCTCAGTGAATTCAAATTTCCCAGGACAATGAGTGATTAAGAAAGTCTTATGGAACCTAGTACATAAAAATGAGAGCCAGAGTAGGAGAGGATAGTTAGTAGCCTAGGAAGGAGTTACTGAAGCAGCCTCTTCGTAAGATCAATTTATGGATGACTCCCTAACGCACTGCAGGAAATCAGGTACAAAAGCAAATGCGTGTCGCTGAAACATGCATGCCATTTTCTGTCACATTTGATAACCCAGAAGTTTTGCTACTTTCATAAAGTAAAACTAGTGTCATGCAAAAGTGAAATGAGAAACAAAAAGGACCCAGGGCAAGGAAGGCCACTCCCACCACTGCACTGACTTGTAAAGGTCCCAAGCAGGGTGCAAATACCTCTGAACTCCATTCACCAAGCATGACAGCTAACTGGCAAATCATTTCTGACTTATCTTCTGACTTATCATTTCAACATTTACCATGCTGATCAAACAGACCAAATAAAAAATGAGGAGCTCTTTGCGAAGGAGCCGAGAATGTCTCTAGGCCACTACAGGTGGCAAGTTTCATCCTCTACACACCCTGCCCAATCCCTTTTATCCACCCTGTTCCTCAGACACATTACCTGCTACAACAACCCCCAGTGAAGCATTTCATTTTTACCTTTTTAGGCAAACCTCAGTGTCCAGCACATGGTCATCCCAATTGGTTAGACTCAGTTCTAAAGAAAGAACATTGGCAAGATTGATTAACCCAACCATACAGAAAGTTGTTTTATGAAAGGGCATAGAGGGGAGACAGAGAGACAGGAAGAGGAGGAAAAGAGAAAATAAAGGGGAGGGGAGGGGCGGGAAGGGAAGGGGCAGGGCGAGGCAAGGCAAGGCGCATCCTGACCCTGTGGTAGTAAGTTTCAGATCCCACTGAAAAACACAAGTGATCTCCCTCAAGAGTCTGTTTTCCAGAATTATCTTTCCAGGCTGAAGAACAACAGGCTGGGTACCCCTTATCTGAAATGCTTTGGTACAAAAGTGTTTCAGATTTCATGTTTTTTGAACATTAGACTATATGCATGTAAATATTTACATATCCTTGGGATGAAACCCAAGTGTAAACACAAAATTCATATATGTTTATATACATCTTACACACAGACTGAGGTGATTTGATACCATATTTTTAGTGTGCCTGTGCTTCTACTGTAACTCAACACATGAGGCCAGGTGTGGTATTTTCTGATCACGGCATCAAGTCAGAACTAAAAATATTTCAAATTTTAGAGCATTTCAGATATTTAATTTTTGAATTAAGGATGCTCAAACTGTCCTAGGCCTTCCAGAAAACAAATGCCCAAAGTAAAACTCTGTGTGAGGAGAGGAGATGAGAGGAGTTGAGAGGAGATCGGAGGAGAGATTTGGCTAAGTACAGACATAATTAAAAAAATACAAAATGTAACTACTGAATTATCTGCAATGGATGGAAAACAACTTGCTGTCCCACATTCAACCTGGGAATTCAGGAAACATCTGCAGGGAACCAATGCACTGATTCTTCAAATGAGTTTGAGTTCAAGCAAGGTTGGGAGTGTAGGGAGACTATCCTTAGGAAAGAGAAAACAAGGGCAGCCACTCTGAGGCAACATGGATGGTGAGCTACACCCAGGTGATGCCCCTTCCCTCGCCCCTCCCATATTACCCTTCAATTCTTGCTCCTCCTTCTTTCCTTTTGGTATCTCCTATTCTATTTTCCAGATTGAATAGCCTGCATCCAAAACACTGTGGTCAGGAGCCCTGAACTTCAATACTTCCGTGTTGCCCTTTTGAAATTCTTAACAACTTTTTAACAAGGGGTCCCAAGTTTTCACTGTGTACAGGAACCTGCAAATTACTTAGGTAGTCCTGCCTAGAAGATTTAGACCTGCCACTGGTAGAGATTCGGGAAAAATATTCACTGAGTAAGGTTGCCTTCTCTTAAAATTTTTTTATATGCAGCCTGTCTGTTACCTCAGCTTATAAAAAATACTAACTACTAAATTAAATGCTGACACAAATGATGGGAACATAGCCCACTTTTCCTCTCTGAGAAATTCCAGTAAACCAACGAAAGCCCTAGATCAGAAATCCTGAATGTTAACAAAGACATTATCCATCTGAGTAGCAGTTCATTAAATTTCCTACCCTGGGTCGATTCCTCATTTACTTTGAAAGAAAGATAACTTTTACTGCTTTTTTTTTGCCTCAAGAACAATGCACAGCCTCAGAGATACACAAGTAGACTTAAAATAAGTTACTTCTGCTACTGTCTAATAAAGTCCAAATGATATCCAATATGGAACTATCTTTTGTTGAATCCTTCTCTGATGCAAATAGTTTCATAATGAACATTTAGTATACCATTTAACTCAGTAGGAAATGCTCTGTATCTGCAGTGGTTATTCCCTCCAGCTCAAATCCATCCTCCACCCTTCTCAGGGCCCAGAGGTTACTGACTCCATGGATTATACATCATTCTGCTGGCTTTTTGGTCCTCTGGCTTCCTGTTGAGCTTCTGCTGGAGGTACCAGCAGAAGATCAGAGAACAGGAGGAGAAGGAAGTTGGGACAGAGAAGGAAGTTGGGATAAATGAGTCACTTATGTACCACATTCATCTAACACTTGGGCTGACAGTGACAGGTGGGTTGAGTCTTCTCATAGGGCAATGAGACTCCAGCCCCTGAGATTTAACCTCCTCTCCTGCCGCATCAGACCCTGGGATAGGTTAGGGGTAGACATATTCTTCTTATTTCCAGTTCCTGATTCTCGTCACCCTTGGATTCTCTTCACCTTGTCAAACACCTCTAGGAAAAGCACCTTCATCAGATGGCCTGGAGTTAAGCCCTGGGACCTGTCACTGGTTTCCAGCGAGGAACCTGACTTATAAAGTAATAATGCCAACCTCTTTAAGTTACTTTTAAAAGTATCCATGTGCTTCATATAAGCAATAATATCTCATAAAACAACTTTACAGTATCTATTTTCTTTGCATCCTCCTCTATCTGTTAAAATTCTGTCTATCTTTCAAGGATCATCTTTAACTATGGACAGATTATATTACATCCTGGACTCTCTGAGTTTTTTTTTTTTTATTAAAGGAAGAACTTTGGACATTATTTATGATTTTTAATCATTCCACTTCACTTTTATTTATGTTCAGATCTTCTCCTCTTTCTTTGGTTAAATGCTCCTTAAGAGCAAAAACAGAATGCACTAATTTCTATCTTCCCAAATCCACTAACTAATTCAACATCCATATTCAATAAATGTATGCGCTATAAATTAGAGTCAATTAGATGTTTTCAATGATCTTTCTCTCATCAGACCAACATTTTCATAACTACACACACACACACGCACACGCACACACACACACGCGTGCACACACATATATATATGTTATATAACTGCGTCTTCCTTTTGAGCTTTTCTTAAAGATATAATGAATTTTTGCCTATGGCCCAGCAGTTTTTCAAACACTCCGTACATTCTTCACTTTGGTGTCTATGCTCACCCAAGGAAGAATATATCTTCCTCATTCTCTTTTCCCTTCAACGAGACCCCAGGTCGCTCATGAGAACCACAGTTGGCCCCTGACTGGTCTGCTGTCTTGCTCTCCCTGGCTCTAATTCTTCAGAGGCCAGCATTATCTGTCTGTGTCTGAAGCCTTCTGGCTAGCACTGCTGCTGCTTGCTCTGGCACTGAGTTCTCATATAACCATAGGTAAGTTTCCATGTTCTCTGAGCCTCATCGTTTCTTCCCAGGAACCTGGGAATGACTTATCTGTTCTCTGGTTTGATTATTAATAATCACTGAATGAGGACTAGGTATTGAGCTGAGCACAGGAAAGGAGCAAATCTGAGTAGCCCCTCTCTCTCCAAAGAGCTTGCAGTCTGATGGAGGAGGTGGTCAAATAGAAAGACCATTACAATCATGAGACACTGGAGACAGTGGGCATCAAAGTGGAGCCTGGAAGTCCTCAGGAGGGCCCTTACCCTAATCCTAATCAGGTTGACTGGTAGGCAGAGGTGAGTCACAGCAGAAAGGATGGCTTTCCAAGCTCTGAATTCTAAATTGGAGTTAGATAGGTACAGAAACCTCCTCTATATTCAGTTGATTTTCAGAACCATTGGGATAATATCAGTCACCACTGCAGCAGCAGAGAGATGCTTTTCGGTTTACAATTGCAGTAGCATAGAAATGCCTTCCACAACTGAAACTAATAGAACTTTATTGGAATTCTATTTTATGTAAAGAGAAATGATCTGCTTTCGTGAGTGTGACTATGAAACTTAATTCAGCTTCAAAATTAAATTACCCTTTGCTGGAGATTCACAGAGAGCAGCAAGATGTACAAAAGTGAATTTAAATTAAAATGGTACTTAAAAATTTCATACATCATTGTTATATTACTATGACATTTATTTCAAGTTTAAACTACCACAATTTCCTCCCCCCAGTGAGGAGCCTCTTGCATAGCCTCTGCTAGCAAGTCAGTTGCCTCTGGGTAGTTAGTGAAACTCCCAGTTCCTCAGTTCCCTCACTTGATTAAGAAAGATGATTACAGAACCTGACAGAAACATTTTTAATGAATTTAGCTATTTTATTTATTATAACTATCCAACTTACAAGTCTTCAAAGTTTATTACATATATGTTACATATATATTTGAATATATATTACATACTTAAAGTTTATTTGTATGCAATTTGGAATGAAACTCCTTTCTTTAAAACTAGTATTTAATAATGCTTTGATTCTCAGACTAGTCTTTGAAAGCTTATTATACTATAGCATATGGTCACCCTATGCAACATCTCTATGAGGAAAACATGAGCAATTCTAATTCAAATCTTGGTTCTGAGGAAGTAAATGAGGTTAGGACCTCTGAGACAAAGGAAGTGGGGTGCTGGGAACAGAATTAGTGGGATCTCTAGGACTCATACTATAAGGAAAGAGCTAAAGCTTTGAAGTAAAACTCTGCTCAAGATCTTAGATTCATCATCCACTAATTCTTTTTTTTTTTTCTTTCCCTTCTGCTTGTTAGCCCTACATGATGCTTTTAATGTATTGGACCTTCTAGCATTGTTAACTTTATTGTCTTCTTCTGGGATGTATGCCAAGATATTTTAAGAATTTTTTGGAGTGTTAGTTTGGTGGACATGAACTTATTTAGGTTCTCTTTATTGTGGGAATTTCTTATTTCTCCATCAAATTTGAAAGATAATTTTGCAGGATATAACAGCCTGGGTTGGAAGTTGTTTTCTTTTTGAGCATGAAGCACTTCATTCTAAGCTCTCCTTGCTGTTAAGGTTTGTGTTGAGAAGTCTGTTGTATGTAATTCTGATAGGTTTTCCTTTATAAGTGATTTATTATTTTTCTCAAACGGCCTTTAAGATTCTGTTCTTGTGTTGGATTTCTGGTATTTTAATTATGTAGCATGGAGTATTTTTTTTTCTCTTCTTTGCTATTTGGGGTTCTATATGCCTCATTTATCTATATATTAAATTCAATTATCTGTATGTTATGACAAAGGCCAGCATCCCTAGGTCTGGAAAGTTTTCTGTCATTATTTCTTTAAACAAAAGTTGTATGCCCTTGTGTCATCTTCTAATTTTTCCATTAATCCCATCACCCAGTAATTCTGTAGTCATCATATCCTTACCTAAAAAGGGGATAGACAGAGGGACACTGTGAAGTTTATGTAAAAGAGCTGATGCAGTGCAGCTCCATCCTTCTGGGCACAAAGTGGGCACTCACAGGCTCATTTATCCCTTCCATTCCTACCTTGGCTTTCTATGCCTGTTATCTACCTTGGCCTATGGAGAACATAACCTCTGTTATAAGGTGGAAAGAAAAAGAGTCAAATGAAGTATGTCTGTCTGTGTGTTGTGTACTTCTATCTGTATGTATGTATTTATGCATGTGTGAGTACAAAATAAGTAAATAGTAAACATATGGCCTAGGGAATGCTAAATGCTCAACAAATATTAGTGCATTTTATTATTACTCTATTTCCAAGTACCATAACAGCCAGCCTGCTTCCTCTTCCACTGATGCAGTCTATAAAATCTGGCTCCTAATTTTGCCTCAGTATAATGCATTGTGAATCACAGTGTTTCTTCTAAAAAATACAAAGCCATTTTTTTTAATGGCTGGGGAGAGGCTTTAGAGTTTTTTCACAATGTTATCCTGGGTGCAAGCAAGTAAAGGGGAAGAACTCTTCCTTTGCATGCACTGAACAAATGTGGCTTCAGCTTAGTGACACCAAGGAGTTCTCACCCTGTCAAAGAAGCAATGTTCCTAAAGAGGATACCAGTTATGTTGGCCAGATGTTCCCTTGAGCATCAGGGAAAGAAGTGTTCCAGGCGGAAAATCATGAAGGAATGAGGCACTCATGAGTCACCTCTGAGAAGTCCCAAATAACTGAGAAAAGACTTTATTACAAAGGAAGGAGGTAGTACTATCTATGACCTCCATGGGGATGCAAGCCAGAACACTTTGAAATCCTTTGATGTGATTCATTTTATATCCATCAGTAGTAAGGTCTGAGAAACAGTCTGACAAAAGGGAGCATCCAAGGACAAAGGCCAGCATCCTCATGTCTGGCATGAATATAGCAATGCTGCTAGTCACCAGGTAGAGCAAATTTTCAACAGAATAAATTGTTAGAATGATAGCTAAATAGGTAATATAATATCTAAATGTTATGCCACCAATATTAGTGTGATTTTTTTTCTTTTAAACAAAAACACAGGGAACCCTTACTCTTCACTGCCATACAGAGATGATAAATAATAATGGCTTACTAGCACTTGTCAAGATCTTGGGTGGAAGACACTATAACAGTATCAATTATAGTCAGTTGAAGGTTGATTATTTTCCATTCTGCGTGGGCCCTTTAAGTGGACTATAATGAAATTCTAATCTCTAATCCTCACAACATACAATCAGCACCTACTTCATGCAATACCTAAAGTAATTATATTCTGATTAGCTTATGCTAGTTGTTCTAAGAACAACATACAAAGGCTTTTCTCATTAAAAAGTTATGTTTTTGATGTCTTATACATGTCAACATGGGCTAGTTAATATGTAAGCAGCTCCAGATTAAGATAAAAAAAAAAAAAAACAGTTGTGAATATGCCTTAAGTAAAGAATAGCTGTCACTTTCTTTCCTATTCAGACTACAACACTGTCTCTGTCCCTTTTGTGCAGCAATAGTAGAATTCCTGAATGTGGGTAATTTATAAAAAACATATTTATTCCATAAAGATCTGGAGTTTGGAAACTGGCAATGCTGTGTTATCCAAGGCAGAAAGAGGACATATGAAAAAGCAGGTGAGAGATCTACCACCTTGAAACTTAGCTTGGGAGATCAGTTTGAGGTGATCTAAACTGCTGTTCAAAATTTGGCCGGGCTGGAGTGGGGAATGATCCAAGAAGAGGGAGCATTATCAGCTTGCAGAAAGGCTGTCCTAGAACTCTGTCCTAGGAGCAATTTATTGCATGGAACTATAGAGCTATGTGATTGATAGGCTGACAAAACATTAGACAATAAACAATGTTCACGGAGCAAGTCAGGCCAGAAGTTTTGAGTATGCACTCTGCAGAACAGAGACCTGGGTTCAAATTAGTAACTACAACATTGCTTGTGCTACTTAGAAACACTAACTTCTACTTTCTCTTCTCAAGAGAGGTGGTGTCTTCTACCTCTTAAGGAGTATTAAGTGAGATGATACAGGTAAAGGATCTTGCACAGTTCCTAGCTATTAGAGGACCAAGAAGTGTTGGTTCCCCCTCCCACCCTTCACTCTTACTCCTAATGTTTAGATTCTGATCTTTATGCAGATGAAACAAAAGTACAAAACCTAATGCCCTTGACTGGCATTTCCACAGAAAACTTAAATAGTACAATAGTCTGAATAAATTGCTGGTCAGATGCAACACCTGAGCATGGAGAACAAGAAGGGATGATTGTTGGCCTGAAGATGATGTCAACCACAATCAGGAACTTGCTGCAAGTTACCCACTTACCCAGCTGTCTGATAGGTACCTACAGTGCAGATGCTATTTGTTGAAAAAAGATGGCTTGATATTTGAGAGACCCCTTTTCAAGTTGTGGGACTAACACCTTTTACTCAGATAATGGGCCACTGTAGCTCCACAAAGCAGACCAACTGAAGGCATGACTATGGACAGAATCAATTCTTAGACACAAAACAAACATACTTGTGAACTTCTCAAATGCTCAGAAATGAAATGAGATTCCAGAATTCTGTGTCAAGAGCAGTTGGGTAATAATTTCAATGTGGAATATTTAAGAATAAATGCCATCTACTGAAAAAAATAACCAACAATTAAATACCTACATGTGGCTGCTAGAAAATATTTTAATAGCACTGCCACCAGATGGAAAAATGAATGCATGCATTATTGAATGGGTGACTAAACACTTAACAGTCTAAATGCTTACCAGTTTTTAGCATATGTTGAACTCTGTGTTACATCTTTATAGTATCATTTCATTTAATTACAACAATATGTAAACAAAGGTAACACAGTGAATTTATCATCATCAACTACATTTGTATATGTTTAGGTAAACTGTAAATTTGTATTAGGGATCCATAAAAGAGCCATTAAACTTAATTAAATTATCCTACATAATCATGTATGTGGCCCATAGCACAGTTTAAGGGACTGAAGAAAAAAATGCTTATTAGTGGAAAAGTTATGATAATTTAATCATCATATACATTGCTTTGATCATAATTAGTAATTTGGTTAACACATGAAAATTCTAGTGCTATTAGACACCTTTAGCTAAAGGAGAGATTAATAAAAATTCCCTTCCATAGCCAATCCTCTGTCCAATTATATAATGTATCAGTACATTTTCTCAAATGATAAAGCAGATCAGAAGCACTAAGCCACAGCAACAGTTTAATTTTAGCAACTCTGTGCAATGGCCATTGCGACCCAGAAGATCACAGCCAAGGTTACTGTGTCATCTCCTGACAGCTAGGCTGCCAGAGACACAGAAAATCATTTGCAAATACTGAATTGTGGAGAAGGGCTTGGAGTCCAGTAATAAAAATACCAATATACTTTGAGCATTTTCAGAAACTCGCCTTCCTAAAGATAGCACCATTTATTCACTCAATATTTCTGCCTTGCTTACTATGTGCCAGGTACTATGCTAGGCTTAGGGTGTCGGGGGAATGGAGTCACATCAGACACAGCACTGATAAACATTCTTAGACCTAAGCATAAATGTTAGGGCATAGATCTAAGAAAGTAAAGGACTGAGATTTAAAAGCGGGTACATTATAAGGCAAATATGCTTCTTGTAGAACAGTTGAATGTGCTCTAATTACACTTGTGAAAATGATTCAATGTAACTGAAACACTCTATCATAATTCATCTTTGGGCCCCACGGAGAGGGTGGGAACAGGGAACCCATGTAAAGCAATGCTCAGTAAGTTCAACAAAGCCTTGAAGAAACACCAGGAATCTCTCTAAGACCTAGAGGAGGTTGGCTCCTGACCCTGTAGCCACTGCACATTTAGTTTCAAGATTAGCCTAAATAAAGTTGATAAATTATTAAATCTGTTTATTACATGTGAAATCTGGAGTAAAAGGCCCTCATTTATAGACATAAAAACTTTTAGTCAAGAGTACAGATGAACTCAAGGTCAGGTGCCAACTTTAAGATATCACGTGTCTTTCTACTTTTCCTTATATAAATTCAAATTAATTACAGTGAGATGTGCCTTAAAGTGTTGGTAAGATAAGGAGACCTTACATGGAGAGCAGCTATGAGATATTAACCATTCAAAAATTATTTGCCAATTTTCTTCTCTATTTTAGAGTCAGTGCCAAACATGGCTGTTGTTGGAGGAAATCTGGAGACCCCAATAACAGTAGAGAGAAGTGTTAAAGGGGGAGTTAGGAGAACAGGACTGAAAAACCAATCTGCCACTTCCTAGAGCATGATAGCAAGTTGATTAGTCTCTGAGTCTCCACTTCCTCCTATGTAAAAATAAAGACGATCACACACACCACCAAGGTCATGGTAAGGAATAAATGACAGATGCCACATAGATGATGTCAGCCCAACTGTACTGCAGCAATTTAAAACTGGGCTTTCTCATTCAATAAATGGGGAACTTTCTGTGTTCTAGGTTTCTCTAGTATCCACAGAGATCATGATCGCAAAATGACCAAACTAACAACCTACAGAAACAAACACATGCCCTAGCAATTACTTCACTGGTGACGGAGCAAATCCATCTTTATCTTTAGTTTGCAAATGAGGAAATAGGGCCAGCAGTGTCATACGGGTGATCAGAAATCAAAACGTTGGGAAAAGAACTCAAACAAAATCCAATTCCCCAGTGCTCTAAGACTGAACTTCTCATCAGCAGCAGCCAGCACAGTAAAACAATGAATCTGACTCACTGCTGATACTGATACTGAGTGATACTGAGAACCCAGTGAGAACTGCAGCAGGGAGTACTAAAAAGTGAACTTTCCAAATCAGACTAACAAACACCATTTCATTACACAAGTATGAAAGTTTCTCCCTGATAGCACTGAGATCACTGAGAGGTAATCACTGTGGGCCCTGGTATTCTCATCTGTAAAAGGGGCAAATGCAGCTACCCACCCCACAGGATCAGCTTCAAGGATGAAATGAGATTATAAGTAAAAGTTATTAGAACAGTGACTGACATAAAAAGCACCCAATAAATATTAGACCATATTTATTGTTTCCAATAATACTAGAGATAAAAAGCCATAGCTAGAGTATAAAAGCATAGACAGGCAGACAGAGAGACAGACAGACAGACAGACACACACACACACACACACACAAATTCCTGTGTGAAGAATTGTTATATCTAAATGATACTTTGCAGACTCTTCCTGCAATATGTGCCATAGAAACTAAAATTAGTTGTGTGCAGATCTTTTTTCCCTCTAACTAGGTGTTTCCTGAAACCAAAACAGAGATTGTCATATCCAGTTTTATATCCTCAGTGCTAACAGGAGGAAAATGCCCATATACATGTGTTAGAAATATCAAGCAGAATAAAAATTCTAAATCATTTAGACTCACTGAGTGATAACTACAAGCAACATTCTAAAAATTGAAAATCAGTTTCTTTTCATTTTGTTGATGTCTTTTTAGATAGGTCATCATAAAAGAAATGTCTATAAATAAAGATAACTTGTGCTCAGAGGTCCACTAATATGCTAGGCCATCAGTACTGTAGCTTCTCTTGATGTCCATCCAACTTCATTTCTAAGAAGTTTAAGCCTGCACATTCACCCAAATGAGTTCAATTTGTCAAGGATATCAGCTTACCCACACAGAGTTACTCACACCTAAAGCAGTATAGATTCTCTCTGAAGGGTCCAGGGATTTAGCTCAGTGGTTCGGTGGCCTGCCTCACAAGCGCAAGGACCCGAGTTTGATCCCTGGTACCAAAAAAAAAAAAAAGATTCTCTCTGGAGCACGGGCATGCAGACCCCTTTAATAAGTGCAGCTACTGAACTCAATTTTCTATCTCAAAGACTCATGGGGGGTCAGATATATATAGAAGAACTGACAAAAGAAACTCTAACCCACTTCCAAGCACTGTGATAAAATTCTGTGAATAGCACAGCTATGTTGACTCTCTGCCAAATGGACTCCGAGGTCCAAGAATGCTTGAATAACAAACCTTATTCCATTTCTATATAGTGCAACCACATTTGTCCTCAGATGCAGTTGTTGTATAGTTTGAGATAGAAATGCTACAGTACAATGACTATTATCTTTAAATGTAAATCCCATTCATCACAGATGCCAGACTCATTCCTTGCCGAAAGCCGGTAATAGGTCTTCGGGATAAAGTACACACAAACTTTGAGAGTTAATAACTTCATTACAGGGTAAAAGGAGGGCAGGGGTATGGGTAAAAAATGAGAACCAAGACCTGTCATGTAAAGGTACAAGATCCCAATGATGAATGCAACTGTACTATATACCTAGAATGTACCAATAAACTCAATGGAAAAAAAATGACTTCATTACACTGCATGGTTCATCCATTGTAACAAAGCTATGGCACGAGCAAGCTGTGGTAGCTACTCAATCCAACCCTATTTACAAAGCATGGATTGTGTCTATGAATTCAGGAAAAAAATCCATGAGGTATTCATTCATGTCTCAGTAACTATTTATTGAGTGCCTAATATATACACATGCAAGTCCTGTAGCTTCTGAAGAAAACAACACATAAAAGTTCGCTGTTACAGCTTCTAATATTAGTGAGAAGTTAATAAGAGGAGATACATTTTTTAAAAGCTAATTTCAGATAATGATGTGAGGCTAAGAAGATAACGATGTGATGCTAGTCAGAAAGACCCAATGAGGCGCAACAGGGATAATGAGAAAAGTGCATCCATGCAAAGAATGCCCTTTGCATAGCACTGAATGTGCTGTTCTGTTAATACTTACATGGAACTTTGTGGACAAACCATATGGACCGGGGTGTGAGAAAGTCATAGCTAGGACAGATCATGACAACTTGAACTCAACTCCATCCACCTAAAACCCTAGATCTCAAGATCCCTGGAAAAAAAAAAGATCTTGTCAAATACTTGAAAGCAGTTTAGATATTTAGGGAAAGCCTCAATTGTTTAATTGCCTGTGAACAACAACAACAACAACAACAAAATGGCCCTGAAGACCCCTCAAAACCAAAAGAAATAATATACCAAAACAGATTATTTATGACTATCATTGTCTCATTAAAGGTAATATTTCTCTAAATGTTACCCGAAGAAGATTAAAGTGAAAAAGCCTAGAGAAGATAGCCCAGGGTCTGTAAATGTAGTGTATATGTACTGTATCCTGGCTAGCAGGCTTTGGCAGTAAAATGTTCTCTTTTTTTCCTTCATTCTCAGATTATCTGCTATAAGAAGACCACACTCCCAGCTCCAAGAGGGCTTTCCGTGCTAGACCTGGTCTTTGTAACCACTGGACATCATTTCTCTCCACAGGAACTGGTAAGGGACAAACATATTTTTTCCTGCTGAATACGAACCTCGGGTCATGTGAGGCTTACCTGCAACAGGTAGGCCTGGCAGGGCACAAAGACTATGCAGCTCAGGGATGCAAAAGGATGGTGTGAGACAGTGCGTAGAGAGGCCTTCATCTAAGTGTAAGCCACATCTAAATCCAATATGCTTTCAGTTTCTCAAACTCACTGGACAATAAATTAGCTTTGTAGTTCTTAAGATGGGTATTTTACCACATGCCACAGAAAGAGTGCAAGTACATATAATAGGTGAATTCATACTAAATTATTAAGAACAAAACATATTTGTCATTAAATTCTAAGAGTGATTTGTAGAGAATTTTACACTGGTAGTAAAAGAGAAATGAGGTCTCTTGATTCCCATTAGTCAACATTTATTTGACATATATCATTTTTTTATATTGGTGCCAACTCAACCGGAGGATGAAAATGTATAAAGCATTGCTTCCCTGGTGTAAAAGTGCATATCCTGTAATCTATCACAATTGCCAATGTTTTACTGATGCATTTAAGGTTATAGAGCACTTTTAAAATACTGAACTTCAGGTCCACAGATTTAGACTAGATTTATCAAAATCCTTCATTCATGAACTGTCACCATTTTTCCATGCATAGTCCCTTTTGATCAAAGGCCCACAAATTCTTTCCTAACATCAAGTCATCTTCACAACTAAACAAGGGAGTTGAGATTCTGAGAAATCAGACAAACCTTACAATTAGTGCACATCAGATCCAGATCTGCATTCCTCCCACCCCCCTGTATTAGTCACTTTTTGTTGCTAGAACACAATACCCAAAAATCCACAGTTTAAAAGAGGTAAGGTTTATTTCAGCTTATAGATTCAGCAGGTTAAGTTCATAGTCAATTGGCTCTAAGGCAAAACAAACCAGAACAAAATAAAACATGGCAGAAGGGTGTGATGGAGCATAGCCGCTTAGTGCATGGAGGCTAGGAAGCAAAGCACGGGAACAGTGCCGGAGAGGAAGGGGCCAGGGACCAGATAACAGACCCCAAAGTCACACCTCCATGACCCACCCAGACATGCCCAGTAGTGTGCTTTACTAATTCCCCAGGTGGGTGTGAATCAAGCTGGCAATCCTCTCATCTGCTTCTTTGTGTAACAATAAAAGAAAGGGTTCCTCCAATTATACTAGAAGCCACAATGATGACTGGTGTGTCTGAGGGTGTAATTTAGGACATACACTTAGCACTAAACATAAAACCAGAGAGAGCTTAGAGGATTACATATTTTGACATTTTTAAATGTGGTCATTCTGAAGAGATTTTATACAAATTCAGTACCTGCATTTGACACCGTTTTCCCCCATAAATTGGTACTTTCAGACATGCTGACACATGTAAGCTAAATTTAAATCGGATTCTTTTTATTACAATAGGAGGCAGTTTAAAGTACCTATGAAAAACAACATTTCTAAACATCTTTAAAATGCCATTACCTTCTTTCTAAAGTGGCAATTTCTTGCTTTTCTAATTGACACATAATGTGGCATTTTCTCTTTGCAGATCAATAATAGGTCTATTGTACTTTTCTTGTTTCCACTGGTTGTGACTGAAGCCAATCAGGAGTTTAATTCACTTCATCTGCAAATAATATCAGCTAAAAATGACTGAATTTTGCAGATACTTAATTTCTATTTCTTTGTCTGAAATTATTCCCTTCTTACTTTCCTGGCATGGTAACGTGGTGAAGCAGTTCCACTGTATGAGAGCAATGCTCTCTAGAAGAATTAACGTTCTCTGCATTGGCTGATCAACTGGGAAAAATTGTTTTATTCGTCATAAAACACAAAATCTTCTCTCACTCTATACGTTTCAAGAGGGTGGGATATTAGAGTAAAAGAAATAAATGCTCCTATAGTGTGGAAGTGTGGATGTTTACAGGGAAAATAAACCTGGCTGGAATCCAAGATTCTTCAGATTCCACCAATAGACCAGGGTCAGAGGCCCTGTGTTCAAGGAGGGCTCCCCTGCCAGGCTCACCACTGACAGGAGGTACTAGTAACAGAGGATGAGTTGGTGCCATTTTCCTAAAAAGGATAAAAACATAAAAGGTCAATGTTGAACTATGTTCACTGTACTCATGGGCAAAGCAGTAAATGAAATTCCATAAATGGATACGTTGAGTATAGAAAAGGAACATGACTGATGTCACCAATAAGGTGAACTTTTAGCTAATAAAGATAAAAAAGAAAGAGAAACTGTGGCCCATGGAGCCATCAAGCATAGTCAGAAAAAAAAAAGTCACAATACAAAGTGCCCAGTCTATGGAGTCTCCTAGAGTGGATCTAAATCAGGGCTGTGCCACCTCTGGCTACAATGTCCTACAGCAAGACAAAAATTATCAAGAACCCAGCATCTGTCAGATCAACACTTCAGAGGTTGTGGTCCCCCTTTCTCCTCTCCGTATTTGCTTTTTATGATGGTCTTTGATGAAGTCAAGGCCCCACTATTACCAAGATTTATCTTATTTTTCATGATATTCATGTGCATGCACCATAACTAAACTAATGAGTACAGAATGTGCAATCCCATAGGTGATCTACTGTTCATTAAATCAGTCTAACTGACCTATTAAGATCCAAAGAAGTCTTACAAATGAAACTTATCTGCCTGTGTCAGAGCAACTGTATGGTATTCTGCTCAATATTAGTGTCTGCTCACAAGGCATATGTCAAGCCCTACCATTAACTACCATTACCATTAAATGCCCCATTAACTCTTTCCACAAAGAGCCATTTCAGAATATCTACCAGATGAGCCTCCTGACTCTACCTTGTATCCAACAAAGCCTCCACTGATGGGTTTTAGAATATTGTAAGTCAGATTAGTCTTATTATTAATTCTCTTGGTTGAGATCATGAACACAGTAAATAAAAAGGGCCATGCATGCATGGAAAGGAATCATGCTCATTAGAAGATGGCTCTAATTGTTACTTTTTGTTTTGTTTTGTTTTTTGGTACCTGGAATCAAACTCATTACCTTGTGCTTGGGAGGCAGGCACTGAGCCACTGAGCTAAATCCCCAGCTCTTTAATTGTTACTTTTAAAATATAATGGAGACTTACCACAAGGCAATCAAAACAACTAGAACTAATGGTTACCCCTTCTAGTCTTTCTCTTTTCAATCTACACTATTCTGAGTAGCACACAAATGCCACTCTTGCCACCAAACCTGACTAGCATTTTTTTCTACACCTTGAACAACTGGTCATTCATCCATTTTATTTACTCACTTAATCTTATACTTGATAGTATTAGAATAAAAGCTCAAATAAATCATAGATTTCTTGGTTGTCTGGTTGGCTGGTTTGATTTTCACTTTTGTACCTTAAATTCCTAAAATAGTACCTGGCACAAAGCAGATATTCAAAAAGTATTTGTGGACAGAATGATTAGATATACTATTTTTTTGAGATTTGGGAGTGGGTTCTGAGGCAGGGTCTCACTATCTAGTGCAGGCTGGCCTTGAACTCACTATGTAGCTCGGGCTGTCCTCAAACTCATGGCAATACTCTTGCCTCAGCTTCGCAAGTGCTGGAATTACAGAGAGTGACACGACACCCAGCCCTATTTTTTGAGATTTTCTTTCTAAGAAGAACATCACAGAGAGTAAAAGCCAAGACAATGGGGAAATATGAAGAAGGGTTTCAGAGAAACTTCCAAGATAAATGGTAGAAATGCACTATTTGCAAAAAAATTTCCACATACCAATTAAAACATGAGTTTTGTTGTTTTCCATCATTCCTCCAATGAATACTTTCCTCTGCAGCTTTCTACATGACTCTGTCGCTGTTTACTGTCAGGTCATGGGAAATGGACTCAGCTTCTAACCAAATGACTAGGTTTATCCTCTCATAAGAAACAATATAAAACATAGCAAATATAATAAAAGAATGATTTTCTTTTTTTCATAGTTTGCAGATGTGATACTTTATTTATATTTTCTAATTTTTATTTTTATCAGTACATGTTTGCAATACATAATGATTATATTCATTATGGGGAGTTAGTACCCATACATAACCCACCTTAGTTATTTTCACACACACTTCTCTTTCCCTCCTTCTTCCCTACTTTCAACGAGTAGTTTTCAAGACATTCGGCTACAAAGAAGTAATAAAGAGTATACCTGAGACATTGGGAACAAATGAGGGTAGTCTTGTAATTGCTATAGCTTACATCCTCATCCTTGAGAATGTGTCCAAGGTTCTGTCCATGGAGGGGTAGCTCATGGGCTCCCCGACTGAGGTGATGGCATGAAGATTCCTGGGAGACCAAGGCAGATAGAGCTTTCAGGACAGAATATTTGAGAAAGAAGAACTGCACAAAGTTCTGTGCACCAGTGATCTGCAGAGAACATAACTAAATAATGATCAGGGCGCATGTGGGGCGGGCATGTTGCTTGTGTTTCACAGTAGCAGAAATGAGTAGTCACAACAGAGACCCTGTGGTCTTCAGGTCGAAATTTTACTACCTTGCTCTTTACAGAAAAAAGTGCTAACTCCTAACACAGGACTTATCAGCAAAAGATCAAATGCTTTCCTCCCTCCCACAGTCAAAAACAAGACTAAGATGTCTCCATTTACTACTTCTATTCAACATTATTCTGAAGGTTGTATCCAGTGAATAATGCAATAAAATTAATGAAAGGCATACAGATTTGGAAGGAAAGAAGTGAAACTATTTTTATGCATAGATGTGATCGTTTATGCAGAAAACTTGGTGGGCCCTATCCAAAAGATTCTTACAACTAATCAGTTCATTTAGCAATTCTGCAGGATATGAGGTCATTCCATAACAATCAGATCTATCTCTGCATACCATAAACAAACAATAAGAAGATGAAGTTTCAAAATAATCTGATGAATAAAATTTTTAAAATATGAAATAGTAATAAATCTGACAAGAAATTGTCTAGATGTATGTAGTGAACACTACAAAGTGTTACTGAGAAGAAAGAAAAGCTAAAGTAATAGTTAAAAATTATGATATTACAATGATGTTTCACAAATTTTTGATAGATTTAATCCAATTATACAGCTGGCAAATTTACGTTAAAATTCATATACAAATGCAAAGAACCTGAAATATCCAAATTTTGAAACAGAACAATTTTGAAACAGACCAATGATGGAGGACAAATACAGCCTGATTTCAAGGCTTATTATAAAGCCACAATAATGAAGACAATTGGTAAAGCATCAAAATAGGCAAATAGATCACTGGAAGAGAATAGACTGTCTTAAGACAGACACACATGCATAGAAAACTGATTTTCAATAGTGTTAAAACAGCAACTCAGTGGAGAAATAATAGGCTTTTCAACAGATGGGCTTGCACTACTGGATATCCATATGCAAAAATTGAGCTTCTAGCGGTACTTCCCACCACATATAAAATTCAACTCAAAATGGATCACAGATCTAAAAATTAATCCTAAAACTACACAGTTTTAGAAAGGAAATACAGGAGAAAATCTCTGTGGCACTGGTTTAGTTTGCTGTGTCTGCCATAACAAAGTACCAAAAGCTTGGTGACCTAACGAAAACTCATTATCTCTCAGTTCTGGATGTCCTAAGTCTGAAATCAAGGTGTTGACAGGTTATGAAGAAAGGATCTGTTCCAGGCCTCACTATTTGCTTGGAAGATAGTTGTTCTTTGCCTGTCTTCATCTCAACCTCTGTATGCGCCTGGGTCACACCAGTCCTGACTGGTTATAATACTGGTCATTGCAGTGGGGCTCACCCTACTCCTAACTTCATTATGCCATACAGACACTGTTTCCAAACAGTTACCTTCTGAGATATAAGCAGTAGGACTTCAGTATCTTTTTTTAGGTGGGCACAATTCAGCCCAAAACAATATGTCAAAAGCACAATCCATAAAAAATGTATATTGATGAACCGGACTTCATCAAAATTAAAAATTTCTGCCCCCAAAAGACAGCGTTAAGAAAATAAAAAGTAGAGCTGGGGATGTTGCTTAACAATAGAGCTCTTGCTGAGCATGTGTGAGGGCCTGAGTTTAATTCCTAGCACCACAAAAGTTACAAATAAAATAAAAAGCAAGGGTCAGGCTGCAAGAAAATATTTTCAAATTACATGCCTGATAGAGGACTTGTATTTATATAAACAGACTCAAATATTCAATACTAAATTTACCATTTTAAATAAGCAAAAGATTTGAACAGATGCTTTACTAAAGAAGATGTACAAGTGGTAAATAAACACAAGAAAAGCTGCTTGACATCATCGTATGTTATAGAAATGCAAATCAAAGTCACAAGAAGATAGTCACAAGAAGATAGTACAGATCACTTTTTAGAATGGCTAAAATTAAGAAGACTGACCATGCCAAGTACTGATGAGGGTATGGAACAATTAGCTCTCATACTCTGCAGATAGGAATACTAAATGGTTCAAGTTTAGAGAAATGTTTACCCATTCCACTTTCATATATCCATGCTAGAGAAGTGAAAGTTTATGTTCATATAGAGATTTGCATATGAATTTTCTTAGCAACTTTTATGATATCCCCAAACTGAATACCCAAATGCCTACCAATAGTGAATGAATTAAAATACTATTGTATATAGTTGTGCAATGGAACAGTACTCTACAATAGAAAAAGAGAACTACTAATACATGCAACAACATGGGTGAGTTCTTAAAAAGTTACAGTAACTGAAAGAAGCCTGCTAAAAGGGAGAACCTCCTGTATGAACCCACATAGGTAAATTCTAGAAAATGAAAACCAATCTATAGTGCGGAAAAGTGGTTGTCTCAGATGGGTATAAGACAGTGAGGCACATCAGAAAAGGTTATTAGGAAGAAAGCTTTAGAGGTGACTGCCACACTCTTTATCTTGAATAAGTCAAAACATTATGTTGCATACTTTATGAGAAATGTATTTAAATAAACTCAGTAAAACTGATTTTAAAAAATATATTTCACATTGGGATGGCCTATGGTTTCAAGTCCTGGTTCTATTTCTTTCTAGCTTTGCTATCATAGGCAAGTTATCTTTGAGTCTCACATTTTCCAGATGCGAAACGGTAATTCATAACATTAATTTCACAGGGTTCTTGTGAATATCATCTGACAACTAATTCTGTGCTCGAAACATAGAGATACTTGATCAATTATAGTTGTGAGTAATAAAATAAAGCCACTCAATCTTACTTCTTAACTTCCTATAAAACCAATTTGAAAAGCCAAAATGCAGAGCTCATATTTTTAGAGTGTTAAAGCTGATTCTTCTCCACCTTCTCTTTCAGTGCTTCAGACAGTGTGCCCACTGAGATAAATTTCACTAAATTAAAAGTGAATTAGCAGAAAGTCAAAAGGGAGTTTGCTGCTAATCTAAACTATTTTCAAATGTGAGTTGTGACCTTTCTGCTCTAATATGGGCTTACTTAGTCATGAAATCTCTGCAAAGTTAGCACTCCTTCATACACACACCTGAGCCTACCTCATCTGTGACGGACAAAATTCCATTTCCAGTTTTTAAAAAATGCACACTTGTAAAATTTCATCCTAAGGGTGTGTTTGTTTTGTTTTGTTTTTTTGGGGGGGTTAGGTGGGGGTTTTTTTGTTTTGTTTTTTTTTGTTCCAAGGATTGAACTCAGGACCTTGCTCTTGCAAGGCAAGCTCATCGCCACTGAGCTAAATCCCCGCCCAGGATTTTGTCTTGTTTTGTTTTTAACATAACTTCAGTTTGGATGCTCAAGAGAGAACATAGAGAAAGCACTAAACAACTGTCCCCTGCCTGTCATGCAAGAAGGGGACCTCTGGGGCTGTGCAAAGAGCAGAGGCTGTCCTGGTGGCACCCTCACCGTCTGTGGTGGAAGGCCACCTGCAGAAAAATTCCCAATGCATGGCAAAAACTGTCCAAAGGGCAAGACACAATGCTTCTGAGACTTTGGAAAAGAAAACAAAATAAATTCATAGGCCAAAGGCATTAAATGTCAAGTCAGTAAGAAGATAATCTGAAAATTCCTAAAAGCTAAACAGGATAAACCTTGGTCAAGGAGGACTCTTAGATCAAATATGACTTCTGTGTTCAAAATACTTTTGAAATACTTTTTTCTAAAAGAGAGAGGAAAAGTAAAACATTTAAGAAATTCATATCTAGTTAATTCCTTGCATAATAAAAAATGCTTTTTGCAAAGTTTAAGCAAAGATACATACATTTGGTTCTGTGTAACATTATGCCTTCCTAAAAATGACTGTAAAGAGTGTAAAAACTATACAAAGTACTCGAGACAATGAAACAATGAAGCATGAAAATACAGTTGTAGTATAGCATTAGAACCATAAAAAGTAAAAATGCAAGAACAAAAATTTGAAGAGAACATGCAAAAATAAAACTCATTTCTCTTTTTGAAATGGTTAGTATTGTAATTAATGATTTTTCTTTCTTTGAAAAGTTATCTTTAATACCGTTGTTGTGTTCTTCTGTTAAAATTAAAACCAAAAAAAGAAAAAGAAAGCTATAGAGTCAAACATAGTGGTGCAAGCCTGCAACACCAGCTACTTAGGAGACTGAGGAGAATCACAAGCTTAAGACATCATATTACAGTAATACACGCATGCCTCTGTTTACAGCAGCACAGTTCAATTCAGAAAAGGTGAATCTTGGAAGCAGCCTGTATGTTCATTAATAGATAAGTGGAAAAACAAAATGTGGTATTTGTACATAATGGAGTACTACTACTGTGCCATAAAAAAGGATATATTTGAGTTATTTGTAGGAAAACATACACCTTGAGACTATAATGTTAAGTGAAATAAATTAGATACACAAGCTTAAATATTGCATTATTTCTCTTACATGAGAAAACAGAAATATAATAAAGAGAGAAATAAAAGATAAGAAGAAGTAGGGAAAGAGATCTTTTTCAAATGGGAAGGGGAATAAGGAATGGAGGGAGGGAAACAAGAAGGGAGAAAAAGGGATGAAAAAGGCATTGAGATGTGTTATGCACATATTGCAACTCCTGACAAGGAATGCAATCACTATATAATGCAAACACGTACTGATAAAAAATAGAAACAAAAAAAAAAAAAACACCAAGTTCAAGCCCATCCTGGTCAACTTAGTAAGAGCCTATTTCCAAAAAAAAAGAAATAATAAGGGCTGAAGATACCGCATAGATAAGGGCTGAAGATACCACATAGACCTCCCTGGGTTCAATTCCTAATACCACCAAAAACAAAAACAAAACTATACAGTCAATAAAACAAAAAATTTCTGATACAACTGGACTCAAAATATCACTTCATTACAGCACTGATCTCTGAAAAAATATCATTTTAATATCCATAAATCTTGTTTACTTAAAAACAAACACCCTCACAAAATTTTAATTATAATTGTCTTTAAGAAATAAAGTGCTTTTTTTTTCTTTTTATTGAGTTTATTGGTACAATCTAGGTATACAATACAATTACATTCATCATCAGGATTCTGTACCTTTACATAATAGGTCTTGATTCTCATTTTTTCCCCTTGTCCCTCCCCTCCCTTCACCCCCTCCTCCCCTCCCCATTTACAAACACTTTATTTCCATTTTTTCAGTTTCTCATATTTTTTTCCTCTCCCTTATTACCTTTCCCCCACCCTTCCCACTTTCCCTACACCTTTAGCCCTTTACTTCCTATTTCACATTATTAATGATCTCATTAGGATTCTGTGTACTATTATAGTTTTTCACACCAAAGAAACTATTCGGTATTTCAATTAAAGAAATCTCTGTATGAACATTAAAAATAGGGGATCCTAAAATAAAACTAAAAAGGAAAGAAAAAGAGAAAAGGCAATGATGTAACATTAAAGTAATCCTTAATTCTGGAGATGAAAATGGTCCCTGAACATATTTAAATTGCTTCTCGCTCTAGACAAAGTAAATTTCAAACCAAAACTGAATCTAGTATTATTGATGTAGGATGGTACTGTATCATACCTCTATGAATGTAAAATATCTAGTACCTGCTTTATGATACATAGTAGGGACCGTGCTTTATCAGAGCTACATTTAATGATATTACTCTAGAATGTTCTCTTTCCAGAATGTTCCCTTTTCCAGCAACAGAACTTTGCTGTTGTCTGGATATTATTCCTTTCTTTGTTTTTTTGTTTTTTTGTTTTTCTTTTTTAATGGAATGTGCTGAATGTCTATAATTTTGTTCAGATGACTGCAGAACCTGGAAAAGCTGTTGCTGCTATCGATGCATAACATACTATTATTAGTCTTTTTATATAAATA
>NW_022900916.1:32752403-32768185 GCF_012274545.1 Fukomys damarensis
ATATATAAATTGAATTTTGGGAAACTTTAACGGTGCTGCCAACTTTGGAAAAAGTCATTCCAATTTACTGTGTTGAGTTGGCATTGTACAGAAATGGACAACCATATTGGTCTAGAAATGTTAATTTGTTTTTATTTTTATTTTTTATTTTTTTTCCATGCATACAGGGGTAACACATTGTACTAAATATGTAAGGTCATATCTACGTGGGTTTGATTACAGAAACTAATAAAGTATTCTCTAAATAATGAAAAAAAGAAATAAAGTCTTTTTAACTGGATAAAGATGTGGTTTTTCTATAAAATGGAATACTACTCAGCCATAAAGAATGAGAAATTAGATTCATTCATAGGAAAATGGATACATGTTGAGGATATGCTCCTACGTGAAATAAGTCACACATGTGTAAATACCAAATAGTTTCTCTGGTGTGAAAAAATATAACAGTACATAAGATCTTAATGAGATAACTGACAATGTGAAATAGGAAAAGGGCTAAAGGTGTAGGGAAAGTGGGAAGGGTAGGGGAAAGGGAATAAGGGAAAAGAAAAAAATGAGAAAATGAAAAAATGGAAATAAAGTGTTTTTAAATGGGGAGGGGAGGAGAGGGTAAAGGGAGGGCAGTGACAAGGGGAAAAAATGAGAACCAAGACCTGTCATGTAAAGGTACAAGATGCCAATAATGAATGTAACTGTACTGCATGCCTAAAAAGTACCAATAAACTCAATTTTAAAAAAAGAAATAAAGTCTTTTTAACTCTGAGGTTACATAGTACCCACTTATTCCTATCATATATTTTCCAACATTGCTGAAATAGAGAAGGTTTCCAGCTCTACATAGAAATCTCAATTACAGTGTAGTATGTTGTTTAATGCCTAGCTTTCTAGGTGTGTATATTTAAAACATTCAGAGGCAACCAGGCATTGCAAGACAAAAAATAGGGTATCAAATGTTCCACTGACAAATTAAATGTAACTGTTGCATGCCTAAAAAGTACCAATAAACTCAATTTTAAAAAAAGAAATAAAGTCTTTTTAACTCTGAGGTTACATAGTACCCACTTATTCCTATCATATATTTTCCAACATTGCTGAAATAGAGAAGGTTTCCAGCTCTACATAGAAATCTCAATTACAGTGTAGTATGTTGTTTAATGCCTAGCTTTCTAGGTGTGTATATTTAAAACATTCAGAGGCAACCAGGCATTGCAAGACAAAAAATAGGGTATCAAATGTTCCACTGACAAATTAACTGTGGCCCTCTACTTTGTAGGCAATTACAAATGTAATAATGCTTAAATGATGGTTCCAATATGTACAGGTTTAGCTCTGTAAATGTAAGACTTCATTATACTTAAATTCAATAAAGTTATCTAACGCTTTTCCTTGTCTGAGAAATAGCACAGTCTTGTAGCCACACCTGGGTTTGAATCTGTGAAGGTACTGTCTACTTCCCTTATCTTACTTACCTCACCAAGCTTCTTTCTTCCTATGCAAAACAGACATAAAACCAGTATTTTGCAAAAGGTAGTACTTGTTATTTGTTTTTAACTATTAGTTTTCAACAGGTTTCCCGATCACTGTCTAAATCCTTTGAAAGACAATAAAACTGAAAGGGAGCCAGACTACAAATTAAAAATGTATTTCACAAGTATGGGAAAAGCAGATCAAAAAGGAAATAAAAAACCTATTTTCTTCTTAAGAAAAAATAAGAGAAAAGGAAAAAATGGAAATAAAGTCTTTGTAGACAGGGAAGGGTGGAGGGTGAAGGAAGCCCAGGGGAATGGAGAAAAAATAAGAACAACGTCATGCAAAGATACAAGATTCCAATGAAGAATGTAACTGTACTGTATACCTGAAATGTATCAATAAAGAAAAATAAAATAAATGGCATCATCATGAACCAGTCTGTCTCCAGAAAAAAAAATAAAAACCTATTTTCTAAATTATCTTAATCACAAATCAAATTGGAGGCCAGAAAATGGTTCCAGTGCTTGCGAGAAGATTTAATTGAGGCCCCAAAACACCAAATATGCATGGTTCACTAACTGAGAGGACCCTGTACTGAAGCTCACGTTGGACAGTCTGTAACCTGTCTATCCCATGTGATACTGACACGAGATAGGTTGCTTGGGTTGTGAGATATCAATGTCTAAATGCTAGAAGTAAACCTAAATGAATTAAAAACTGCCTGGAGGAAACACTGCTGAAAACCAACTTAAAGAGACTATTTTTTTTTTCAAATGTGTACATATTTACTTGATTAGACATGAATTTTTAAATCATATGGTTTGACTCAAACTGTTTTCCTGTTTTTAAAGTTTTAAAAATTAATATATGCTAACATAACAACTGCATTATATCTATACATGTCAAATCTTAATCATTTTTATTTCCTTTTTCTCCCTACCCTCGTATCTTCTCCATCCCAGTCAACCTCACTAATTACTTTAACGCCAATTGGTTAAACTGATGCTTTGTATCTCTAGAAGTTAAGGGACCGCAGATATTCAATTCTTAAAATAAAACAAGCAGGAAACTTCTATGATTTTTCATATTTCTCCTCACCGCTAGATACAGTATTTTGACCTTTTAAATATAAAGATGCCATAAGGAAAATGACTGAATTTTGCACCATAGAAAATTAAACATTCTATGTTGGAAAAAAGAGAAAAAAAATAATAAAGAGAAACGAAAATTGAGGGGAAATGCAAAAAAAGAAAAAACCCTACAAAGACACAGGACTAATATTTTTTAGCATGTAAGGAACTGCAGTGGAACTATAGTTAAAATGTTAATAGTAAATTAACAAAAGAAAAACTGTAACAATAACTGATGTGTTCAGTCTCACTGCTGGTAATTAGAAACACACACCTAAAGCAATGTAGTATCAGAGTCTCCTATTACACATAAAATATTAATGATAAGCAGGAAAATTCCTAGAGCACAATTTTTTAATACATTTAAAGAATTACTTGAAAATTTTCATACTTTAATTTCCACTAAAGGAATTTAAACCCTTTGAAGGAGAATAAATCTGAGAGGAAGCCAGAGTCCAAATTAGAAGTCTGTTTCATTCATGTAAGGAATTTCTTTAACCTAAAGAAAAAAAGTGAAAGTACATACTGTATAAAGAATTCTGTTCAAACATAAGCGATGTGATCACAAAATATGGTGAATGTTAAAATTTAAAAAGATTTATTCCAAGAAAAGATACACTACTATTAATCCCCCTCAAAATGCTCCCCCTTACTTCAAATACACTTATCCCATCACCCTTGCCACTTCCTGACATGTTTTGGAAGCCCTCTTTTGTGTCTTTACTTGAACTGTTTTGGCAGCCCCAATATCATGAATTTAATTAAAACTTTTACCTTCCATGGTCATTTTGACTTTGGGAAAGAGTCAGAAGTCTCTTGGTACCAGATCCAGTGAATAAGGTGGATGAAAACACACTGTGATCTTTTTATTTGACAGAAATTGCCATAAACATTTTGAATCAATTTAGGGCACTGAGGCAGCCATGAATAGACACAGAAGAGGACTTCCAAAACTCCTTCAAAAAATGGAAAAAACCTAAGTATGATTGAAGCAAGGGGCATTTAGAGAGAAATTAATGGCAATGTATTTTACTGTAATAAATTTTTTTGTATTTAAACATCCACCATATTTTGTGTTCACACTTCATAAGTGACATTGCTTATAAACTAAAAAATTGAAAACAATCTAAATGTTCATAAATAATGGATGGCTAAATATTCAATAATAGTATAGATATGAAACTATCAGGATGATGGATTAGATATACTTATGAGTAATGATCAATAAGGTGAATAAAAACATTTTTAAAAACAATGTATATACAGTCTAATACTAGAGTTATGACAAAAAAATGAGTTGTTTGAAGAAAACATCTTGAAAGGGTGCACATGAAAAAGTTGATAGTTCTTGGGATGATAAGATTTTGGCTGTTTCAAATTTTTATGTCTTCTGAAAATAAGACAAAGAATAATATGATGGTTAAGGATGTAGGATCTTGGTCAACTTGCCTGGGTTCAAATTCTACCTCCAACACTCACTAGCTGGGTTAACCCCTTTCAAGTTATGTAATTTTTCCATGTCTCTGCTTCTTTATCAGCAACATACAGATAATCACGGTGTCACAATTTCAATGAGAAAATATAGTTGGCCCTCCACATCTGCGGGCTCTCTATATGTGGCTTCAATCAACCACAGATGGAAACTTTATACACTTTTTAAACTTCCATTTTGATGGGCTTGGTGATACACACCTGTAATCCCAGTACTCTGAGAGGCTGAGGAAAGAGAATCACAAGCTTAAGACCAGCGTGGGTAATTTAGCACCTCAGTAAAATCCAATCTCAAAAATTGATTTTGGGAGCCAAGGATTTAGCTCAGTGTCGCCATGCCTGCCTGGCAAGCACAAGGTCCTGAGTTCCATCCCTAGTACAAAAAAAAATTTTTGGATGTAGCTCTGTGAGAAGGCCCTGGGTTCAATCCCCAGTATTGGGGGGGGGACTCTATCTGTAATAAGCATATACAGACTTTTTTCTTGTTATTATTCCCTAAATTGTAGCCTATTATTTACATGATATTAAATATTATAAAAAATTTAGAGGCGATTCACAGTATAGAAGAGGAAGCATATAACATACGCACATGCGAAGTCATTTAAATGTGAGACTTGAGTATTCAATAGAAAATAAATTTGTGTCGCACAACCAGCGATTGAAATGGACTGCCTGCCAGACAGGAAGCTGATGGTCATCTTGGGGACAGTGGTGCAGATGAGCATGAGGTCCATGAGGGAGAGCTGGCTGAGAAGGAAATACATGGGTGTGTGCAGCCGGGCATCCAAGCAAATGAGCAGGAACAGGCCTGCAGCACTTCCTGGAACAAATCTCCCTAGGACACATACAGAAGGATTACCATAGACATCATTTAAATAAATAGTGTTGGGACATATGGGTATCTAAAGAGCTGGACTAATATCTTACATCATATACAAAAATTAACTCAAGATGGAACACAGACTTCCCTATAATGACTGAAACTAAGTCTTGAAGGAAAACAGGAGAAAATCTCTATGACTGGATGATTTCTTAGATATGACACCATAAACATAACTAACAAAAAATTGATAAATGGTTCTATATCAAAGTTAAAAAGCCTTTGTGTATCAATGAATATCATCAAGAAAATGAAAACATCATAGACAGAATAGAAAAATACTGTATTTACAAAATAAGATATTAGTATCTGGAATACATAAAGAAGTCTTTTTTTTTCCTGTTAAGTTCATTGGTATATTTTAAGCATACAAAATGATGACGTTCATCATTCGGACTTTGACCTTTACATGATATATCTTGGTTATTTTTTGCCCATTCTCCTGACCTCCCTTCAAGCCCTCCACCCTTCCCTATTTACAAAGACTTTGTTTCTACTTTTTTCCTTATCTCATATTTATTCCTTTCCCTTCTTCCCTTTCCCCTACTCTCCAACTTCCTCTTCCCCTTTGGACCTTTTCTTCTTGGTTCACATTATCTATTATACATTTTGATCTTTATTTACACTTTCAGTTTCTCACACCAGAGAAACTATTGGATATTTACACGTGTGTCCTATTTATTTCATTTAAGAGTATGGTCTCAATGTGCATACATTTAGCTATAAATGTCTAGTTTCTCATTCTTCTTGGGTGAGTAGTATTCTATGTTGTAAAAACAAAACAACCATATCTCATAAAGAAGTCTTAAAATGTACTTAACTTTTTAAAAATTTACAAAGGATCTGAATACATATTTCTCCAAAGTGATTTTCCAGTCATGGTCAATAAACCTCTTATTTTGTTGTTTTTTGGGGGTTTTTTTGTTTTTTTTTGTTTGTTTTTTGAGACAGGGTCTCACTATGTAGTTAGTTGATACTGACCTAGAACTCACTATGTAGCCCAGGCTGGTCTTGAACTCACAGTGATCCTCCTGCCTCAGCCTCCCAAGTTCTGGGATTACAGGCATGCGCCACCACACCCAGCAATAAAGCTCTTATTTTAAAATAACCAAATATAAATTACCTGTATTTTTTACCAGTTTATTGTATTTTATTTTACTTTATTTGTGGACAAAGATAATTTAGTTTTTTAAATGCTGAATTCATTCTTCTGAAACAGTAAATACATAAAGTGACATTCAAAACACCAACAATCTAATAAGTTATTTTCTCACAATGGGACACTTAAACCATCTCTCATAGACCTGAAATACAGAAATTTGGAGGTACTCTAAAATCAAGAAAGACAAAAAACAAAGATACTTGTTTTTATGCATCAGTAACATTCAGTGTAAAATTGCAGTTACATTTTTCTGAAAAGCACATGATAATTTCAAATCCTAGCAGTTTGTGCAAGAACAAACTGTATTTAAACATGGCCAAAAAGAGTTCAATCTATGTCAGATAAATTTCATACAAGTTTTTGTTTTACTGTGGGGAGAAAACCAAAATCTTCCTGATGACGTACAAGTTATATGGTATTTGTTTCCATCCTAACTGCCACAAACACAAAATTCCAAGCTGTGTGTGAGTGTGTTTGTGTGTGTGTGTGTGTGTGTGTGTGTGTGTGTTTGATAATAATTTCTACACCCTCCATCTTTTAGACTCTTGAAAGCCTGTGATACAGGTGGGCTGCCTTCCTGCACAAATGAAGACATGCAATAGAAAAGCTAAACAAAACTAAGGATCAAGCCGTCAGTATAAATGGATTTTGGAAAAAGCTCCTTAATTCACTCTTTGTCACTCTTCCTCATTTGCTCTGTGATCCAGTCACTACTACAGTTTCAATTCCAATGTAGCCAGTTGATAAAGGCTGCTCTGTACCTGATCCCTCTCAGGACTGTCTTTGACAGTCCTACACTTGCAATCTCAAACATCTTCCTCATCTTATGCTAAAAGGGGTGCACTCCACAAATTCTATTGTGTAGCAATGAACTTCTTCAAACTCTACATTTTCCCCCTAAAATCCAGGGCACTGAACTTCTGTACACTGGGTTTTGACTTTAACAAATTATACTCAGTAGAAATTCTCAGCTTTGAGTCCATTCTTTCCACAAGAACTGCTTTTTTTGTTGTTGTTGTTGTTTTGTTTTGTTTTTTTTAACCAGGGATTGAACTTGCATCCTTGCTCTTGCAAGGCAAACAGCGGCAGCACCACTGAGCTAAATCCCCAGGCTCAAAAGAACTTTTTTTAAGAAGAGGATAAGGCAGGGAAGAGTTGGACGATATATATCATTTATCAAGCACCTCAGTAGTAGAACAAGACACAAAATTAGATACCACTCAGGTAAGTGATAAGCACATCAAATATTTATTTCCTGCTTTCACCTGTACTTTAAATATTTTTTATATTTCAGAAGTGTATTCTTTGTTGATGTATTTTGTGTACCAAACTTAACATATATTTTGAATCCCAGTCATAGCTAGCACTGATATTTTCACTTTAAATCATCAGATGACACCCAGTTGACTTCTATCAACAAAGCATATAACAAAATAATTTTTCTCAGAATCCTAGATCAGGATATGAAATGGGTCCTATTCAAGCTATTTCCATTAAGAAAAACTACATTTTCCAGGTGCAGCAGTGCACATTTTTGAGATGTGGACCACATTTGTCAGCTGTGGCCGAGACATACTGATCAAGTTTGAGCCCAGACAAGGCCACTTAGCAAAAAATGGTTACAAAATAAAAATAAAGAAGGGCTAAGGATGTAGCTCAATAAATTTTTTTTAAAAAAGAAAAGAAAAGAAAGATCAACAAAAAGAAAAGACTACATTTACAAGCTCTAGTTTCAGGAAAAACATGGCTAACCTTTTTCTAAAATTTTTGAAGAGGAATATTCAATATTCTTTCTTAACAACATCCTTTGTTTCTCCAACCTAATATCCGGAAGATATTTTTGTTTTTTAAACCCCTCATGTTTACCTTAAATATACAATCAAATTACACTAGGTGGGTAGTATGTGTTTTAAATCTCTGTAATCAAAACCTCTTTTACTGCATCTGGCACATAGTAAGTAACCAGCACATATTTAATGAATACCTAGAAAAGAGGGGGAGAAAAGAAGGAAAGGGAGAGAACAATAAATACTACAAAGAATCAAATCTGAATCTGGCACTTAAGAAATTAACAACAGAGTAGGAAAACTATCTATAAATAACCATAATACAAAATAGAAAACACTAAAGGGGCACAAATTTGATATGAAGGAAAATCAAAAGAAAGTTTTACAATTTCCAACTGAGAGTTATCAGGATCAAATTAACAAAGACAGTATTTCAGGTAGGTTTTGAAAACAAGTAACTTTCAGACAAGTGACCATAAAAGAGAAGTACAATTCCAAAGAGAAGTCATGAATTGGGAAATCATGACGTGACAGGGAATACAACAACTGTTTAAGAAAAGAATGGAATATGGAAGGGGGCACCATCAGTATCCAGGTTTGTATGTATTAGTAATTATTTAGGTGATCATTTGAATTAATTAACAAAAAGTGAATTACCATAGGCTTGGCACTTTAAAGAAAAAAGGCTATGAATATGCTTTTCTATAACCCATTCATTAATGTCAATTGCAAAATATACCACTGTCTTTGTAAGATAGTCTTATGGCATGGTCTTCTTTCATCAAATTCATGTATCTACTTGAATAAAAAGTGGTGACAGCCTTAATTATTTTGACATTTGCATGTCACTTTATTTTTACCCTAAGGATATAGGAAACTAATTTTTTAAAGTTTGTTATTTTCCTTTTACCAACATAGCAATCCAGTGTGACCTTGCTTTCTTTGCTTTTATTTTACTGCTGATATTTTTTAACACTGAAAATCAATCAGGAAAAATAAATTGCTTCTGCCCTTCCTGATTCCAGTTATTCCCACATTCTAATACACACAAAAACTAGCCATCACTTGCTAAGGAAGTGTTCCTCTTCTGCTAGTTTTCATGGCTGAGTTATTTAAAGGGGTAAGAAGCAGTACACACTGACACACAACTAGCCCTGGATAAAAATGTTAACTCTAAAATAAGATGGACAAAATAAAATAAGTATAAAGGCCTGTGAAATTACTGAAAGCTTTAACATGCAGCTTGTGATGGTTGAAGTCTTGAGATCCATAATGTTTGTTAAACACTGTATTTGTTAGAAAACAATCTGAGCCACTGTCAATAAGTTATTTTCCCCATAGCTGTCATCCTCTATAATCTGATTATTCTTTTTATTACCTAAGTAAAAATGAATTTCAAAATGTATATCAAAGGATTTTCACTCTTTTTCACATAAAAATCTGTGCACAAACGTTCACAGCAGCTTTATTTGTAATAGCCCTGTGATAGTTAACTGTGGTGTCAACCTGAATAAGAAATGCTTAGCAGATTACTTTAGCACTATTCTGGGTGTGTGCAGATAATTGGCTTATTAAAAAGGGAAGGCCCACCCTGGAAGTGAGTGGCACTAAGCTTTTAGCCTGGATGGAATAAAAGGGAAAGGAGGCTACAGAACAAGATTCAGCATTTACTAAGAGTCTTGAACCCAAGAAGTATTCATTCTCTTCCAATAAACAAAAATGGACAAAAATAATTATTTATTATTTATTTCACTCTTCATTCCTAATTCCTTTACTTTCATTTCTCTTACCATTCAGCTTTACTTCTTGGTGAAAATTATTCCCTTTGCTTTCAACAACTATCAGAGACTGCAAAGATTAAATGAAAGGTTAGGAGCTGTTCTCATGTGCTGTTACCCCGCTGGTGTCAGACCCAGGTATAATCACTGAACCACTGAGGCATAGCTCTGCAAGCTCTCGGAAGAATGGAGTCCCACCCAAGTCAGCCACAGGGCTGGACTGGAATGCTCTTGCAGTTTAATAGCAACTATGCTTTAAGTTTAACACACACTCTCTCTACCTCTGTCTTCTTCCCAAGACAAATCCAATGGAAATACCCTAGGTACATATAACCCCTTCTCTATTTCCTCCTTTAGAGAATTTTAATAACCTGGATGAATGACAAGCAGAACACTGGAAAAGTGTTGTCTTCAAGTGCTTACCAGAGAGGCTTAAAATGGAAAAGCCAAGCAAAACAAAGACCAACAAAGGAAGAAACGGCTCCAGAACCAGCTGAAAGAAGAGGCAAATATCCCAAACATTGTCAGCCCTCACTGCCCTCAAGTGCAGTAAACTCAGAGTCATCCTTATGAAGGATATCCTCTTTTCAAAAGAGGCTTTCCCAACTCTAAATGCGCCAACATGTTTACATTAAATCCTTGGCCAGAGATCGAAAGGACAATCTAAGAAAGAGATAGATATAAGGAAAGCCTGAAACCCAAGGCAAAGGCCAGGCAGGTGTGGGGTGGAGGATAAGGATGGGAGATGGAGGGAGTCAGCAGAAACCAAAGGGGCATGAAGCCCCTAACTATGAGCTCAAACACAGTGTCGAAACATTTGTGGTCTCCTGCTCAGGAACATAAGGTCAGTTATTGGGTGACTCAAATTGGCTTGCCCATAATTATAGCACCCATGATATGAATGGAGTTCCCAGTCCATGTGTGCAGCTACATGCCACAAAATCGGGCTGCTGGCTCCCATGTCATTGCTCTGTTCACTAGGGAGCACATTCCTTTTTTGATCATAAGAAAGAAGGTCAGAACACCTATCCAGGCTGTGCCTTTTCTGGCCAACCAAGTCTGGACTCTCTGTTTCCTTTTAATACTTTACCAGGAATCTGCTCTGCTAATGAGGCGCCTCCATCCCTGACATCTTATTTCTCTCCCTCTCCCCCTACGTCCCTCCCTCCCTCTCTCTCTCCCCCTCCCTCTCTCTCTCTCTCCATCTCTCTTTCACCAATATACTTCAGAAATCACATTCTGAATGAATCAATCACCAAATGAAACAAAGTCAGCCTTCCCAGATAGAGTTCAATTTAAATTTGTTCCAGCTTAGACTAAGCATTGCAACTTTTCTGTGTGCCAGGCCCACAGCAGGTACCACGGTATCACACAGAGCAGAGCTGACTGCAGTTTACAGTTATAATGAAAAGCTTGGGTCTGCCATCTTACCTTTCTCCATCGATAGTCATTACAGAAGGGGCTTGTGTTCAATTCAGAACATCACTAACTTACTTGAGTCCTCCAAGAACAGCATTCAGATGGGACAAGAGAATTCTAGTTGAACCACTAATTCAATTATATTAAAACAATCTTCATAAACTATATGATATTCTGGAAAAAACAAAACTATGGAACCAGTAAAAAGCATAGTGGTTACCAGGGGTTGGAACAAAGGGAGGAATGAATAGGCAGAGCACAGAGGGATTCTTTAGGCAGTGAAATTATACATGCATGTCATTAATAAGATTTTGTCCAAACCCAAGCAATGTCTAAGTGCGAACTGTAATGTAAAGGACAGACTTTGGGTTGTAATGATGGAACAGTGTAGGTTCATCAGCTGTACACCTCTGGTGTGGGATGCTGATGGCTGTGCATCCCATAAGAGAGGCTGTGCATGTAGGTACAGGTAAATAAGAAATCTTTCTATTTTCCTCTCACTTCTGCTGTAAACTAAAACTATCCTTAAAAAATAAAGCTTAATGATGAAAACAAAATCTTCAGACACTGACAAAAGCTAAACAAAACAATATGTTGATATAAAATTTTAATGGTGTGTTTTATTTGTGTTTATGTTTATGTTTAAATAGATATCAAGTCAGAGCATTCTAAAAAACGTTAAATGTGCTATCCTGGTAAAATGTAAGAAACCAAATATACCACAATTGAAATGCCATTGCTTCATTTTTTTTTTTAAACAAAAGCAAGAAACACAATCTCTTGGTAAAGAGATTTTTATTATCGCAAATCATATACAAAGTCTCTATGGAGATAAGCCTCACTGCCAGGGTCTGCATTACAGACCACTGCAGAAAGACTTCAATTTTTTCTTCATGTGGGCTAATGTAGTGATTACCACTTCCTCAAATTCTCCACTTTATATTTTCTGAGCAGCAACAAATCTGATGTAGTAAGTCTTACAATGAAATTATACTAAATCTTCAAAAACTAACCCCAAAAAGGCATGCAGAAGCCTTCTTAGGACTCAGACTTAACCATCGTTACTAAAACATGTACACATATAAGTAAAAACAAAAGCATACAGAGTCAGCCTATGGACTGGGAGAAAATATCTGCAAGCCCTACATCCAATAAGGGATTGATACCCAAAATATAAAGAGTTCAAACAGCTCAGTAGCAAGAAAACAAAACCCAATTTAAAAATGAGCAGAGACCTAAATAGACATTTCTCTAAAATAGACATACAAATGGCCAACAGATACATGAGAAAATGCTCATAAGTGCTAATCATTAAGGAGTTTTCTAAATTAAAGTCACATCATTTCACATCTGTCAGAATGAGTATTACAAAAAGGAAAGATAGCTGTGTTTTATAATAAGGTGGAGAAATGGACACTCTTGTACAGTTAATGGAAATGTAAATTAATATGGCCATTGTGAAAATGTATATGGAAGTTTAACAAAGATAGTCTCATCATATGACCCAGCAAGCCCACTTCTGAGTGTTTCCCAAAATAATTGAAATCAGCCTGTCAAAGATATGCTTATATGTCCACCTCCATTATAGTACAATCCACAAGACCCAAGTTATGGAAACAACCTTTCTACTTTGTTTGGAAAAGCAAAGAATTTCTCATCTTAAGTTTATCTTTGTACTTCAAAGTGATATCCCACATCATTTTGTTTTAACAATTGTCTACAGATTTTACGAAAGCAAAATAAATCAAGAAACAATACACATAAAGCCACCTGGGACTTAAGACAAAAAGCAGAGGTTAAGTATAGTGAGAAGGGAGAGAAGAAAAAAGATGAGATGAAAGAAAGAGAATCTGGTGAGGGGCAAACAGCACCATATGCCATAGAAATCAAAGAACTAAGAATTTAAGAGTGAGATTGTCATACTCAATGGTATTCAACCAAATAGGCGATGCAACCTAGGTTTTAAAAAACTGTGTGAATTTCATAAAAGGGATTTTCAAAGTAATGAGCAATGATTACATGCACCAATACATCTGAAAGAGCTAGAAAACACAGTTTAGTCAATGTACTTGTGCATTTTAAAGATTGTCCCTTAATAAACATAATAATAAACCTTCTTATTTCATTGCAAAACTATTTACCACAGTGAAAGATTGGAAGCAACCTAAATGCCTATCACTAGAAAAGCAGCCAAACTAATAATAGTTTGGCCATTTAATGAACTTTTTTTTCATATAATGAACTTTTTAAGAGTACATAAATGTTTATTAGTGAGACACAAAAATCTCTAAGATATAGCTGAGCAGAAAAGCAAATTGCTGAAAGTGTTATATACGTGCTAAAAGTATATAAAAGCACAAACATGCCCAAATTGACATCACCCATAACCTCTCAGAAGGACCTGGAATAAGGACAACTGAGGAGACACAGGGGAGTCACACTTTAGCCTTCTCTGTAATAGTCTCATGTTTTATAAAGCAAGTACATGCTTATTATATATAGAAAAAGATTTTTAAAATCAATGCGTACTCTCAAATACATTTATCTCTAGTCAGAATTCATGCTCACCTAGGAACGAAGCTTCTTCCACAGTTTCTGTGAGTATATAATCTGCTCTTAGACTTATGATGCAGTAACAGCCCAACCAGACAATGTAACTGAAAATACTGTAAGACAAAATGCATGTTGTACACCTAACCTACCCAACATCCTAACTTAGCAACACGGTACACTGTAGGATGTCAGATGTTCCCTGAAGTGATCGGGCAGCCTGGAAAGTGGTTTGCTATTGCCCGCTCCCCACCTCCAGTATCATAAGGATGTGTGGATATATAGCATCACTTAATGCAAAGGAAGTTTTCCTTCAAATTGGATTACTTTAAAAATTCAGATATCTGCAGATCTTTTCATGCAAAATGAAAAACATCCACATGGTTCTATTTATCTGTTAACGAGATTCAAGATAGTGTACCCCAATATACAGTACCTGGGCATATTGAATAATTTAAACTGAAGGAATCTGGAAATGACACAAATAGAAAGGACATTCTGACCTTCTGAAATAGGTCATAAAACCTAGAGAAGGCTTTCTGATCTTTCCTCAAAGCAGGTCATAACCCTGATGTGAGAGATGTCCCTCCTGTACCAATAAGAAAGGAGAATATTAATCCAAAAAGTTAAAGAGATGGAAGGAAGAATCAGAAAATCAGGGCTGGCTAAATTTCCCTCATTTGATTACACACAGCATGTACTTCCTGTCATATTCTCCACAACTTTCCATTCATCAAAACCAGCACAAAAAATACTCAGGTTTAACCATTTCTTCAGGTCTTCATTTTCTCATGAAAACTTTGTCACATAAAACTTATTAGAAATAAATATGTACTCTTTTCTCTTCTTACTCTATCTTTGACATAGTGGCCCTAGCTAAGAATTCAGAAGGCTAGAAGTAAAATATATATGTTCTTTTTTTTTAATCCCCTATACATTGCTGTGTATGAATTGGAGTCTTGGTAATACTGCAGAACAGAAATAGAATAGAGAAATAAAGTAGCTAAGCTTGATACAAGATTGCAGCTGTGATTCCTAGCCCTACAAGGTTCTTTTGGCCAAATTCATACTAAAACTGATTAAGAATTTATAATGATCCTGATTTAAAAAATTTAAAAATAAATGCAAACTGTGGTAGATGCTGGTACCTTTGAGTAATATGGACACCTGTTTCTCCATGAGAGGACTACACTCTTCCAGCCCACTGATGTTAGACTTGGCTATGAGATTTTCTTCATCCAAAGGAATGTGAGTTGTGCATGATATACACTACAATTAAAGAAAATCTTTAAAGGTTACCAAGTAAAACCAAGTGTTTCTCTTTCTGGAGTTCTTTGCCATCAGATGCATATCCCCTATAGCCTTTGAGCTATTTTACAACTCTGTAAATTGTGGATACTGCAAAATAATTCTTGTTTCTAGGCCCCTCTGTAACTAGAAAAGCAGCCAAACTAATAATAATTTGGCCATTTAATGAACTATTTTTTCACATAACGAACTTTTTAAGAGTAGGTAAATGTTTATTAGTGAGACACAAAAATCTCTAAGATATAGATGAGCAGAAAAGCAAATTGCTGAAAGTGTTATATAAGTGCTAAAAGTCTATAAAAGCACAAACATGCTGCCAATACATTTTGTCTGGTGGAGATTCAGTCAGCTTCCCTCTCTCATGGTAGAAAACGTTGACAAATTCTTAATCTATAAATTTGGCAACTTGGAATATTTTTAACTGGGTATAACATCTTATCAATTCCATGGTAAATAATTAAGTTAAATAAAATTTTAATACATGCTCATTATATACTTGAAAAACAATATAATTTTACCTTCTTCTGAAAATTGCCCTCACAATGCTTAATATGTGTTAGTTTTACCATACATTTAATTCCTCTAGCAACCCCATCTTCTGCTGATGAGAAAATAAGAGGTCCAGAGAAATTAAATGACTTGCTTAAAGCCACGCGCTGAGTAATAACATAGCTAATGACTTTTCCACACTCTCTCAAGGGCAAATATTCTGAGAAAGAAGAGTTTAGTGTGGAATTGGAATACTGTGAAATCACAGTTAAGAGTCGGTGGCTTTTTTTTTTTTTTTTTTTTTTTTTTTTTTTTTTT
>NW_022900916.1:32768229-32780667 GCF_012274545.1 Fukomys damarensis
TTTTTTTTTTTTTTTTTTTTTTTTTTGGTCATATGAAGGAACCAAGGTGGCAAGGTAAAAAGATCTTGCCCATGTTGCTTATTACGGGTTATACACCAAACCTAGCTGGTGATCTTGGGTTCAAAGAGGAAGATGAATAGAGCTGAATCTTATCAGAAAAACAATAAACAGACTGCCAGGGCATGAAACAGGCAAGAGTCTACTTGAATATACAGTGCCATGAGAGAAGGAGGTCCCTCTACAAGGGTCTAAGGGCATTTACAAAAAAAGGGGCATGAGACTGGGCAGAGATATGGCAAGGAGATTCTGAGCACAGGTATGGTCAGAGACATGGGACAGAAGAGGCCACAGTGCTGTTTCCCTGGAGCAGTACTGCTTGGTGGAAAAATACCAAGAGATTGTGACATGAGTTTGCTACTTCCCTAGATGTCAGCAGACTGGATGCTAGGCACTGCCACCTTATGCAAAATCCTTTGCCATTCAAGCTCTTTGCTTCATCTGAGGGTGAACAAAATGATAGCTCAGATCCCTTCTAGTGCCCAAAACTACAACAAAGCCAAAAGAGTAGACACGTTCCCTGTAAGATGATGGTGGCATGTTGTTTTACAACCAGATGTATTACTGAAACCCAGGATGCTGCAACAAGTTAGAAAAGCCTACAGGTAATTGTGGAGAGAAAAGGCCACATCAAGGTTTTTATTTTATTTCATTTTATTTTGAATAGGTGGAGACCTCACAGCCTTACTAAAGAAGGAAACAAATCACTTATCATACCTTGATTGACTGTTTGGTTGTGTCTCAGATCAGGGACTTCACACCAAGTTTAAACTCCTTTATCTGGTTAGATAATGTGGCACTAGCCAAGAACACCTCACATTCGGAGAGCTTTTCTATCTCTTTATCACCTGAGCATGTCTTGCTTCTCACAACCCCAAGACAAAAATCAAAGTCACAGTGTACCTTATCTCTATTGAGGGTGTGTCTCTGGAGAAGACCACTGGAAGAAACAGGAACTTTTATTCCCCAAAGGGGCATGCAAAATAAAAGATGAATGCATAAACAAAAGTGATTAGACTAGAGAGTGAAGATCCAGACTTCCTAAAAGGAATCATGATTCCTGGTTTCTTATTGTAGATAAATTATACCATCCATGGTCAGAAACTTGTGATATACACACAGACATATACTCTCAGCACCTACATGCCAACATGGAGGCTCCTCTACTCAAAGAATGACCAGGGACATTGCCATCATACATCACCTGTTATTAATGTAGATTCTCATGCCCCACCCCAGACCTAGTAGATCAGAATATGCATTTTAACACCACCCCAGGTATTCACTTTCAAATTTAAGAAGTGCTAGTTGTTTAAATTCTGAGAGTAACACAGCAGAAAAGCATGGGAATAAAAGAAGGCCTAACAGGTGAGCAAAGAGCTGAAGATGGTTAAAAACCAGCTCATGAATTGGAGTACATGAGCTCTATTTACAACACAATAATTCAGAAGATGATTTCTCAAAACTCAACTTCAAATGAAATCAGCTGACAATGCCAAGGCCTCCCCCAGATAAACAGCACTGACGCTGCAGGCCAGGAGAAGACAGAGGAGGGGAGATGACTCTCTTCAGAGCCTCCTAGCAAAATAAAATGTCAGTTCCCAAAGCTGTCCTAGGATGCGTGATACTTTTTGGTGGTGAATTTGCTGCCTCTCTGTGACTCACCCACAGATGAAGAGGCTTTTAGAAAAGGGAGAAGCGAGGCATGAAATATAGTAAATTACAGCTTAATCTTCCTCAGCCTGGAATCCATTCAATAGTTTTAATGAATTTACAGTCTGGAAGGCAGGGTGAAGAATGCATACGAGATACAACTCATGCTACCTTGTACATTGATGAAGCACAATTCCCTCTGGATTAGAGGAACAAATATCCTTATTCCAATCAATACATAAGCAAAGGAAAATGTTTGCCATTGTAGCTGTTTATTTACTCTAAATACACTAAAAATGCAAATTTTTAAGGGCTTATGCAAACAAGAAGTTCCCAAGAGCACAGTCAACTTCCCTCATTTCGTGCTTTTGACCTGTACCACTGATACACATGAAGACAGAGGACCCTGTCCTTCACCTTAAAATTCTACCAGCTTTTTCTTTTCTGTGAGCTTCTTCCTTTGACTTGACCTATAGACCTCAGAGAGGCATTCAAATGACTTCCTTCTAATTCAGATTACAGGAAAATTCAAAGACCCTGGAAGAATACCGAGTTAGCCTAGAAAAAATCATGGCACCTAGCTTCATTAATGCATTTGTAATACAGGTCCAGGCTAGATGGACACTCAAATTCACCCACAAAGGGATACAACTTATGAACTTATACTTACTGCTTATGCATTATTGTCAGTAATTTTTAAGGTACGGGTTATTCACCAGCAGAATGAACAGATAACAAATCAGTTTACTGTGTCACAGGCAAAAAATTTTATGTTAGTAAAATAAAACAGAGGCAACAAGAAGTGGTAGCTGCTCGTGGTGAATTCCAGGCACTGACCACAACCTGACAACTTTTGGCTGGCTCTGCTTCTTGATTTCCCTTAGCACAGGGCCACAGAGGAGCTGAGCAACTGACCAACTTGAGTGTGGATGAGGCCATTTCCCTTGGAAACAAGTGAAAAATCTGAAGTCTTCCACTTTTCATCTGAAAAAGTCAAAAAAATAAGATGTGCGTGGGAATAGTATGCCTCTCTTCCATCCAAGCAAGCAGGGTCCCAGATGTGCATCACCCTCTGATGCAAGGATGCAACTGCCTACCGGCTCCAAGCCAGTCGGTTGTGTATTTTCCATCCCCATGGCAGGGGGTAGAAGAGGTGAAAACTAAACAACTGATGTAAGCCTGGACGCCTAGAGAACAGATCCCACACTGCAGACATTAATTCCAAAAGCCTACTCAAACCCCAATCCTGCAGCCTACATCCAACGGAGACCAGGAGGTTGATCATGTTTCTCATCTACCAACAGGAGTATAAGCATGCTTTGGCTTGGGTGGTAATAACAATCTTGGGGGAATGGACAGAGGAGTTTTCGGTGCCTGCAGGATACCTCAAAAACCCATAGTCCCTAAAGCTAGGCACAGAAAACTTTTAACTGGCTGATCACAAGACCACACATCTTGGAAAGAAAACTTTCATTCAGCAACATGGTAAGTTTTACTTTGATTCATTTTTTTTTCTATTTTGTATTATTTGTATTTATTATGTCTGGGGGAAGTTTGGGGTAGTTTTATATATTTTTTCAACTTTTTCTCTTTTTTTCTTATATTTCTTTTTTGGTTTTTTTTTTTTTTTTTTTGCTCTGTGATGATCATTTGTCTTTCTTGTCTATTCTCTCCTGTGACTGTTCTCTATCACTATTAATTTGTTTTTGCTTCTTGATAGGGGCCCCATCTCACTTTTCTCTCCTCCTTCATATATCCTACTGATTCATTTTTCAAATATTGCTTTTGTGTATTATTCACCAGTTCCAACCCCCTTTACCTTTGTTAATATAACCACTAAGCTTTATGAATCTCTAGATAGCTAGTTAACTTTACGTTATTGCTGTTGAATACCGTTTTATTGTTAGTAGAGGTAAAGTTGTTTCATTTAGTAGATACTATTGGTCAAGAAGAAGTCGATATTTGATATGTCTTGGTGTTCATACTATACCTATAGATCTCTTTTGTATGGTTAATGGTGGTACTTTAAAGGTTTATAGGGTTTGCCAGTATTGGTTTACATTTTATGCTATTCATGATGCTGATTCTAACATAATTTTTTTTTTTTTTTTTTGGTACCAGGGATTGAACTCAGGTCCTTGCGCTTGCAAGGCAGGTGAAGGAACCACTGAGCTAAATCCCCAGCCCCATGATGCTGAATTTATAACTACTGCCAAGCAGACATAGAAATCTCAGAATTGAACAAAATCTTTGAACAAATGGACTTAACAGATATCTACATTGTTCTACCCAGTAACAACAGAATATACACTCAGTACGTGAAACTTGCTCCAAAAAAATTCACAAACTAACAAATAAAGCAACTTAAGTAAATGTAAAGGAATTGAAATTACACCATGTATATTATCAGATCACAGTAAAATGAAACTAGAAATCAATTACAAAGCACAGAAATAATGCATATTCATGAAAACTAAATAATACACTCTTAAATAAACAATAGGTTACAGAAAAATCATGGAAGAAATAAGACAATGTCTACAACTAAACAAGTCCAGTATAACATACTAGAACATATGTGACACAATAAAAGCAGTCCCAAGAGGGAAGTTCATAGCTGTAAATGCTGATGTTACAAAACAGAGCAATCCTAAATAAGTAAAGGTCCTAGAAAAATAAGAACAACCCAGACCCAAAGCTAGTACAAGGAAGGAAATTTAAAAGATCAGAGCATAAATCAATGAAATTGAGACTGGTGTTAGTTACCTCCTTGTTGTTGGTACAAAATATCTGACACTGACAAGGAGGAGAGGTTTATTTTAGCTCACAATTTGTAAAAATTTCAGTTGGCTGGTCCCAAGGCATCATGTCAGGACAACATGGCAAAGAGGCATGGCAGAGGAGAAACAGTCCATGGCAGGGTAGGCAGGAAGCAGCTAGCCTGCCTTCCCCCTGTCCCTTTATGGGCTACAAGCCCACTGGTTGGTACTACCCACACCCAGGGTCTGGTTATCACATACAAACTCAAAAACCAGCTACCTTCCACAAGCCCCAACTATGAGTACACAAGGCTTTGAGGGGACATCTAGACATAAGCCATATTAAGATCAAAAACCCAATACATGGGCCAGGGATTTAGCTCATAAGTTCTGCAGCCTGCCTTGCATGCGCAAAGACCTGAGTTTGATCCCCGGTACAAAAAAAAAAAACAATACAAAGAATTAATAAAAGAGTTAGATGTTCAAAAGAATAAGTAAAATAGGCAAATGCTTAGTCTAATGAGAGAGAGAAATAAAAAGATAATTAACAACTACTTCACAAATCTGTATGCCAATACATTGAAGAAATCAGAAAAAAATGGGTAGATGCATATGAGTTACCAAAAGTGAACCAAGATTCAAGACTCAGAATAATCCACTAATAGGAAATTAAATTGAAGCAGTTAAAAAAAAAAAAAACCTACCACCTAAGAAAATCCTAGGTTTGGAGGATTCATTATTGAATTCTTCCAAAACTTCAAGGAAGTTGTCACACCAATTTACCTCAAATGTTTTAATGAAACCGAAAGCAAAGGAGCACTCCCAAAGTCAGTCCTGGAATTTACTATTATCCTGATTCCATAAACAGACAAGAATCCAACCACAAAAGAACAACAGACCAATCTCTTTAATGAATATAGATGTGAAAATCCTCAGCAAGATATTGGCAGAATGCAATACATCATCAGAAAGATCATACATCATGACCAAAAAGGCTTTACTTAACCATAAGCAAATCAATAAATATAACACATGGCATAAACAGAAGCAAGAACTACAAAAAAAAAAAAAAATCACATGACCATATCAACAGATGCAGAAGAAGCCTTTGCAAAATCCAACATCCTCTATGATAAAAACACTGAAGAAAATGGGTATAAAAAGGAACTTATCTCAATCTGAGAAAAGCCATTTATGACAAACCTACTACTAACATCACATTAAATGGGCAAAAACTGAAAGCTTTTCCTCTAAAATCAGAAACAAGATGAGGATGTCCACTACCATCATTCCTGTTCAATAAAGTACTTGAAACATTAGCAAGCACAATTAGGCAAGAAAAAGAAGTTAAAAGGATATATACAGGAAAGGAAGAAGTCAACTTATTATTTGCAGATGACATGATCTACATAGAAGACCCCCAAATCATCAGAAGCATCCTAAAATTAATAATGAACTTTAGCAATGGAGCAGGATACAAAATGAACAAGCAAAAATAAATACTGTTCCTGTACAGCAATAATGACCCCATTGGGAAAGATATTAGGAAATAAACTGCATTCACAATAGCACAGGAAAAATTAAATAACTAGGAATAACCTAAGGCACTTAAGAGATCTCTACAACAAAAACTACAGTACTCTGAAAAAGGAAATCCAAGAGTACCTCAGAAAATGGAAACATATTCCCTATTCCTGGATAGACAAATAATATAGTCAAAATGGCCTTATTTCCAAAGGATTTATAGATTTAAAGATTTTGTTTCCTGTTACCAGGGATTGAACTCAGAATCTTGTGTTTGAGGCAGGCACAGCACCACTGAGATAAATCCCCAGCCCCAGATTTATAGATTTAATCCAATGACAATACCAACCGCATTCTTCATGGAACTGAACAAAACAACCTTAAAATTTATAGGGAAGAAGAAGAGACTGAGAATAGCCAAAGTAATCCTGAATAATAAGTAAAGCAGGAGGCATCATAATCGTGGATTTGAAGTTATACTACAAAGCTGTGGGGGGGAGCACAGTACTGGCACAAAAACAGACATGTGGATCAACAAAACAGAAGAGAGGAAGCAGAAACAACGCAGGCACGTTCAGCTATCTGATCATTAACAAAGGGACCAAAACCATACACTTGAAGAAAGCTTTTCTTTTAAATGCTGCTGGAAAAACTGGCTATCCACATGCAGAAGAATGAATCTAAACACTTATCTTCTGCCATGTACTAAACTAAAATGGATCAAAGAACTGAATGTTAACACAGAAACATCCTGCTGTAAGATAAAACAGGTAAAATGCTTGGTGTCAAAGCATAGGCAAGGACTTTTTCAAGAGTCCCAGATGCACAGAAGTAATACTGAGAATCAATAAATAAGATCGTACTAAAGTAAAAAGCTTCTGCAGAGTAAAAAAATAAACCAACAGAATGAAAAGAGAACATACAGAATGAGAAAAAAATGTTGCCACCTATTCCTCAGAGGACTAATATGTAGAACATGAAAACTAAAAGGACTTAGACCACTCAAAATAAAATACCCAATCTAAAACTGAACAACTGAAATGAATAAATATTTCACAGAAGTACAAATGGCCAGTAAGTTCAAGAAGAAGTGCCCAACACTGCTGGCCACTAGGGAAATGTAAGTTAAACACTGAAATTACATCTCATACCAAAAAGAATGGACATCATCAAAAAATCAAATAATTGTGAATGCTGTCAAGGATGCTGGGAGAAAAAAAAACCTTCCATATTGGTGAGAATGTAAATTAGAAACTGGTGTGGAGCTTCCTCAAAAAACTAAAACTAGAGGGCCAGCGATTTAGCTCAGTGGTTCTGCCTCACAAGCACAAGAACCCAAGTTCGATCCCTGGTACAAAAACAAAAAAAAACTAAAACGAGAAATTCCATTTGACCCAGCTCTTTCCCTTTTATGTATCTTCCTGGAAGAGTTATAAGACCTCATATAACAGTGACACATACATACCCATGTTTATAGCACCAAAATTCATAATCGATAAATCTTAGAAGCAGCTTCTATGTCTCAATAGATGAGTGGATAAAGAAGACATAATGTTTACACACAGTAGAGTACTATTCTGCCATAATGAAAGATAAACTGGAGTCATTTGTAGGAAAGTGAATATACTTTAAGACTATAATGTTAGATGAAATAAATCAGACACACGAGCTTAAATATCACATGATATTTATTATACGAGAAACCCACATTATAAAGAGGAAAATAAAAGATAATCAGAAGCAGGGATACAGACTAATGGGAAGGGGATCAGGGATTGAGAGTTGGAGGGTGAGGAGAGAAGGATAAGGAGATGAAAAAGAAAGTAAGAAGCATTAATGCATATGTATGGACTCTAAACAAGAAATGTAAACATTACTGAAAGCAAATGTACTAACACAAAATGCAAAAGAGAAAAAGAAACTGTATTTTGTAATAAATGTTTGTTGAAAATGACTTGTAAAATGATGGGCCCCTAAACCAGATTCTCCAGAGAATTTCCAATTTCTGATACAGGAACAAGTATCAAAAATCTGCCCTTAAATGAGGTGCCAAAATGGAAAAAAAAAAAAAAGTCCATTTAATTGAGTCTGTCTCTGAAGACCCAGAAACTTGAACTTGCATAGTGGGAATCCTGCACATACACTAATGTATGGGATATATTAGCGGGGACAGCTTGTGCCTCAGACAGCACTAGACATGCGCTGCCACTGAGCAAGAGGGAAGAACAATGCACATTTCAACTACAATGCACTGGTCAGTGAGAAATCCAATTAGAAGAGGAAGAAAGTTCATTCCCCATCAAAAGGGCATGAAGGGCAGGCAGGCAGGTAGGCCCCCAAAGGAACCCTAGAGCGAGGCCACAGAGGAAGTTCAACCAAGTTAGTAGTAAGGAATGATCTCTGGGTGCTAGGTCAGCCTCACAGCTACCTACTACATACAACCTTCTCTCCAGAAAGGGCTCTTCCACTCCTGAAGATTTTGCTTCACAAAAGACTTTTCCTCCCATAAAGGTATGAAAGGAATCCCAAATCTGAGAGCAACATACACAAGAAGCAAAGCAAGAGGCAGTTAAGCCATTAAATTAACCTTAGTCACTCACTGACTTCCCCACTGCACATATCCTATGCTGTACTAGGGATCAAACAATTGGTAAGGGGTTGATATCAAAAGTCAAAAGTGGCCCCAACTGAGCTAAGCTCTATTGTTTTTGTAATGAAAATCCTTTCTTCTATTCTCTTTCATGGAGTTGTTTATGAAATAGCTGGAGAGAGACAAACAGGAGCCTAGGGTGACAACACTAATATTTGGGTTGCAGATAAAGCATCAGGAAGAAAGTACTTACAAGATCTGATACAAGCTCAGATACTTATGTTAGAAAAGATCAAAAGTTTGAAATCAGTCAGAGCTCTTTGCAGTTAGAAAACAAACAGCAAATTAAGCCAAAGTAAGTAGAAAATAGGAATGATAAATGTAAGAGCAGAAAGCAATGAAATACAATCAAAATAAAAAGTTAACAAAGACAAAAGTTAGATTTTTAGAAAAATAATAAAAGTAATAAACAAGTAGCAGGACCAATCAAGTAAAAATGAAACAAAGTACCAATTACCAATACCAGAGGTGAAAGAAAGGATATCATGGAGGATCTGCAGACACTAAGAAGATGGTAAGCACCAAACACTATACCAGTGTACTTCACATATTAGATGAAATGAGCAAAGTCCTTGAAAAACACAAGAATGACTCAAGAAAAAAACAGGAACTCTAAATATAATTCTGTAAGTGAAACTCTAAAGAGTAACTGCTAAAGCAGTAATAATTGAACATATTTTACCTATGGAAGCACATTTTGACTTATCTGACCCCAGAACACCAGCAGCAGCAAACACCTGCAAACTCTGTGGGATGCAAAGACCTCAGCCCCCACCACCTTCAGACCTACCAAGTCAGAAACTTGGGGAGGAGGGGGTGGGAGGAGTCTCTGCAATTCATGTCTCAGCAAACTTTCCTAGTGATCCTGATAATAGGGGATTTGGGAACTGTCTGGACATCTTTTTCCTAGAGGAAGCCCAGGGTTCGATGATTTCCCTGACGAATTCTATCAAACATAGAAGAAATAATACCAAGCTTACAACAACTCTTTAAAGAAATAGAAGAGAAGGAAACCCATCTCATCATTACTTTCCATCTCCACTCCCTGATGGGAGATACAGGAGATTCTTTTCATCAGCCCTCCAATTCTACTCTGGAAGTGATTACTGGTTCCTTTGGGGTTCTGACAAACATGTGGGCCACACAGCTCAGTTGGCCACATCTCCTATCTTCAAATACGGCAATGTTTTTGCCACAGTGGGCTTTTCTTTGCTTGAAGCCCTTGGTGATCATCAACTTCTTCAAAGTTAACCAAGGCGGTGAGTTCACAGCTCCCCACAAGAACATCACAGCAAAATAACCCTTTCCAACCCCTGCATAACAAACCTCATTCCAAAAAGAGTAGGACTAGGACTCGGATAAAAATAAAATGGTTTCAAAAATCAGGTATCTACTCATATTATTCTTTCTAAATAAAATACTCGTGCCACCTCTCCAGATCTGGCCTTTTTTCTTACTCATCCTTAAGCCTCAGGTGTCATGATCTGAAGGTTTTCCGAGCTCCCAAACTAAGCCAAGTTGGGACTTTGCACCTCTGTCACAGGACTTATGCTGAAATTATCTGCTTAGGTCTTTCCCTTTCTCCCACTGTGCCATACACCTTGATGGCAGAGGCCACATCTTTTTCCTCTTTGTTTAATGTCTCACAGTGCTTGATCATCATGTAGCTGCACTCAGAAATATATAGTAAAATACACTCTAGAAATGGAGTCAGATAAGTCATATTACCTTCCATAGGTAAAATATGTTCAATTCAATACCTTTGGTATAACTCTAAAAAATAAATGTTGTACTTTCTATTTGTTCTCCATCTAATTTTCAGTAGTATTGTCAATGCAAACAATTTGAACTGACTTCCACTTTGCAAATCTGACCTACCACTCCTAAATCAAGGCTGATTTTGTTAGGTTCCTGATCACAGACCCATGCAAGGATTAAACTTGAGGATGAGTTCAGAGACCAAGTGAGTGGCAATGAAGAGATGATGCCTAGAATTTTTGGCTAAAAGAGTTGTATTGCTTTTTTTTGTTTGTTTTTAAATGGATCTTTCTACAGCCTTATGCATCAGCCTGAAATACAAAGAAGTAGCTTCTCCCACCTCTGCCCATAATTTTCTGGCATCATTCCAACTAACCTTCTTATAAATAAGATCCTCAAGGTTTAATCTCCTCTGAGTAAAGTAAGTTTCCTAGAAAAAAAACAAGTTTTACAGAGAGTTTGCAAGGTCCCACTTGTAATTATAACAAAAGATGATAGCATTCTGTGGTCAATAATTTTATTTGTGAGGAAGAACATCTTATTAACAGCTAACAGTTAGTAAGCACTCTCTGTATACCTACAACTTTACCATGTCCTATACATATACTGTATCATTTAATCCTTACAACAACTCTGTGAATTAGACAGCATTAGCATCCATACCCTGAGAATATTATCATGTGCTTAACTGGCTAAAAAGAATTACAAAATTAAGGAAGTGTGAAAATTGGATTTAAAATTAAGTCTCTCAGACTCCAAAATCCAGGCTCCGAATGCCACTATTCTATCGCTTTGTTTATAGATGTCTCAGTAATTATGCTGCTACAATGCACCACAAATCCAATGGCAAAAGTAAGTCACTGATATCAAGGAAGAATTATCTCCCCCAAAAGTATCCTTTACACATGATTCATTTTCTACACAAGAGGCTAATTTAAGGAAAATTTCTTTCTATTCAAAATAATGATGCTAAATGGGAAGCAATTTAAGCTTTACAATGGCTTCATCAGAACCTCATCTGTCAAATCCCAAAATCGTGCTCCCGGAACACATTTCTCAATACAGTGAAATCAGCAGGAGAAAAAAGCAGATGCAAAGCAAACAGGTGAAAGCATGAAGTGAGCGTGCTCATATGAGCACGAACTGCAGTCCTAACAAGTAGCTGTCCTCACTAGACACCACCACACCATCACCACCATCACCACCTTCATCGTCACCGATGTGGTGTCATTATGTTCATTCCCTCAGACAGCATTACATCCTCAGAATGAAGGAGCTTTCTGTGTATCCATCCAAAAGGCACAGCGGGTATTATCAGATGTTTCTTATCTTCCTTTCTTTCTTGACAATCAGTCCTGAGTTAGCAGTAGTGACTACTGAAGCTGGTACTGTTCCTAACAATATAGTGCACTGGCAGTTAGTGAAATTATCACAGAATCACGGCACGTTTATCAAAGGTATGGAATGACAGATTTGCCTTAACAACAGAATGAGAGTAATGAACCCCACAGTACGTATTATACACATCAGGTATTCTTCATAAACTCTTTTTTAATTGCTGAACTACTTCCATGAAACTTCAGTTTGGCTGTATTGGGGATTAAACTCAAGTCTTTGCACTGAGTCACATCCTCAGGCCCTTTATTCAAGATTTATTTTGAGATACAGTCTAAGTTGCCCAGCCTGGATTAAAACTCACGAGAGCCATCGCTCAAGCGCCAGGAAGGTAGGCCGGGCCCGATCCACCGCGGGAAGGAGAACCACGCCTGCTCCCGACCCAGCAGCCGTCGCTCAAGCGCCAGGAAGGTAGCCGCGCACCTCAGGCCCTATTCAAGATTTATTTTGAGATACAGTCTAAGTTGCCCAGCCTGGATTAAAACTCACGAGAGCCATCGCTCAAGCGCCAGGAAGGTAGGCCGGGCCCGATCCACCGCGGGAAGGAGAACCACGCCTGCTCTCCACCCAGCAGCCGTCGCTCAAGCGCCAGGAAGGGAGCCGCGCGGGCGCCCCCGACCCCCCCCAACACCCCCCCCCCCC
>NW_022900916.1:32783108-32813710 GCF_012274545.1 Fukomys damarensis
GCAATTTAAATATGTTCAGGGACCATTTTCATCTCCAGAATTAAGAATTATTTTGATGTTACATCATTGCCTTTTCTCTTTTACTTTCCTTTTTAGTTTTATTTTAGGATTCCCTATTTTTAATGTTCATACAGAGATTTAACTGAAATACCGAATAGTTTCTTTGTTGTGGAAAAACTATAATAGTACACAGGATCCTAATGAGACAATTAATAATGTGAAATAGGAAGTAAAGGGCTAAAGGTGTAAGGAAAGTGGGAAGGGTGGGGGAAAGGTAATAAGGGAGAGGTAAAAAATATGAGAAACTGAAAAAATGGAAATAAAGTGTTTGTAAATGGGGAGGGGAGGAGGGGATGAAGGGAGGGCAGGGACAAGGGGAAAAATGAGAATCAAGACCTATTATGTAAAGGTACAGAATCCCAATGATGAATGTAACTGTATTTGTATACCTAGATTGTACCAATAACCTCAATAAAAAAAAAACAAAAAAACTCACGATCTTCCTGCCTCAGCATCCGAGAGTGCTGGAATTACAGGCATGCAGTGCCATGCCTAGCTTCTGTGAATCTTTTGATAATAATGTCATGATAATACACACCTTAAGGATTAAGGATATGATCAGTAAAAAAACAGAACCCCGAGTTCTCCATTTGTACTTACAGCAGAAGGCAACAAGAAATGAACTCTGTCCCCTAGCAGAAGAGCATTGCAATTCAGACATTTGCAGCCAAGAGCAAGTTGACAGTGGCTATGTACAGTACTCAGCCCTGCTTTCAGAAGGGCTACACTTGCTACTAGAATGGCATTAATTCCAAGGGATAATTTTGTTGCCTTGAAATATTAAGTAGAAATCCATTTCCAGTTACATTGTGGTTTGCTTTGTAGTTACTAATTTTCTGATAATTTCATCTCTGCACCTCCACATGTAAAGGATGAAATTTCATTTCCCACCAAATCTGTTTTATTTTATTGCTTCTTAGGCAATAATTTGCAATAAAGTTTTTCTGTTAAGATCTATAAGTTTACTCTTTTTTTTCAGGATGAGTGTATGGAACTTATGGTTTCAAATTTGTTTCAGGACAGAGTACACATATTCACATAAATCAATAATATTCCTTCAAACAATTTAAAAATCTCTTTCAATGTACAAATAAGACGCTTTAAAGTTTTTGTTAAATTTAAACATTTAATACACCTGCAATGTCTTATATGTCAGTTACAAAACTGTGACGCATAACCCATAAATGTCATACATAAACAATGAATCATAAACCAAAATAAGAAAATTAATAATTATAGCTAAAATACTCTCTATGCTTACTAAATACCAGGAAGTAGATGTAATACTTTTACCTTTATCTCATTAAATCCTTGGGGTTTTTTTGAGAAAAGGTCTCAAATTCCTGAGTTCAAACAATCCTTCCATCTCAGCCTGTTGCATAGCCGAGACTATACGAAAGTACTACTAAGCTGTTACTCAACTTTTGAAGAAGAAAGTGAAGTTTTGAGCAAGGTTTCTCTATTTCATTGACATTTTGGATAATTCTTTGTTGTGGTTGGAATGATCTGTTCACTGTAAGATCTGTAGCAGCATGAGGGCCTCTGTTCAATAGGTACCTGTAGTAAAGTCCACACCCAAAAGTGACAACCAAAAATGTCTCTAGACATGGCCAAACATCTTCACAGGGCAATTTCACCCCAAGTTGTAAAGCACCACCTTAGAAAAATTAAGTACTTTACTAAAAGCCATACACTCAGAAAACAGTGGATTGTAAGTCAGACATTATATGGAATGAATATTCTCAACCAATGAAATACAGTACTATTTACTTTGTGATAGTTTAGACAAATTTTCCCTCAAATGAACTACAACTGCCTTTCTCTGCAAGATCTTCTGTGGACAAACAAGGCTGGGGCTTTCTAAGCTTTCTTCTATTTACGGCATGTTCCAGTAGCTACTGTGCAGTGTAGCTTGCACCCTGCCCCACCTACCTCAACTTTCTTTCAGTCTTATTCCATGTGCCCCCAAACACAGTCTCCAGTCATTTGTTAAGGCAGATTCCACCCTCCAGAAAATAAGACTCAGCCCCTCCCCTCACAGAGGCGCTAAAGTACAAGGTCCATCTGCTTCCTACACTTTCCTTCGAATGACCCTAGACTTCCAACCTGAACTGTCTCAAAGCACAAGCCTTCTCTGCACAGGGGCCATGGACTTCCAGTCTCCTCTCTAAGGGATGCCCCTAGCCCTCAATGACTAAGTAGGTTCCATGTATCAAAGACTTTCTTTATGATTTACATATACTATTTCATTCTTGGTAAACAAAAAACCCCTAGGAAGCAAATATGATTTGCATTTGACCAAGAAGAAAGAGATCCCCACTAGTAAAGGAACTCTTACCCCCAAATATTACACAGTGCTCCTGCCAGGACTCAGCTTCCAACCCAAACTTACAAAACCATTCCCATTTCACTATCAACATGCCATCTTCAATGCATGTTCCTAGATTACTCCCTTAAGCTTTCTTAGAAATTCTTCACTCTGTCCCTTTCTCTATGGCATCCCAAAGTTATAGGAATAAAAAGTCAAGATTCTATTTGTGAGGGCACAAAGGGAAAAATGCAAGTATTGACTTCAAGAACTTTGTAAATCTGATGATAGAAAGAACAATTTTTTTGTATCTGATTCCATTTTTCTTATTTACTTTTTATGCACAAAGAGTTACATATTCATGGATGACTGATCACGTTGTTTCAAAGTACTTTTAGCTATTAGGTAGGAAAACAGGTAATTTTGGAAAAGAGAACCTGGCGATGGAGGTGAGGACTTTTTCCCCTTCAATTATGTTACTTAATATTTATTATACATTTTAGTCCTTATTTCCACTTTCAGTTTCTCATACCAGAGAAACGATGTAGTATTTAAACATACGTATCCAATTTACTTCATTTAAATGTATGGTCTCAAGGTGCATCCATTTAGCTAGAAATGTCTCAGGCTCATCCTTCTTTATGGCAGAGTAGTACTCCATTGCATAAAAAAACTTCTTTATCCAAATATGACTTTTAAAAATCTCAATACACTTTCTTAAAAGCTTCAACTTACGGGCCAATTACAAAACTTTCAAACATAAAATGCCCCCATGAGAAAAGAACAATCAGCAAAATAAGTAAATGTACTACTAAAGGTATATCTTTCTGATCTTTTCACTTGTTTAAACCATTTCGTTTGGGGGAGGAATAAACAGAAGGGCTCCAAGCCTAAAAGAAATTATAAAGCCATCATGATAGAAAGAACTCAAGAACTTGCAATATCTGAATGATGTGCCTTGGGATGCTGACTGAAATATAAGTCAACCTACTTCTTTCGCTAAGTCCTTCACCTGCAAAACAGGACCCCTGTAAAGACTAAATAAGGTACTTTATGCAATATAGCTGGACACAATAAATTAAATCAATATGATATATTTTGGCAAAGTCTATGCTTTGGCAAATATCCTTTTAATGTTCTTCCCATGATTAGTTCTCCTTAATGAGGTGAAATTATAAGTATTCTAAGCCAAGAACTTTCTGGCTCCTCACCAAAGGACCTTCACTATGGGCAGTAAAGTTACCTGCCCAGTGACCTCCATCTTAGCTGTCCATTATGGGAGCATGCAGTGATTACAGTCACAGAATACTGCTTTTGAGCAAAAAAGGAACTATGCTGAATGAAATATTCAATCTATTTATAGATGAAGACAGTGCAACAAACCCATGGCTTCCCACATGTTAGGTGAGCACTCTGCCACTGAGCTACGTCTCCAACCCTAGACCTGATCCTTAATCTTTCAATTAAGATGGTTCTTTTTTTTTAATGAGTTTATTGGTACATTTTAGGTATATAGTACAGTTACAATCTTTATTGGGATCTTGTACCTTTACATGACAGGTCTTGGCTCTCATTTTTTCCCCTTGTCCCTGCCCTCTCTTCACCCCCTCAGTTAAGACGGTTTTAAACCAGAACCAAATTTGACCTGAAGGGGACATTTTTGGGCGCCAGAAAGAAGACATGTTAAGAGTAACAACTGTCATACAGTGAGTGCTAGGATGCTGCCTAGCATCCTATAATGCACAGGCCAGCTCCACAGTGAAAATGTGAGCAGTATCAAGTTTAAGAACACTATAATACTAGTCAACCCAGTGTCTGCAGGGACACTGATGTCTGCTTCTAAAGCTACTGCCACTGGGAGATGCATTTAGCTTCAATGTGCAGGCCCTCCGCAATTACTGAATCAACCTAATGAATTCTGTCTTGTTAGTATTGAGGGCTACTGAGACATAGAGCGTCTTGCCTCCTTGCACAAATTAGAAGTCTGGCCATAACTTTTGAAGCACAGTGATTTCCCTGTGCAAGTGCTATTGATAGTTTTAAAGACATACTTAAGTTTTATTAGGCAGTCCAAAACAATGAGTCTCAAAATTATTTTAGCAAAACACCACGGAACAGTCAAACAATGCCCAAGCACATAGTCATCAAATGTTCACAATTATGCCCGCAAACAAATACATTTGACACTGCACTGAACACTTCGAGGTTTGATGGCTGAATGAAGAAAAATAAGGGTTAAAGCAATAATGTAGAGCAAAAATACTCTCAAGAGTTTCCATCCAAAGCGAAAGTTCCATGGAAGAAATGAAATAGAAAGGCAGAGTCAATGATCCAAGCAATTACGTACTTTTTGGTTCTTGCCGTCCATGCCATTTGTCTTGCTGACCTCACAGGCTTCACATCGCCCAGTGAGAGGGCCAGATGACAGTGTGTGTGTGGGAGTATGCAGTGAACTGCAAAGCCATTTGTAAGCACAAGTCATTTATCAACCTGAGCTTATTTATCCACAGTTCCACCCAGCAACACAGACATTAGTTTGAAACCATAGTATAAATATATGTAGGATCCCAGTCCTATTCAGTTATAATTCAACTCACATTTAATAAACACCTGTGATATCTAAAGCTCCACACTTTGGGGAAGCATATTCCTTGCTTCAAAATCCCACAACAGTTTAGAGAAGAATGGCACGTGCTATTTCTGGTAAATGGTGTCAAATCAGCAAGAACTAGGACAGCAATAGCTTCTCTCTTTTTCTGTCTCTATCTCTGTCTTGCTCTCTCTGCCTTTCTTCTCTCTGTTTCTCTGTCTCTCTCCCCATACATACACACACATACTTGCAATCTTACGTGCACATTGGTATACACAAACAATGGTATATTAATAGGATCTAATTAAAAATGTAAGGGATCAAAGCCAAATCATATAACATGCCTTTAAAAATCAGAAATCTCTTACAAACCTGTAAGTGAAAACGATTTAGCTTAAAATTTTTTGTTGACCTCTCCTCTTCCATGATGTATGCTGAACTTTTTTTGGTTATTATTATTCACTACTATTACTAGCATTAGTAGGATACAGTAGTAGTACCTTATACTATCCCAACTAAGTAACTAAAATCTACTATCTATTTAGTAAATACTAAATTCAAGATGATAATCTTCATGAAGAAAATGAAGAGTGTGGCTAACGTTGCAGAGTATGAAGATAAAAAGTGGCCAATTCTTGAATGTCTTTTACCAGGCACATAGCCATTTATCAACAATTTACTTGCACATAGCAACTTTAAAATGTTAGAAATCACCTCCATTTTATTCATGGGGAAATACAGCTATCTGTCTACAGTGGCACAGCTAGTGATTGGGGAATCGGAATTTGACATCGAGGACAATGATCGTTTAAATACCCTCCACATGTTTGTCCATTGCCTGATACCCAAGCAGACCATACATGATGATGAAGAAAGCTGAAGATGGAGTAAAAAATAGCGGAAAGCAAGAAGTTATGAGAGCTTTTTGTGATGATTCACATTTATATAAGAATATAAGCTAAAAATAAAAAGAACTGGGAGAGTAATATCTCTTTTAGGTGGAAAGATCCAAGAAGGCTCCATTGAGGAGGTGGCATTTGAAATGTTCTTCAAGAAAAGATCTGACTTTAACAGAGAAAAATAACATTTATAATACTAAAAAGAATACAAGTCAAAAAGGACAACATAAGACAAGTAATTTCAGCTTAACTGGAACTTAGGGTGAAAGTAAGGAAGTAAGAGTGACTGAACAGGGAAGTTGTTGGGGAGGCAGAAACCGAGAGCCTTAAAGTCCTAGACAAGAGGATAGACCTTAAGTATCCATCGGAGAGTCAGTGGGGATTTGCTATTGTTGATCTTAAATAAAAAGCACACATTCAGTGGAACCATGGAGAAAGTCATCAAACACAGGTATGAAGAAAGGAGAAAATGAAGAAACCAGAGAAAAGAGTGGTTAAGAAGTGACTTGATACAATAACAATGGGAATAACGTAAGTGAAATAAAGTTGATGGGAATGAAAAGTCCACAACCTGTAAGAGAGACCCAGTTAGCACTGGTGAGGGGAAGAACAAAAGGTTAAAGTTAAAGAAACACACAACAGAACAAAATAAAAGAAGATGAAAGATAAGATGAAAGGAGATGAAAGATAAAAGAAAACTGAACTGTGTCTAGATCTTACTTTTGACTTAAAAACTGACAGCTCAATGCCTTTGTCATTCCTACTACTGTCCTAGTCTCTAGATATACCACCCAGACACAGAACAAACCTACCTACTACAGCCCAGCCCTCTGTATCTATATACCCCACATCTAGCTCCTGCTACTCAGACTCTCCGGGCCCAGATCCCTCTCTGAACCTGCGCTCCCAAGCTCCTGCTAACATATTAGGTTAAATGAGTAATAGATGAGTGAGTAGCAGTTGCCTGACACTCTGAACTCTGACCAAAACTATCTGTGAGGTGCTGCTTCACTTCCCCTTCTCCTCTGGCTATGTTTTTCCTGAAATTATAGTACTGCTAGGCCTTTATTAGCAGTCTTGTGCATTATCCTTCATGAGCTAAGTGTCAAAGCCAATTGGTGTTCTAAGCAGACAACAAGTGGTACCCTCCGGGGTGTACCTTGACCTGCCACTGCTCACAGTGAAGTCACCCTGATGATCTTGGAATGTAAACTGGGAAAGACACTTGTGGCAGATGCACTTGTTCTTACTACTTGGAGAATATATTAGTCATCATAAATGTAAGAATAAATTTTTGAAGTCTTTATCTCTTAGAAGATCCTCTTGTTCTTGATGTCATCCTAATTCTTAGGCTCTAAATTTCAATACTACTAAGTAAGCAGTGGAATGCAGAACTGGTTATGCATGTAAACAAAAAAATGTGAGCTTTGATTTATCCTTTGTGTCCCCTGATAACTTTCTCAACAAGTTATTTAGCTGCCACTTTTAATTATAAAGATAAGGGACTATAACCCACCAATTCTATTTCTAAGATGCTGAAATAGCTTCAGAAGTTACCAGTGGTCCTTAAATTAAATATATCCTGAAAAGGATGGAGATGGGCTGGGTCAATGTTAAGAAATAAAATGCACCCAGTGCAACAGTTTAGAAGGTGCCCATTCCAAAGGGTGATATACATTTACCTTCCTGTCCCTCACACATGACTATCTATTATTAACAGCAAAGGTGGCAGTTGATGACTCATTAAGTAAGCTGATTCATGGAGGCTGAACACGAGCAGAAGGGACTAGGGGAATCATTTGCTGAATTTAATCAATTACTGGGCTCATCAAATGTGATTACTAGGTCACATCAAAATTCAAGTGAAAGAAGATACTAGAAACCTGGTCAGGGTGTGGAGGGGGTAACTTCTTGCTTTGAATTACAACAGGTAGATGGCACTCTACAGACTACACGTGTCTCATCCACTTTTGTCAATATCTATACATGTTTGGATCTTGAACTGTCTTCTTTATATCCAGGAAATGTTGAACCATTTGCCTCTTTGACAGTAGGTGTAAAGAGCCAGAAAAGCATACATTTAAGATAACTTACAACATAGAGAAAAAATTTTCTAAAACCCAATTAGACTTCAGTAGGCTCATACTCTCGAGCCCAATCCCCCAAAAGATCTAATTATTCCTAATGATCTTGAATACTTAAATCTATCACTCTCAGCACACTCGATAATATTTTGTTCACCTTTGTTTCACCTGCAAATGTGTGTACCTATTCACAGAGGCATTTCACTTATCTTTTTATCGCCAATATTTACTAAAGTAAATAGCAATATCAATTATTAAATAAACTTTTGTTAAATTGTAAAATACCATAAAGTACTATGAATGTGACTATCAATGTAATGCAATTATCGAACAGATGAGAGATGCCTTGCTAAAGTCAATTGCTCATAGTAATAGCTAGACTTATAAAATGAGTAAAATGTGGCTGGACACAGTAGCACATGACTACAATCCCAGCAGTCTGGGAGGCTTAGGGAGGAGGATCTCAAATTCAAACCCAGCTTTAGCAACTTGGCAAGACTGTAGATAGACAGACAGAAAGACAGAAAGACAGACAGACAGACAGACAGACAGACAGACACACACACACACACACACACACACAAAAGGCCCTGGGCTCATTAATCAGCACTACCAAAAATAAAATCAGTCAGAACAAGAATTTCTACTGGAACCATCTAAACATGCCCAATTAAAAACAAAGAAATGTGTAAAAAGCTTTACACAAATGAGGGTTTCATTACCAGGTGTGGTGCCCACTATTAATTTACTCATCATATTGATCAAATTACTGAATTGCCACAGTCCAGACATACAAAGGTGGACATGTGTTTCCAGCAGTCCCTCAAGTTAATGGATATATTTATTTGTGCCTGTGGCCTCTGGATTAGGCTGTACAATCCCAGCCTCTCCTACCAGAATGAAATAGGTGTGTGTGTGTGTGTGTGTGTGTTTGTGTGTGTCTATATGTGTGGTATAAGCACTTCTACCCCACATTCAGCTTATTATATCCTAACAACAATTCCTCTTTTCAAGGGCAACCCAGAAATGCTCAGTTATTTCTAGGTATTTATGATCATGTTGTGTGTTTTGCATACTTTCTCAAAGATGCAAACTTTTCTCAGCCAGACCTGATAACTTGAGGCTGAAGATGTATTAAAAGCAACCTAATGGAAACGTAACAGGGAAATGTTTTTACTAGGTAATCCTCTCTAGCTGACAAATTACCATTTCACAACATCAACCAATATCTTAGAATTACTGAACCTTGTGGACAAGATTTATTCACAAGACAAATGGAGGGTTCTCCTTAATTATATTGATTTAAGGGCTAGGGATTTAGCTCAGTGGTTCTGCTGCCTGTCTCACAAGCATGAGGTCCCAAGTTCGATCCCCAGTACCAAAAAAATATATATATATAGATAGATAGATATAGATATAGATATTGATTTAATGTACACATCAATAGGACTCTCTGCAAAAAGAAGCTTAACTCCTAGCTACTGGTAACCTTGCTAATTGAAAAGAGTATTCTAATATCATTATTCTTTTTTAATTGAGTTTATTGGTACATTTTAGGTATACAGTACAGTTACATTCATTATTGGCATCTTGTACCTTTACATGACAGGTCTTGGTTCTCATTTTTTCCCCTTGTCCCTGCCCTCCCTTCACCCCCTCCTCCCCTCCCCATTTACAAACACTTTATTTCCATTTTTTCATTTTCTCACATTTTTTTCTTTTCCCTTATTCTCTTTCCCCTACCCTTCCCACTTTCCCTACACCTTTAGCCCTTTTCTTCCTATTTCACATTGTCAATTATCTCATTAGGATCTTATGTACAAATATCATTATTCTTGTTGAAATTTTAGTCTTGGAAGCGATGCATAAATTTCCATTAATCCTTAATGCGAGACTCAAAAACATGAAAACTTCCCTCGGGCTAAGATCTGTCTTGCATTTTATAAATTACTTTGAAAAATTTCAAGTCATTCAGCTTTGCCTTATCACTTCTGATTCTCACTGTAATATATCTAAAAGCAGACATGAGTACTCATGCTGCAGCCTGATCATTGTACTTATTGAAATTTCCTCCCCCAAATCAATTAATTTAACTCCTTTAAATTGTCTCACATAAAGTCTTAAGACATGGCAAAATATAGACAAAATTTTTGCCAGAATATAACATGCATGACCTCTACTCTACTGCTCAACAGAGTCTTCGTTCCCATCTGAAACCTCATAATCCTGACCTTTACTGTCTGCATTCCTATCAGCACTCTGGTCTTCTGAGCTGTCTAGAATTGCCCACCAATCTCTGCTTGTAGCATTCTGGGGATTCTCTAGCCTACATCTGCAATCCTTTCCAAATACCTCCCACAAAGCAATTCCAAATGCTTCTGAACTGTGGACTCCATTTTGAGGTGAATAATCTATAAACTATTTTAGAATAAAAGAGCTTAGGCTCACAGACACATCTTGGGCAAGGCCATTATACTCAGGAAGTTCCAAGACATTCTGACTAAAAAAACCCAATCACAAGGTGTTTTAAATCGATACCCCCCATCAGTGATCTACCAACAATAAAGTCCAAGAAAGAAGTAACTACCTGTAAAAGCAACTTACCTCAGGGCTCAGGGCAAATGACTCTTTTGTCATCTAGCCTGCTGCTCTAGAATGTACCTATTAAACTTTTTCTTCAACTTTGCTTTGGTAAATTATCTCCAGAGCTGCCAGTCTATCATGCTCTATCCTATGAACTACATGGTCAGGTATACACAGAAATAACCAAACTTCTCCAGTAACAATTTTCTGTATTGGCCACTTTCTCATAACTGGGACAAAATAGTGAACATCCACAATTTAAAGGAGAAGAGGTCTATTTGGCTCATGGTTTAAGAAGGTGTAGTCCATATTTGGCTGATTCCATAGAAGAAATATGGCAGAAGGGCACTGTGGAAGAAAGCTGTTCAACTTATCAAGCAGCCAGAAGTAGAGAGAAAAGGGAGGAGCCTAGGATAAGGGCATACCTTTCAAGTCATGCTCTCAGTGATCCTTTCTATCAGACTCTTAACCACCATAGCAACATATTCAGCTATAAATTGATAAACTGTAAATTAATCCACTGATGAGTACAGCACCCCCATCAACCACACACTTCCCAAAAGCCCCACCTCTGAATATGACAGACTTTTGGGGGACATTTTAGATCTAAACCATAGCAGCTCTTAAAATGTGAATGAAGATACTATCTTGGAAGTGAATCCTCTATCGCCAATAGCTCCAGCTGACACTAGCTGGATCACATTCAAACCAGCCAGGCGAATCCTTACTGTGAATCCATTAAATTGTGAGCAAAATAAAATGGTTGCTTTAAGCCACTAAGCTGGAATAGTTTGTTATTCTACATTAGTAGAACACAGATCTATTTCATATGAAAAATATTAAAAAAATAGAAAGCTAAAGCTGATCCTTTATTAATTTGTACTTTAATTACTTCAATGAAGTGGGTAAAAGGAAGTCCATTTTTTAAATCATGGTGATGATAAAAATACAACCTCATTCATATCAGATATGCAAAAATATGCTCTCAAAAAATCAACATAGTAATTTGAACCTTGACAGGTTTCAGCAGCTCTTTTGTAAAACACCTTCTAACTTGCCTACTTATCTCTCCTTAAAATAAAATTGAGTAAACTCTGAGATTTCTAATGCCCCAGGTTAACTACATGTGAAAATGACAAATTACTTTTTAAGATTGAAGACAACTCTGCCCTTTAAACTGAGTGAAAAATGTACATTCTGCTCAGTGGCTCATGTGCAATTACTACCGTGAGTCCAACAAAACCAAACAAGACAGAATTGTTTAGTCATTTGCATAAGTTGACTATATTTAGAAAAGTGTAGCAACCTCTAAGAAGCCTTGAAGATTTTGCATATTTTTATCTCAATGATTTGTGTACTATATATTATATATCAGATTTTAAAACCACTCCTTTAAACTAGTACTTACTTGGAAACTACAGCTCATAGGAATTTCTACCAGTAAATGATGCTCATTAAGAAAAGGTAAGATCAAAACGGTCATCAAAAATGCCATTATTGAAAACCGCTGACAGATTTAATTACATTATAATTTATTATTTGGGTATAATTTGTTTAAATATGTGATACCCAAATCAAATACAATGAAAAAAAAAAAACATTGGCCTTTTAAACTGAATTGTGAGATTTAAGTGAGTAGTGAACAAAATGCTAAGCAATTCTATTTCTTTCGAACTCTTCTCAATAACTCAGAATAAATATTTTGGCGCCTGCATTAATTATAGTCCCAAAGCTTCTTCTTAAAAAGAAAGCATTGATACTAGAGTGGCCGATGACTGAAGACCATTTTTATTAAGTATATTAAACATAAGAAATAGTACTCTTCTGAAGATTTTCATACAATCATACCATTCTAATCCTGGCCCATTTAGAATTAATTCTGAAAAAACTCCCAGAAAAAATTAACTTGATGTTATCCTGTTTGTAAAATAGGAATCCTATAGATTATGGAAAAATATCTTAGGTTTATATGTTAATCAACTCAAGCCTAAACTGTGTGTGACATAATTATGGCAATTCTTCCTGCTGTCATCACCAACAGTCTGAAAACAAAAATCAATTTAAGAATGCAGTTTCTAAGAGCAGTAATTATGCACTTAACAATATTTACTAAGGAGTTAGTATGTTCCAGGCAATGTGGCAGATGCATATACAAATCCCCACTATTAGGCAGCTACAGAACATAAAAGGCAGAAAGATCAGAGTATTAAATGTAAGATAATAGACCAGGCTTCAGTTGGCAAAGGGAATAGCATATGCAGAAACACAGGAAAGATTCAGCACAGTGCTTTGAGAAAATACATTGTATCATCATGAGAGGAAGTATCTTGTCTACTCCTTGGCCCATCCTAATTTGATTCCAGGATAACTGTAAAATGAACACACTTTATCCCACCTCACTTAGGAAAATCACCTCAACACAGAGAAGGTCTATACCCTTAGATAAGAACCAGATGAATATGTTCACCACAAATTTACCAAAGCTCTTACCAACAAAATAACCATTATCACCTGGATCTATGGAGTCACAACTTGGCTGGGAAACCATAGTTCAAGTTTAGAGAACAAAGAGGAATGTTAGAAGTGGCCAGAGATCATGCTGAAGAAATAAAAGATGTCATGGAGATCTTATGTACCATTATTGCCTAAATGATTTATGAAAACAAATAACTGTAAAACTAACAAAAAGTATATACAAGATTAGCCAATAAATGAAGTATGTGGTGATGGATATGTTAATTTGCTTGACGGTAGTAATTATCTTACTATGTATATGTATAGCATAATATCACATTATACACCTTAAACATACATATATGTTAATAAGATGAATGAATGAGTAAATTCCAGTATAACAAATATGACATTTTCTAAGCTCACTTCACTGTTCTATTATTTAGAGACATCATTCACCCTCCCCCTGGTCACAACTTTTGCACATGCACAAATAAACATGCTACTTCTCCAAATCAGCACACAGTATCTATCAAAAGACATTTTGATGGGGAGTTGCTATCACATACACATTTAAAAAAGGGCTCCCCATTGGAGCTAGGCCTCCATTCACTCAGAGATCTATTAGGTTATTTTAGAATTATAAATACAGATGATGCAGGTCCAAAGTTTAATAACCACACAGGTCAGGACCAGCGCTCACCTGATCCTTTCAAGGACGTTCATGCCAATAAGCCTGCATAGCATAGCCTGGAGCTAGGCCAGAGCTTCATCTTTTTGCATCCACCTTTCCATGCAATGGGTACACAAAGCATATGATAGATTTTATTTCAAATCACTCTTTGGAAGAGTCAAATTGAAAGGCTACTGTTACCCCCTTGAAGAGATGTATACCTATGCTCTCAGCTCAACTGTGTTTTGTCAGGGAATTGGGCAAAGTAGAATTTGAAGCAAAGGAGAATTCAGACATTACAAATGTAGTTAAAGACCACTTTGTGCTCCTTACCCATAAACCTTCTGCCTCTGCCAGCTCAATCCCTCCCTGGTCCAGGTTTTACTGAAATCACCAGACAGCACAGTAGTAATTAGCTTCTGAATCCACAGGATCCACTCTCCTGTGAAGTCATCTACCCCACTGTAGATGCCACACTAGATGCCTGCAATCAATTTTTAATTACGGCAGCAGTAGTGATCAAGACACAAAGCATGAAACTCACTGAGAAAGAACCAAGAGACTGTTTATTACAGTTCCAGTCAAGCAGGAGCCAGACTTGGGCCACCCTTGACTCAGTCAATCATGGCCTGGAAAGTTTCCCTCTTCCAGAAAGACACTCTTACCTTTGGGATGTTTTCTTGTATTTCCTCCTGTAGGAAAAGAAGCATAAACACATATTAGAAAAGGGCTTGTGACAAACAGTGAGAGAAAGGAATTATTTTAGTGGGGGTGGCCATGGAAGTGTTGGGCTTCCCTTTATGTTGCGTATGGACTTCAAAGCCCAGAGAGAAGTTTGGGATTGTGTTTTACTGTAGGCAAATGCACATAACTTTCTCCTTAACAGTGAAAAAATAGCATCCCAAGAACTCAATGGTTCTGCTCACATTCCTCCCACTTCAAGAGCACTGTACTATGCTAATTGAAGTTGTTTTGTTTTGTTTAGTACCAGGGATCAAACTTGGGTCCTTGCACTTGCCAGGCAGGTGACGGCACCACTGAGCTAAATCCCTGGCCCTGAAGTTGGTTTTTAAACACAGCAAAATCCAAGTTACAATTTCAGTCTTTGAATCTACAAGGTTCATGGGGTTGGGGCAGAATAGACAGAGGCTTAAAACATTTGTTTGGTATGTTTAAATGATCAATAATCATTAGTTATTTGTATATTTATTATTTTTAGTATATCCCATTGTTTAGCAAGGGTTCCTTTAACGATGTGCCTTATGGGGGTGGGAGATGCTGGGTACAGGACCCATGGTCTCAAGCACACTATGCAAGTGCTGTACCACAAGATACCCCTGGGTCTTCTTAAATGTTAATGTATAATAATGCAGCGAAACCATGAAATCAGACATGAAGTCTTCAAAACAGGCAGAATTTGGGAAGGGGACACTGAGAAAAGCCAGAAGCAAAAGGTGGGAGCAGCATTAGGAACTTACCAAGGGCTCAGTTGAGGACTTCACTGGGAAGAAGAGACTCAGCTTTACCTAATCTCTGCTATTTACAGTCATCAGTTACTTGGGCTTGTGTGCATTTGGATTTCTTGATTCATCAAAAGGAGAAAGTAATACCTGCCTTGATTATCATACCTTGGCCATAGTGCATTTGAGGGGGAAATGGACATAAACATAGGTCAGCACAATAGTCATCGTGTTTGTGTCTGTTTTTATTTACTCAGAAGCCCCTCAAAAGACTTTCAGTAAGATCTTCCATGGAGAGGATCAGAGGAAGAGGAAGACATATCTCACAGCATCTCTGGGAAGCACAATGCTTCCCAGCTGTTCTTAGCTCCACACGCGCTTCCCCATTACTGTCACTGCACCCAGCCAGCCATGCACTGATGGGCTAATTGGGAGCTATGGGCCAAATGTTTAAAAAGAGACAGAGAGAGCACAGAATGAAAATGTGTCAATATTAAGTACTAGGTTAAAAAAGAGCAACATGAAACTAGACCTATAGGATGGCCTTCACTAGATAAGTACTGCTATATATTTATGTGAAAGAAAACAGGTTGGAACAATCACCATGATCCTATTATACCTATTAATGGATCACTTCTTCTATTTTAACTTTTATGAATTTTTAAATTTTCTTTAAAGAATGAGTATTATGATAATAATTAGAAAATATTCCTGAAATATACATATACTTATACAGACACTTAAATGAATATACATGTATCTAGTAATACATCCATATATTTATATGTTTGAATTGTATCACCTTTATAGGGAGAAAGGTCCACTAAACTAGCGGTTAGGGCTTGGGTTCTAAGCACAAACTACCCATCTTCCAAACATAGCTCTGGCACTTAAATCTATAATGTTGCGTGCCAGTTATTCTGCCCCTTTGGTTTCTTTGTCTGTAAAGTGAGAATAATCAGAGCACCTTCCTTAAGAACTTGTTACAAGAAATAAATGTGAAAATTTACATGAATCTCAATCCCGCGGAAGCCAAGTTCTTTGTGTGGTTCTACTCTGCATCTCAGTGCCTAACACTGTGCCTTGTCCTCCCCTCAAAAGCTGAAGTGAACAGGCATTGATCATTCATGCTCTCTGCCTGGACCCTGTCATGGTGACATCTCACACTCTCCAGGCCATAGACAGGGCAGAGAGCATTGTGAGCTACTGTGACCACACCCTCAGCCTCCTTAGGACTGTCATAAACTGATCTAAGGAACCTCTGGCAAGACTATACAGTAACCCACTGAGAGTATGCAAAACCCAAAGGCAAGAGGGCAGTCAGGATGGATGGATGCTCTGGCTTCTACTTAGCATGTCAGCTAATTCTTTTCAGAGGTCAGAAGGCACCCTTTGCTACTGGCTTACACAGTTTCCCCAGCATTTCCCAAGAAACATACAAAGGTACTGCTAAGAGTGCTGAACAAATCAAAAGGGAACAACAACAACAAAAAGAATAGCTTCATTTTCAGCACTTACTAGTAATAAGAACTAATATTCTGCTAGTTCTCATAACTGTTAAGATTTACCGTCTAAAAGAATTTGAATTTTGGAAAGGAAGTTAAAACATGGATCTAAGTAATTGTTTTATTATAGTAAGTACAGATGATAGTTCAACAAAGCTCCTGACACCCAGTCTCTTTCTCCACAGATGTGTTGTTAGCAACACACATTATAAAATTAGTTCTTCTCATCTTGTCCCAGCTAAACAGAGCCCTCAAATCAAGGCAATCCCAATCCAAATAGTATCATCCTATGATGTGGTTTGAAAGTCTGCATTTAAAGCACAAGAAAAAATACAATTTCATGGAAATGACTCAAGGGTCAACTCTCTGATCATCTTGACTGGGCAAAATCAGCGAGAACTTAATGGAGCCCTATTCGTACTTCAGTTCTCAGCAGAGACCTCACTGCAAAAATTTTCTCAGGCCTACCAAACTGGACCATGCTCTGTGTCTCACAGTGGCCAGTGCTTGCATTTATGACTATTAATGGTCACAGTGCATTCATTACATTACAGTGATGAAAGAATGGTGGTTTACCAGCTGTCTGCTAGTGAGTCTCTCTAGCCTAACATAGTGCTTATCAACCGCTCAATAGACTGTTGCTAAATGAGTGAATGAATTTGCAAGGTAATTCATCAATAACTGCTCTATTTTTACCCATTTTCCTTCTGTATAGTGAAGATTTACCATGGGCAGTAAGGGCATCTACAATAGTCATAATTTCCTACACCCAGGGGTAAAGCAATGAGAGGGTTTTGGAGAGCTCATAATTGTTGAGCCCTCCTGCTTTCACTTCTGGTTCAGAAATTAATTCAGGCCTACAGGTTTAGCTCACTTTATGTTTGGTGAAAGTGAGGCCCTGAGAGGCTAAGGAACTTGCCTAAAAATATACAAGTGGCTGAGACAGAACTTCTGAAGCTTTCAAAGAAAATTGTGAAAATTACACAGGGAAGTCAAATGACTGCAAGAAAAAACATAGATACTATGCTAGACAAAAACAAACAAAACAAACAACAATAAATACACTGGGTTCTTTCCCTCCAAACACAGGAAATGAGCTGGAAAAGAAACACTTTATTTTTGGCCTTTTGTTTCTTAAGAACTTCAACAGAATTTATCCCTGACTCACTACCTGAAAGAAAAAGGGAATATTTTTGTTTTGTTTTTCAAGCTTACTTTAAATTTACAATTTTTTGGAAGTTGAAACAACATGGCACAAATCCAAAAATTCATGTAGCTAACATAGAAAGCAGAGAATGAGCAGGAGCTGCTGTGATTTCAGAATTGACTGAGACAGAAGCAGCCGGGAGACTGAGAGGCCAGCTTCATGTGGGCAGGCAGCAGCTCATCTCCCTGAAGCCAGGCTATGCAAGCTTCTCAAATATAGCCCAGAGCAGTGCTTTACAAAGTATTAATCAAAATTCTCTCTCTTTCTCTCTCTCTCTCTCTCTCTCTCACACACACACACACACACACACACACACACACACACACACACACACGAGGAGCTTTGTTTGCCTGCTTTTGTTTTTAAGAGAGGCATTAGAGAAAAAAAAAAAAAACAAGAGGCATTAGAGCACCATGCTTAAGATCAATTGCTTGAGTTCAAATCCTTTCTCCAGCTTCATGTGTCTGAATACTGATTTCTTTCTCTGTAAAATTTGAGTAACGATAATACCTGCTTTATGTGGTAACAGGAAAATTCAATATAATGACGACCATAAAGCATTTAACATATAGAGCTGGATATCCAGCAAGTGTTCAAGGGCCTACTATTACATTAGTAATAGCAACATTGTATAAAATGAATATAATCCAACAGTTTTCAATTTTGGGGGAAAGGGGTGTTCAGTGTATTTTAAAAGTTATATTTTAAAACTTAAAATACACTAAAAGTTGAATGCTACTATTCTGGAATGGAAGCACGGAATACTCCCAATTCTCATCTTGGCCTACGTGAACTACAAGGGAAGCAACGCTAATCTCAGTTTCACTAAGAGGAGGGTGAACTGAGACCCTGCCCTGCATTCTCCCATGTCCTAGGGATCCTACAGCCTGTAGACCCTGCTCTTCACATTAGCAATGGTTCCAGCTAGCCCAGGAAAGCCACACAGTTCCCCCAATCTCAAAAATTACTCAGAGGTAAGAAAAAAGAAAAAAAGAAAGAAACTGGGTATCATATTAATCCTTAGAAATATCTAACATATTTTTTAACAAAAGTCCACTTTTTTCCCTAAGTTGAAAAACCATTTATTTCACTGGAAAGAAAAAAGTGAACGAACTCTATAGGTCTATCTAGCCTCTGTAGGTCTTTTCTAGCCAAAAGAAACTCAAGAACGGTGACTCCCTCTCCAAGGTCATCTTCAAATCCAGCACACATTGGAAACAGGAGAAAAGAAGGAGCCAGAACAGATCCCACCACAGTTTCTGCACACAATGAGATGGGCTGAGAGAACAGAACATGAATGGGGAGCTGGTGAAGTGTGGAAGAATGGGAAAACAGGCAAGAGAGATGAAGGGAAAGGATAAAGTCTGGATTTAACACATTTCCTTTATATCAATAACTCCCTAACATTGACATTAGCATCTTGCTTACCACATACCTCTAAGTATGCTCAGGAAGTTGTAACTCAATACAGAGATATCATGTGTTATAACTACAATTACTGATCGATGTACACTCCTTTACCTCTTAAGCAAATTAAAAGACAGCTGGTCTTCACTGGAAATCAGTATCTGTTTAAGTCAGAATGTTTCAATGGAACTGTGGCCCACCTGAGAAGTATCAAATGGGGCATGTGTGTGTGTGTGTGTGTCTATGCATGAACATGTGAGCTCAAAAGCCTTCCTTTCAAATTTTCAGTTCATTTACAACCAGCTCCTCACATTCTGACAAGCAGATTCTGAGACAGGAGCATCATCACAGGGCAAGGAGCACTGACCCCCCCCCAATATTTAAAAAGATTCCCCAAAGCTCTTTGTAGCTCTGTCATTGAGCAGAGGCTTCATTTTACCTCTCCTGGTTCCAATCAGGGGAGAGAAAGGATGAAATAAAGCAAGCACAAGGGTGATTCTGCCCACTGCTATAGATGCACCCACCTGGAGCACCGTAGGCACAAGCAAAAACATAACAAGAAACAACAGTGGAAACAAGGATGTTCTGAAGGGCTTGTTTGCTTTGATGACTAGAAGTTCCCAAAGCCCTGGTCTCACCTGCAATCCTACATAAGTGTCAGATACTTCAAAGCCAAACAGATGATTAGGAAATTGTTTCTAATAGTCTGAAGAAATGAGAGCCAATTAAACATTGATGCTAAGTTATGAAGTGCCTGGTATTCTTTCACTTTTTTAAAATGAGTATTTTTCAGCAAGAGCCATATGGGTGCTACAGTAATGAAGTTTATAAATAGGTTTAATATTCAAACAAGCTGGCTTTAAAAAACCAAAACTTGTACTCTAGTTCAAGCTGACAGCAAGACACCTTGCAGATGGGCACATAAAGACTTGGGTACAGGAAACTGAATATGGAGCCACACACACATTGAGAATTCTAACTATGCCTGCAGTGTACCTGGGGAACTTTGGGAAAAGGGACTCACACTGGAAACAACCTTGTCTGCATCCTGGCCTGCACAGACCACTACCACTGCAGACACACAGTCAGACAGCTGTGGAGATCTCTGTTCTCAGCCCTCGGTTTCCTCCAGGGACAAGATGAGAACAGACTTGGAGAAAAACAAACACTCCTGTAACTACATGTTCCCACGAGGCTGATCACATGCATCTCACTTGTGGGAATGTGGACTGAGATAAAATGCTACAAATAACCATAAAATGAACCAGGATCAGAATAATCATCTGATACTCTGGTTTTGTTTTTCATTGGCATGCACTAGACAGACTGAAAAGAAATGGATGTCTAGAAACTTCTGAAACCATCCTACATCACTTGTAAGAACTAATCTCCATTTCTTGAGAATAGGAGGCCTTTGTGCATTTTCAGTGATTTCATTTTCAAGACGCATATGTAAAAACCTTGATTTGCACACATATATAAATATAGACATAGGTATAGATATATATTGTTTGTTGGCTTTTCCCATGCTTTTTTGCCCAGGTAAATGCCAAGAAGAAAATATGTATAAACTTGTGATCTCCTGGCACCTTTCACCATGTAGAAGCAGGAAAGAAGACAACAGAGAAAGAAAAATCCCTTCTCTTATCAGCTCAAATATTTCTTAGTTACAAAATGAAATTCCACATGCATGGTGATTTTATTTTCCAGCTTGGCAAGGCAAAATAAGAATATGATCAATGAAATTACATAAATTTACTTTCACCTAGAAAAGCCCAATCATTAGGAAAGAGTTGCTTTTTGTTTAATTTTTCTAAGGTTTTTATTCTACTATGTCTTATATTGGGGTGAATTGTTTTATAGCCTCATACCTTCTTAGCCCTCTTTGAAAAGGATGTTCCTATTCAGGACAAAAAACTCAAATAGGTTTAGGCAAAAGGGATGAGCTCAAATTCAAATGAAGGAATCCTTTGCCACTCTGGTCTGGGTAGATGATGGTAAATGGGAAGAATGGAAGAATGCTAATCTGAATAGATTCATAATTAAGTTAATCAATTTTCTACTCACTCTTGGGAGAGGTGTATTTCTGTCTAATTCTGGGCAGTGGATAGTGAAACCTTTGAGGACAAGGTAATCTAATCCAAAGTAAACAGCCCCTCAAAAGCCTCACCTGGAAGCATTCCAGCTCACAAAGCAAATCTGCATTACCTTGGAACCTGGCCTCCTCTTCATTGTTCAGCCTCCCCAGCCTCAGCCTGCACACAGCAGGCTACACAAAGAAATCCAAGCCTCTTGTTCATGCCCATTTCTCTCCAGAGCTGAGTTTAGAATTCTAGCACTTGGATTACTGCTTTAGAGGCCGCAAATGGGATCCTTCCCCCAAAAAAGTTGAAATCTTCCTTCAGACAGCTAGGCTTCTTCAGCAGATCAAACTCTATTTCCTTTCCTTCAAATTAAAAAGCCATTGCTAAAGCCTGGGCAATGAGCTAACTGGTGGCACAAAAGAAAAAGAAAATGGAAAAAGTTTTTGGAGAAAGAAAATAAAAAGTAAATGTCACACTTGTAGAGAAATTCAAGTAGAACGTTTTTTGCAGAAATGATTTATTCATCTATTCATGTATTTACAAGCACTTTCTGTGTAATAAGTGCAGCAATACTTTGTGAGCAGGAACAAGAGAATTCTCTGACCTCCTTCCAGGGAGCCTGGCTCTTATTTAAATAAACATCAAGAAGAAAGATTGAACACAAAGATCTCTCTTAGTATCTGTGACAGCACTGCCAAAATGGAGATAAATCCAAAGGATTAAGACAAAAATCCCACTCTTCAGACACATCCCTGTAATTAGGGGAAGGGAGGTTTGGCTTTTGTTTTTGTTTTTTATTGAATTATCCAGAGAGCTGCTTCAATTCTCTACTTTGCTTTTCTCTACAAAAACTGTATCATCTGCCAAGATTAACTTCAATGACAGTATAATTTTTCTAAGCCTCTTCTACCCACCCACTCCAGTTAGTACACCTACACTTTCTCCACTCTTCCCCGTTCCTTCTCTTATCAAAATCTGTGCCTGGCAGAAAGCAGTTGTTGGTCATTTGTGCTACCACGACGTGACCACAGAGTGAATTCTAGCTACTGTCACAACTCCTCAGAAGCAGTGCCTTCCTCTGTCTTCTAAAACCCTGTCTCATAGTAACATCATCCACATATGCCTTTCTGGACACAGACTCTGAATCTCAACAAGTTAAATGTGGAAAATGAAGTTACTATCCAAAATACAGAGGAGAAAAAAATACTAGCAGGTGCATTCTTTGAGCCCCATTTTGAGCTCTTCTGCCAACTAAAATTAACTGAGCTTTGGAACCAAATTCTCCTGAACTGTAGTAATTATTTTCATTGAAACTATGCCAAAGCTCCCATTAATGGGTGCTTTGAACACTTCTGTCATTTTCTTTAACAATGACTAATTTCAGTCAGTGGTTTTATAGAGAGAATGGCAGTTCTAAACTGTGTGTACAATGCTCGATTTATGATCGTTAATCCTTGTATTTCAAAAATGAACTACACAGATCCATTTATGACAACGTTGTAGTTACTCACAGTTAGGAGACAGGGTTTCCAGTAATGACTATCTGGAAAAACATACTATACTAATACAATACATTTCATGGGGCTTAATTTGAAGTTCTAGATAAGAGTCAGAGAGATAGAGGAAAAAAAACAAAACAAAACAAAAAAAAAAGGTGGTGGGATATTAGTCTAAACTTGAACCACTCCTAAAACACATTTGGAACAGCTTTCCAAGATTCATCTTTCATTACTGTGTATAGTAAATGTGTCTCCAGAGTATAGGAAACTCCCTGGTTATTTAAGGATTTTGGTTGTTTGGAACGTAAATAAACAAGATTATCCATGATTTAGAAGGATTTCAAGCAACCAAACTTCACAGAGCCCCTCCACAATGCTCTGGGCTATAGGCTTTAGGCCTCAGCTAACTGGCTCCTGTCCTGTACCTTCCAGAACATTCTGATGAAGGTCTCATTTAAGGCTTTTCTCTGGATTGTGTTGAGCATTACCCAATACATATAAAAGTTTTAAGCAAAGCTATTTGTACTCATTACTAGACGGGCTTTCCTATTAATTTGAACAACTAAGTGCCAATAAGATAATATATATAAACTTTTGGTCTAACAACTTCTATCTTACTATTCAGTCTGCCACTGTATTCGCTCTACTTGTGAAATTTATAGGAATATTGATTCAGCATCATTCACACATGGGTGTGTATGCACAGAGTTTTTCTGCTCACTTGTTGAGTTGCCTACTATGTCTCAGATCCACATCTTTCCTTTAATCTGTAAGTTCATTTATCCTCTGTATCTCCCCAAGGATGTTCTATATGACTCTCCTATTTGGTATATACAAAAAGGAGCTCAACATCTATCTCTATTCTCCACTCAGTCTGCTTGCACTCACAGTCAAACCTGTGCACTTGTGTCCCCTCAGTGATTCTGAGCTAAGTAAATAGCATCTGAAGATTCTGGCTAAAAACCTAGGCATTAGCCTTGATGCCACTTTCTTCTCCTCCCTTATGCATGACCAGTTTGCTCTAGCTCCTCTAAAGTTCTCCTATGCACCCCTACAGGCAGTGGCTTTCTCTCACCAAGGCCCCAGTGGATAAGGTAGGGTGTAGCCCATTTTCCAGCCGTGCTCTGTCCTGCAGTCTCCTGTCTAGGCTGCAACCATGTGGCCTCAGCTCTTTTTCTCAGGAACACTATGTTCCTTCCTGGTTTTGGACTTTTACACATGCAACGTCAGGCCTTGGACACTCTAGAAACATCTTCCCCAACTCTACTTAACTCACATGTACTTATTCTTCATATCTCAATTTAAATCTTACTTTTTCTAAGACTTCTCTCAATCTAGACCAGGTTTAGGCCCTCTTTCAAAACTTTTCCCAGAATTCTGCACTTCTCTATGCAATCATCACAGTGCACACTTATTTGTGGAAAAATTGTTTAATCTGCCTTTATCTGTAGGCTGAACATTCCCTGAAACATGGAGTTTTATCTCATTTTCCAATAGATCCCTTATGCCTGGAATGATGTCACATACAGGGTAAGTCTAGATAAATGTTTGTTAAGTGAATGAATTGTTCTATATATTTGCGTACATATTTATTCAAATATGTAAATAAGTAATTTGTAGTTAGCGATTTTAGTGTCTTCTTGATTGAATTACTCTCTTAAGCTCTTTCATAATTTCACAATGTAGCAATGTGACACTCATTAAAATGTACTGATTTTGTTTACTAACAACTGTCAAGAGCACTTTAAATAAAGAGTACAATCTAATAACAGCCTAAAGAATATCAATGGATTCAGTGTACTTTTTCCAAAAATACAGTGTTCTCTTTTTGTAGAATTCACTTTTTATTACTAATGGAAAATTGCAATTGTCAGTCTTAAAGTTGTCACAGACTACTTTAGGTAAGTCATGGGTAACAATCATCTTTTTCAGTTGTTTCTCAAAAAGCTATGAAGTAGACCATAGAAGCAACTTCTCTCAGTATAGAAAAGCAAGAAATAAAGTAGGTTCTCCACACACCCAGAAAAATCAAGGACAGAAAACTAGAGCTAGAAATGAAGAAAGCTCTCTTCTTAGGGCTGCTTTCCAACCAACAGAATCATGTGTAAAGCTTGGCCAAAATAATAAGCACTTAGCTGCCAAACACTGACTTATAATTAGCTCATAAGTTATCACAACCAAATTATGATAAGAAGTGATAATGTACAATTAAACTGTGTTAGTACTCAAGAAAATTGCCCTGAAAATGTAAGAACATATTTACCCTTTTTGAGTTTCACCACTTTCTGCACTGTAATATACATTAAGAATGCATTCAGACTGATTTGCTTGATTTTATTAGGAAGAAAAAGACTCAAAATCAATTCCTCAAACACAAATCCTGTGCCTTCTCTGAACCCTAACATGCGGTGTCAATATCACTCATTTAGCAATTACCTATTGCCCTCTCTTTTATCATTTTTTAACTTTCTTTGTGTAGAAGAACTATCTCACTTCCCTAACTAGAACTGACTTTCCTAAGTACCAGAATTTTCTTCTGACATTTTCAAATCCCTTTAAGGTTTCCAATAACTAATATACTATATACCTAGGAGTAGCCAATCAAAAGATGTGCTGAATCACCTGACATTTCCAATTAAATGAGAGGCTGGGAGAACTCACTAATGTAGTAAATATATCACCTGAGGAAAATAAACACTTTTTAAAATCATCTTTCCGAAATGGCTTCTTGATTGAGAAGCAGGTAAGTGCCCTCTTCCTTTGGCCACCTTCTTGCAAGCCTTCATTTCATAAACAAGATTTCCAGACTCACTGCTCCAAGCCAAAGTTTTTTTTCAGAGTTCCAGACTATGTCACCAACAGCCACTGGGACATTCCAGACACTGCCAGGCCCACGTGTCTACAGTCAGGTTTATCATTTCACTTTATCCAAGTCTGCATGTCCAAGCCAAATATGTCCAAGTCAAAATAAATGTGGCAGACAACAACTTCTCCTTCAAACATTTTTCTGTTCCAAATCTAAGTTCTGTTAATTCTCATTTTGCATATGTACCCCAATTCTTGCATCTTCTCCAACTGGTCTCCAGGCCTCGATCTGTCTTCTACATTTCATCCAGAATTATCATCCTAAAATTCAAATCTTATTTTGTCATTCTCTACCCCAATATCTCTCAATAATTTTTATAAGTGAAAGGATAAAAGGCAAACTCCCTAAAAAAAAGATTTTTCCAGAAAACATAAGAGTAATGCCTAGAATATAACACTTTTTTGTTGTGTAGTAAAATGTATTAAAATATCATCTTCTTAAACTATGAGAATGTTTAATTTTAAGGCAAAAAAATTTTAAAAATTCCATGTGTCACTCTTTCGCTCAACCTTCCTTCCCAGACTCATCTCTCTGTGGTGTGCCACAGTCTCTCTGGCCACTGTATCTTTGTACGTACTCTTTCTCCATTCAGGAACTTCTATCTGCCTCTTAATTCTTCATGAACTATAAAAGGGTGCCACACAGCAGCCCTTTTAGTAAGGGAAAGAACAAGGCTTTCGAGGATTGGTTAGTATGGGTAAGTAACACTACTACCCTGACCAGTTTGGGAGCCAACTATTTCTGAGGTGACCTGAAAGATTTCTCTCCTATAACTCTATGAATTCCATGTTGAATGGCAGCAAAAAGGCCCAACTGTGCCTTGTCATTGGGGAGTTATCAATGAGAGAGGAACAGAGAAGTTTACTAGGACTCAAGCTATTACCCAGTAAATACACGCAGCTTTTCTACTAGTCTGTGAAAACAGTTCAGAATTGTTAGCTCAATTAATCTGGGCTAGATATGATAGTTCCTTGTTCTCACATCTTTGTAGAAAGTTTCTTTGCATCTTTGCAAGGAGGCTGATATCAATGAAAGGAATGTTCTTTGAGTCTTTAAGGACTCCACTAACACCTTCTCTGGTCCCTCAGGCAGAGGCACTCCAGCCCCATTCCTCTGAATTTATATTCACCACTTCTGGGAATTCATGTCAGTCTTTCCTCCTAGTCTATGAACTGCTGAAGGTCAAGTAAGTAACTTACCTACTTTTGTATATGCAGGGTGCAGCAAAGCTGCTGGAACAAAAGAGACACTCAAGAAATGTTATTAAATAACCTCAAGTTGCCTGAACTTTAATTACATTATTTAACAAAAAAGTTCAGATGAGTAGAAAGAAAATGCAGAGTAATAAGGCTTAAATAAAACATCCAAAACCAAAGATCTAGGTGTCTTTGCCTGCAGCTTCACCCCAATCTTTGCTCTGTAATTAGAAAGTCAGTCAAGTTCTCCATACATCAGTGAGGCATCAGTTAGAACTCTTTCAGAGAAAATAAACTCAAAACAGTCTAAGCAAAAACAGAGCCCCACTGGCTCCTGCAGCTGGGACAGCCATCAGTCAGAGGAACATCTGCAGGAGCTGACCCAGGGGCTCACATTCTACTTCTCCTCTCTGCTTCTCTGTGAGGTTCGGTTTTTTGCATCATAGGAAAATCTTCTTCATGAAGACAATGGGAAATGGGCCCAATGGCAGTCAGCAGAAAAGCACAGAAAGGGAGAGCACCAGTCTCCCACAGCCAACAGAAAGGTCAGTGAAGGGCTCTGATGTTCCTGTGTGGGATCCATGCCCATCTTGAGACCAGCCCCTACTGTGAGGAAGGAAAAATTCTAAGATCCTAAGTCCCAAAACATGAGCCCAGTTCTGTGATGGGGCTTAGGGGATTGAGTGGGAACCAAAGTATGTTAATGTGGTAAGTGGATGGGGGAAAGGATGCTAGATAAGCAAAAAAAAAAAAAAGTTAGTTGTTCCAGTCTAATAAACTAATGGCTACATTCCTGCCTTTATACTCGTAATGTTACTTTAACCAGTGAAAAATATTTTGTCAATACAGCATTGTATAAGCATAAAATTTATTATACTGACTACTACATAGTTGGGAAAATGAATAAGTGAAAGCTTAGGTGAGTACCATAGTGACAACAAATGACAAAGAATAAGCAAAACCTGTCTTCTTGCTCTAATTATAAAGAAAAAAACACTACAGCATAGGAATGCCTTCTTGCCATCACGAAGCAGACTAGCAACAGAACTATTCCTAGTGAGGACCCAAGGCACAAAGCATGACTCGCTTGCTCAAACTTGAGCAACCACGAGCACCCCCACACAAATAAAGATCATTCATAGCCATGAAAGCAATTGGGAGGGGCTCCTAAAAAGTCCTCCCATCCCTATGGAGGAAAGAATTCTGATGGCAATCAATGGGGCACAACTGAAAATTACAGAAAAATGAAAGCAAGGTTTCTTTGAGAAGAATAAGAAGGTAGCATCCTCCTGGCAGATCCACTGAAGAAAGTTCAGGTGTGCAGTGCTTCTTCCTAGCTCAGAGAGATGTGAATATGCGTATAAGGCTGGCAGGGCTGCAGAAGGAGGCTGAGGAACATCATGCCACTGGAATCACAGTGGTTCTCTGCACTAGTGTACAGCACCTCACTCAAGGGGGAGATCTTCAACAAATCTTTCATAGGAAAATCTTCTTCGTAGACACACGGCTCTACATTCCAAGCATCATATGTATGTTCATAATGCTACAATACTGGGTTAAGACTTTTTCCCAATTCTTTCCTCAAAAAACATAAGCGAAATACCTCTAGATTTCAAATAAATAATTGTTGCCAATGTCTTATATACCAGGTGGGAATGTAGGCACCAAGTATAAACCAGTAAGCTAAGCAGGCAAAAAACAAAGACAAAAAATAACTATTTCAAGAAGCTTATATTCTAGTTGGGGAGGGCAGGCAATAAACACTACAAATAAATAGATGGTACTGTCTTCAGATGGGGAGAAGTGCCAGAGAGAGAGAGAGAAGGGAGATCGGTGTGGCTGGAATGGATTGAGGATCAGTAGTCGTCCTCTGTAATTCCTGCCCTGTAGATTCTTTGCAGATGATAACCACAGAAATCCTCACCAGTATGGAAAAGGGGAGAGATGAGGGAAAGGGAGAACTTCAGTAAACACAGGAATGGGATTCAGCTTGGGTAGTGGCTTTGCCACGTCTTGCCCAGGTCCTATCCCAGATTAGATAGTGATGCTAATAGATAACCTCTTCCCAGCTAGTCAGGGCACATTATGCTGATAGGTCTCCTGGCTAATAAATTGACTCAAATATATACATATCTTCACTTGCATACTAAAAAGTTCACATTAGAGTTTTTATGCTTCTTTATCACCTACTGATTAAGTATCTACTATGTGCCAGACCCTGTCATAGGCACTGGAGGCACAACAGGTACAAGGCTTACAGAATATTTACATCATTCTAATGGAGGAGATGAAAAATCCAATAGTAAATCAAAAAGGGCAGGTACTGGACAAGAAGGAGAAAAGGTACTATTAAGTAATCCAGATGTGAGATGTTCACATCTTGACCTCACATGGCCACAGACCAACTGAACTGAATTCCTGACCATATGTGATCACGTAGAAGGCTTTCCATAAGGTACCATGGCAATACATTGGTATGAAAATCCAAGTGTGCCTATTGGCTCCTTCTAAAATGTTGAAAGAGCAGCTTCCTTTTCCTTACTTACAATCTGTTGTGTGGACAAATACACACACTCCCTTCCACCTCCTAAGGGTTTCTATTTTGTAGACTGCTAAAGTGTTATTCCAAGTTGTATAAATGAGCATGTGCTTTGATTTTCAAAGATGTTAGCAACTTATTCTCGCACTGTGGATATGATTTTAAAAAATGGTTAGAATAATAGTAGAATTCATCATAGCAGTAAAAATGTATTACAATAGCAAATAACGATACATCTCTTTTCAGATGGTAAAGTGAAGCTTAAATCTCAAGGATTGCTATTGAGCAGGATGTTTCATCGTGAAAGATAGGAAGGAGGAGTAAAAAATGTACAATGGGGAAGAATCAGCCCACGCTTTTTAAGTGCAAAGGTGCTAGGTTGTGTGTAGACACTGAAGACTAGAAAATGAAACTGTGTACATCACATTGCAACACCTTAGGGAGAGGAGCCTAACAGATAAGAAACCAACAAAGCTACAAGATAGTGTAAGTGCTAAATGCTTTTCCACACAGGTTCCCACCTCAGCTTTGCTGATCTGGCCAAAAGCTGTCTCTAGCCTGAGAAGCTTCCTGGAATAGATTTGAATTGTACAGCAGCTCAGAGAAGCAGTTCCTAAGGTATAGCTGTGAGTCCTCTGAGTCTCTCTCAGTCAGGAAAGCAAGGAAACCAGCTTGACCATACTTCACTAGTTGCACTCCTAGGACCCAGACGTTGTGAACACAAGAAACTTTCTGTGAGCAGCACAATATGATTAGATGTACTATTCGCAACATTGAACATGAACTTACTGTAAACACCACTGCGTTGTAAGCATCTACACTGTCAGAAGAGCCTGCCAGTCAGACAGATAAGACTTCCACACAAGTTTACAGCCTCTACTTGCACCAACCAGAAAAGTCAACAATACAATTACTTGACATAGTTTCCCATGAGATCAATGCCAATGAAGCTCATCTGAATTCTGATGGAATAGGTTTTATAAATTGCACCTTGAAATAGGAACCCTTGAAAGAAACACATACTACTTTATTGTTTGCCCTTGGAAGCAGAATATATTGCTGGGGTGTGGTCTTCCCTAAGGCTTAGAGACTCACTCAGATCAGTGCTTTTATCAAATTTGTTTTAAGTGTGTGTACCCTTTCAAAAACAGTAATGGCAGCAAAAAAAAAAAAAAAAAAAAAAAAAAA
>NW_022900916.1:32813980-32921356 GCF_012274545.1 Fukomys damarensis
AAAAAAAAAAAAAAAAAAAAAGCAAGCAAAGAAACTGGTTTTCCCATCACTGCACTTGTTAGAAACAGAATGCCTAAAAACATATTTGGAAAAGAAGTATTGCTTTAAAACTACCCTAAATCCCTGATGGCAAATACCTGATGAAATGAGTTTGGAATGGACATGGAATATGTCTCTCTGGAAGCAGTCTGGTCAAGGAAGGAGCAAGCTAAATGTACAACCTTCACTATAGTTTTAGACTAAGGTGATCAGCAATTTATTGTTTATGAATGTTTTCACACACAAAAAAGACAAACTTTCAGATCAGCTTGCCTCAGAACCCCAAACCATTCAGAACCCAATGAAGTAACTGAAATTTAGAGATCTCTTTCCATCAATCCAAAGAATACTGGCCACTATACTAAGAGCAAATGCCCTTTTTTGCCATTCAAATGTTGCTAGGAAATTCCAATATTGCTCTGACCCCCACATTTTTCCAAAACAGGCATTCCTTCTAATAAGCATTCTTCTGCCAGAAAGATTTATAAAAAAAATATCAGAAGATGAAGAGGGAATGAAAAAGAGAATACAGCAGCCATGTATACTAAATTTGAACTGTCGGTGAGTTCTTGGACCACCCACCCCAAGGTGCTTGCACATAAGTCTGCTGAGAAAAGCTCTTTCTTTGATTAAAAAGTCTCTGGCTAAGGTCTCCAAACTTTTCTCCTTGGGCAGAATAGGCTAGAAATGCCTCCTTGCTTACAGTAATGCTACAAATGACTCCTCTGAGGACATCTCCCCTTCCCCAAAGAAAGCCTGACAAGGAAACAGCAAAGCATCCTAAGACACGAATATGAACATGAACCCAGTGTTGGAAGCTTGGGAGCAGTGACTGTAACGAAGTTAACTGTGGAACTTCTAAGGACTGAATTTAAAGGGCACATTGGAATGGGGTTAACAACGTGACTGTGGCTGTGTAGTAAAATACGGACGGGAAAGGGAAATGGGGCAAGAGGTGTAAATAGGTTTACTTACAGCCCTCGAAGCCGAAGCCAGATTTTCTCGATCTGCTCAGGTTGCAGGTACTTCAGAGAGTTGCTCTCGAATTCTTCAATCTCCTTGGTTGGAGACTCCATAGCTGCAGGCTCTCACTGGGGGCGAGGAGGAGAGAGTTGGGGATGTCCCCTCCCTCACTCCTCTCAGGGTCCAGCCTTCGATCCCAGCTCTGCTCGTGTCACTTTCTCAGTGCGCCCCCTTTCGCCTCTACCCTCTTATCCCAGGGCCGGCTCAGAGCTGCCTCGGATCTCGGGCAACTCCCGCCCCAGGTGCGCCTGGGAAGCAGCAGCGGAAATCAGACATGGTCCCGGGCTACCGCCCAGGGGAGGGAGAGGTAAATCGCCCCAGCTCCTAGAGGAAGCGGCTCGGACTGTTTCACTCCCCTAAACAAAGCCACCGACCCAGACGATGCACTCGGCAGCTGAAGGATTTGGTGGAGAAAAGGAGAGCCGGGTGGGGAGGAGAGAAGAGGAGGAGAGGAGGGGGGCTGAGTAGGAGGAGCCGGCGCAGCAGGAGAGGTCGGACCTCAACTCCACTCCGCCTTCCGCCCAGGGCCTGTCCCCTCGCTCTCCGGCCGCTCCATCGCACCCCTTCTGTTTTCTCTCACTTACCAGCACCTCCTCTGCTGACAGGCGAGAAAACTGACAAGTGGGAAAAATCGGCTGTCAGCGCGCTGGACTGGAGTCTGGGCTGGCCCCGAGGGCTGGCAGGGAGGGCGCACCGGGCACCACGGTCTGCAGGGCTCGACGCGCCCCGGGCCCCAGGCCACCCCTGGCCTGGAGCCGCGCAAAGAACACTGCTGCCAGGGAGCGCGCAGAACCCACACGGAGGGAAGTCCGTCCCCATCCTTCCAGGGGACTCCAGGCCCTGAGGAGGGGTCCTGGGGTACTGCCTGCAGCTTTCCTTCACAAAGTATGTCTGTTTCCAATCAAAACTCTCAAACGGGGCACATATTCCCAGAAAACACGGAATTTCCTCACGTCGAGGACGCACACCTCTCAGGGGCTCCCTGTGGTGATGGCTGGGGGCTGTTGATTGTTAGTAAAGAGTTTCAGCGCCACAGAGGGGCAACTCACTGTTGGTTATTTAATCTTTCACAGTGGCTATAAAGGTATGGAGTAGAACAATGGGACCAGGTATGGAGTTGATATCTGGAGGACAGGACATAATCCAAAAACAGGAAGGGGGGGCCTTCCTGTGCAACCTAATTACAACCCTAACAACACAGAACTGGTCACCACACTCTCTTTTAGCTGAAGCCACCACAACTCCCCAAGAGCCACTGCAAACTCAGGACTCAAGAGTTCCTTGAAAGTCAAGGTACAGTGCTTTTTCCTCCCTGGCAGGTACTGCACTTTTTTTTCCAGCCCTGCTCCCAGTGATATTTTTCTATCTATCAGATAAATGCTTACATAAAGGTGAGGACAAGGTTTTCTTCATTGGTCAAATTCCCATCCATGTCTCCTTGACAAAGGAACAAAATGACTGTGCTTAAATTCTGAATGTTTGCCCATTTGATGGTTAGCATTCACTTTCCAATTACTGGAGGTTACAGTAGTAAGGATGATATGGCTGGCCCTATACAGCAAGACAAGCATCAGATTCTTGAGGTGCTTGACCAAAACAGACTTTCCAATTCTCCTGCCACAGATTCTCAAGTTATTCCGTTAAAGTCGGTCCTTCCAGATGTTCCGGAAGCACAAACATCTTCACTGAGTCAAGGCATTATTACCATGCAAAAATAACATTAAGCAGCCAATGTATATTAATGTGGAGTTCATTTATCAGAATCAAACCAAGTACCCACTCAATATCATCCAGCTTAGAACAGTGACCAGGAGAAATCAGATGCCAAAAGGAGAAATTATTTTTGCAACTTGTTTTGCAGATGGAAGATTAGAAGCATGGTCCCCAAATGGGATCCTTCCATCGATGTGTGCCCTTGGGTAGCAGCTGTCAGAATGTGGAAGTGTGGTCATGATAAAACAGCAAGCACACTTTAGGAGCTTCCTCTGGTCCAAGCACCATCCCTACAGGTTCTCCACTCATGTAACACAACAACCTGAGCTGATATTATCATCCCCGTTTTATAATATGAGAACAGAAGCACCAAGACATAATGTAGTACAAAGAGCACTGAACTAGAAACAACTAGGTGAAGGCAGAGCTCATTATCTCACCCTGTACTTTTAAAGCAGGTACCCCACAACTCCCATTTTCCATATCCAAGATTTTCAAAGTGTTTGAGCAACAGAATATTTTATTTCAAATAACATAAGAGATCCCAATGCACACCTCATCTTCAAAGCATACAGAGAGCTGCTCCGATTGAAAGTTGTTTCTCAGGGAATTTAATTACCATCTTTGTCTTCCCCCGTCTCCGAGTGCCCAATGCTCCTACTTTATAGATGAGAATGAGGCCAAAGTATCACAAAACAGTTTAGGGTTCCTCACATCTAATCCAGAATTCTAAAACACATGAAAAAATAAGGGTTTTTTTTTGTCAATGACATATTACTATTTTCAGATGAACCATGTTATTAAGTCACTCAGATTTTGTTCTCCTTGTTCATTACAGACAGAGCAGCCTTGATAGTTGCAGCCACACTACAAGCCACAAGTCTATTGGCATTCTGCTTAAGACAAGCAAAAAAACTAATGCCCAGAAATAAAAGGCCTAAGAAAGCACAAAGCTACTTGCCATTGGAGGTTAATTTTCATTGTGACCTCCTAGCTCAACTTTTTGAGTCAAACATCAATAAATATTTTTAGAGATGCATGTATACATGCATATATACAACAGTTTAAAATGGTACCCCAAATATACATATCATAACTTAGCCCAAGTACCAGCAAACCCCTGCTTTGTTACCATTAAGTATTTTAAAAGACTAGAAAGTAAGTTCAAGTAGAAACTGGGTAACTACTTGACAAAGAAACAGGAATCATGCTTTGTAGGCATGAGAATGACACCCCAGGTCTCATTCATCTCTAAAATTTCATGATTTGATAATAATCACAATTATCATCCCTACCAGTTATTGAGAACCAATGTACCAAGCACCACACTGAGCATAGCACAAGCTGGATATTCATCCTCAACAAAATAGCTCTATATAGCTTCATTACGCCCACTGTGCAGAAAAGACTCCCCTAAATCAGATAACTTTTACAAAGATAAGCAGCTAATAAATGGCAGAGCAGGTCTCAGACCTAAACCAGAAGGCAAAGCACATGTTCGTTCACTTTTATTATATCACCTCTTTGCAAACATATAAAAGACTAGTAGAAAAATAGATACTAGAGAAGGTAGGGCTGCAGCAGAACCAGAGATAAGGGGGCCACTCATGCTGCAAGGAAATTAGTGGGCTATACAGTGAAAGGACATTTGAACTGGATCTTGAAAGTGGGCGAGCAGAAGTTGCTTTCATGGAAGATGGGTGGAGGCAGGTGACTCCACAAAGAGGAAACAGCATGAAAAGAGGCACAGAAACATGAGAAGGGTTGTCTGGCAATCCATGAACAGCTTTGTGGCTTAACTGTAAATTAATGACTAGGAACAACAGGAGAAAATTCTAGAAGGGTCAGCCAGATCCTATAGTCAGGAAGAAGCTTGGGTTCCCTCCTGCCAAAGTTAGGAAGTCAAGGGTACTTCTAAGCAGGAAGTCACATGGTAAAATATGAAGCATTCCTGATGCCTTGATTCTTTCAGAGAGGCCGCAGGAATCTCCACAGAAATGCAACATTCATGGGACAAATGATAAATGGGGTTCTAAAAAAGGACTTCACCTACCAGGTGCATACAAGCTCCTCAGATAAGAGAGGAAGAAAAGTCAGACAAAGAATATCAAAAAAGCAAAGCACTGTCTTCTACAAACATACATCTTCCAGGGACAAGATTATACAGCTTGTAGTGACCTCCATGAAGCCAGGCTGTGTCCTTGATTCATTTTTCACAACTTGGCAGTGACATCACCGAAAGAGTCTGTTGAGGAAATTCTGGAGACACATTTAGGACATCAGAAGTAACATCAGGCACAGCAGCTGCTCCTTCCCACCCATAGCAGATGTGAGCTAGCCTCCTAACAGACTGCCTGTCAACAGATGCTGCTCTCACACATGGCTCTCTTGCAAGCAAAGGGCCTCTGTCATGACACTGTCGCACAGACTTTTCCTCTCATGTTTTCTCTGATTGATTTTATGATTTGGAACACACTCTGTCCCAGGTAGCAACTTCACTAGAAAAATAGAGATGAAAAGACAATGAACTAGAGAAGCCCAGAGGTTTCCCCAATCTAATCCCTACTTGAGCAGCCAGCATAAAAAATACAGACCCAGAGATCAGCCCAGGGATTCTGGGAAGAGAAGGAATGGCGCAGAGTCCTAACTTGACAGCAGTCCAAAGCCACTTGAATAGACCCACATGTGTTCCTTCTCTTGCAAGACCCTCTGTTGCTCTCACAGAAACTCATGTAATCCTTCCAATGACGCAGTGCAGGCAAGCAGAGGGCTGACTCTTCTATTCTCTGGCCCTGGCTGGGTTTAGCCTGATTTACTCTGAGTCTCTTTCCAGTGCTCATATTCCCTCATTTGAAAGCCACACTCTGACTTGAGCTAGCCAAGCTGTTTGAGCCCAAAACAGCTATTGAAAAAGCTGGGTCTGACCCCATCATACTAGATATAATCCCACCAGGCTAAACATGACTACCCAAGACATAACCTAGATTAGGCGTTCAGAGTCATTAGCCTATACCTCTGAACCAAGTGAATAGTCCCAGGGTGACAGATGACTAAAAGAGATCCAATCCTGTTTCTTTATGGAAGATTTGATGTGGCCACATGAAGAAAAAGAGAGGGTCTGTTTTCTTTTCCTTGAGATAAACTATGGGTTTAAAGTCATCTTGGTCTTAGCTTGATCATTTCCACCATGTAGAGAGAGTAATCCAAAGAAATTATATCCACACAGAGAAAACCTGAGAGAAGAAATATACAAAGAAAATAAAATGTGAAAAGGTCTTTGAGCTGCTTGATCCCACTATGCCTGAAGCCAGGGCTACCCTTGGACTTTGAAGTTATATGAATCAAGTAAGTGTCCTCTTCCCCATTTTTTTCACTTTAACTAGTTTGAGTTAGCTTTTTGTTATTGACAAAGACTCCTAACTCACATAACTCCTCCCATAAGGGATTGTTATAGAGAGCTGAAATAAGGTATAATCAGTGCTCTGTACATTGGAAGCTCTCATAAATTGTAGTTCCTCCCCCATCGCATCCATCCAACAAAATACTAAGGAATGAAACTTCACACTGTGTAGGAACCGTGAAAGGCCAGAACATCCTGAGGGAACTCCAAGGAGCCTTTATTATTTTGATAAAAGAATACATCCGTCATTTTGTTTTTTGATAATGACATAAAAAGGTATTGCCATTACATACATTAGCCCTTTGAAACAACCCCAAAGTGAGTGAAACATTTATCATCCCCAATTTAGTGAGGAGGGGGCTCAGCTCCAGAAGTCATCGGCTTCCTTCAAGCTGGCCTAATTCCCTGCAGCTGGTGGCAGGAGGGCAGCAGGACAGAGCTGGCTTCCTGACTCCTGGCCCCAGCAGCCACTGTGCCTTGGGGAAGGCACTGCCAGCCTAGCAGAATTAACTTGGCTGTACTAATGGAATTGAAATTTTTGTTCATGTAAAATTGCTGATGCTACCGTCAGCCAAATTCTGACCCAAATGTACATAAATCAGCAAGTTGTTCTTCTATAGCTATAAAACAAATTCAAATAAGGAAAACCTCAGAGCTGGAAAGGATCTTAGCTGTCCCTTTACACCAGCTTCTAGCTCTGCTGATAAGGATGAACTTCCCAAACAACATAAGTGACAGCACAAGCAGGGGCCAGAGCAAGGACTGGGAGCCATGAATTCTGACCCAAATGTACATAAATCAGCAAGTTGTTCTTCTATAGCTATAAAACAAATTCAAATAAGGAAAACCTCAGAGCTGGAAAGGATCTTAGCTGTCCCTTTACACCAGCTTCTAGCTCTGCTGATAAGGATGAACTTCCCAAACAACATAAGTGACAGCACAAGCAGGGGCCAGAGCAAGGACTGGGAGCCATGAGCCATGTCCACCTAAGAATTTGGTCCAGTGGTTTGCCTGTGTGTAAGAAAAAGGAACACCCATCCAAAGCACAGTCCACCTGGTAAAGGCTTCCTGAAGGAAATGGGTGAAATATAGAAGAGAGGTTCCAGGGAAGCAGAAATACACATGGCAGCCCAGGCAGGGAAAAACTGTTGTGATGGGTGCAAGGGCATCAAAAAAGGAACACTGGGCAGAGGTGGGATATGAGAAGAGCCTATACTGTCCTACTGAGGTTTAGGGTTCTTTAACCAGGCATTGTGGTGCACCTGTAACCCAGCACTCTGGGAGGCAGAAGGACTGCAATTTCAAGAACAAGCACAGACTGGACAAATTAGTAACTTATAGAGACCCTATCTCAAAAACAAAAATATGGATACCAGTGCAAAGGACAAGGGTTCAATTCCCAAATTCCCAGTAGTAAAAATAAAAAAAAGGAATGGAGAGATAGAGGGAGAGAGGGTGAGGTAGGAGAGGGAGAGAGAGAAAAGGAAAAGAAAGGGAAACAAGGGAGAGAAGAAGAGAAAGAGCAATGGGGAAAGGGAAAGGAAGCAAGCTAGCTAGCTGACTTAGGGTTCTTCAGACCCTCCCAGATGAGGAAGCATTAGAGTCCGTAGGGCAGGTGTGTAGTCCATGCAAACTGAAATTTTGATTTTTTTTTTTTTGTACCAGGGATTAAACTTGGGTCCTTGTGCTTGTGAAGCAGGCACTGGAACCACTGAGCTAAATCCCAAGTCCCTGAAATTTTGATTTTTAAAGAAGGATAAAATGAGTTTTCAAATGCTTTTGAAATTTCATGAGAGAGAAAGATTTGCAGATCTTTACGTCTATATCTAGGAGGAAAAATCCCATAAACAAACAGATTCTTGAACCTTTTAAATTCACTCACTCAGCAAACATGAGTGGTTACCATGTAACACTAAGTATACAATGGTCAATAAAAATGTGCCAGTCTCTGTACCACACAGCTCCAGTCTAATCGGAGGAAGTGATAGAAAGCAGATTATAAAACAACAGGTGCACTATTGTAAAGGTAAAAGATGCTCAAAAGAAAACAACAGAATGCAATACAAAGAATAATAGGGATGAGATCAGTTTATAAACAAGGTGGCATTTCAGCTACCTATTTTGTTTGTTTTTGGTACCAGGGATTGAACTTGGGACCCTGAACTTGTGAAGCAGGTGGCAGAACCACTGAGCTAAATCCCTAGCTCAGCTACCTATTTCTATGTGACATACCACTCCCAAAATTTAGAGGCTTAAAAATCTGTAATTAAAACATTTCATGATTCTGTGGACTGGGCAGATCTACTGGTCTTGTTTGGAACTAGCAGCTATGGTCAGATGGCAGCTTGGATTAGAGTATTCAATATGGTTTCACTGCCATGTCTAGAGCCTTGGCAGGAATAGCTGGAGGCTGAGACTGTTCACTGCACGTGGTTTCTCCATGTGGCTCACCCATAGCTAGTGTAGGCTTCCTTCCAGAGCAGCTAGACTGCAAGAGTAAGTGCTCCAAAAGAAGAAGGCAGAGACTGCCAGGCCTCATAAGGGCCAGTCTTGGAACTGGCACAGCACCCTTTCTACTGCACTTGGATGGCTGGAACAATCACAGGACTAGCTCCGATTCAATGGGAGGAGAACTAGATCCCACTTCTGAATGGAGGAATAGGAGGAGGGGAGTGACAAGAATTTTGCAGCCCTCTTTAATCCACCCAGGTAGTCAATGGTGGCCTCTCTGAGAAGGTGACACCTGAACCAAGACTTGAAGGAGTTGGCCAGTTAACAAGTAAGAAGAAAATATTCCTGACAACCGGGAATAACACGTCCCAAAATCCTGGAGCAGCAAGGAGCTTGAACTAGAGATTGGAAGAAGGTAAATTGTGAGTAGAGTGATATGGCAAAGGGGAGAATGCCTGCAATAAGGTCAATGGGCAGTAGCTGGGAGGGAGCCAGAATAGAGCCTTGAAGGCAGTCTGAAGTCTGTACCTCTTAGAGGGCAGAGGTCATGAATGGCGTTTCAGGCACTATTCCCCCAAGGCATCATAGAGCAACTGACCAGCAACTGGCCTCTCAGAGAAGGACTGGGAAATTATTTCATTTAAGATCCAAGGTTAGTGACTCTTGGCACATAAGAGACATGGAAACAAGATTTCAACTAAACCTGAAGCTAGTATGGGGTTACTCAAGGAAAGGCAGTAAGCACTTCTGAGAGTTGCCTCTCAGAGCATCAAGAGTTAACTTTCAATTATCTGGCAAAGAATGATCAGTCCTTGCACTCTCCAAAGAAGTGAAATGTTATTTTTGTTTGGCTCTGCACACAAGGGGAATGAGGGATATTAACTACTCCTGACAGTTGTCCTTGGGGACATCTAAATGGTTCATTCCAGAGCCTGTGATTCTTAGAAGTTAAAGGATTTTTTAAGACCCAGGAGAATAAGGAATAACATTTCTATGAATCCTTCCACCCACATGCTTTTAACAGACCCATGGTAACAAAAAAAAGACCCGAAGGCATCCTGAATCAGCCCATAATCTTTTGTCATGTAGACTGATGGGTTCCATTTCTAAGATATAAGCAGGTTTCTATAAGCAGGGAGTGGAAATTGATTTATGGAGAGGAAAGACTTACAGACACAACTTAAAAGTATTCAGCATGCAAAGAAGATCTTGACAAAAGCCTCTCAAACTGTGTGCCACCAGTACTGCCATGGGACCAGGTATCCTGTCATACTCAGAGCTACATGGCTCCCCCACTGTCTTGGCTACACGTTAAGGCAGAAATGAGAAACATTCTCTTCAATGAAATTTAAGAGGCACTTGAGAATTTTAATCGAAACATAGAAGGCAAAGAGTGCTGAGTCCTTGAAAATAGTTCCAAGCAAGTCATTTAAGACCTTGTCAGAAATCATTCTGCTCACTACGGACAAATCAAACAGTCAGAATTGATGAGTCCTTACATAGCAAAGATTTCATTTCATACTTCCCCTCCCTCAAAGGGCACATAGAATATTTGTGAGAACAAGTGCCTGCCTCACCCATTCAAATAAAACAGCAGAAAGATCTCTGTAGCTGTGTAAAAATCTGTTCTCTTCACCATGAAGGCTTTTGCTGATAATTTCCCTTCCTATATATGACTCAACCCACAAGAAACCAACCCCTCTGCTAGATCAATTCTAAGCAATTGCTAAGGTTGCTGTTCTATCCTGGGGCCTCTTTCCACTTTTCCTAGTAATTTAGTGCAGGATTTATCTGCCTCAAATAACATGCAGCAACTAACTGGCCAGAGAAGAAATTTTAGTATGTGAGCTTTTCTAAACTGCTGCATTGTCCATACAAAAATCAAGGTTCTTTTTTGAATTTTATTTTTTATTTTATTTTATCCCATTTCTTTGTATGGATTTCAAAATTTTGTTCTCATTTTTTCCTTCCATTTTCACTTTAAAAATCAAAACTTCTTTAAGGACTTGTTGAAAAAGGTTTCATCATTTATTACTGGTGACCTCAGCAACTGTGGCTTTTAGAAACATTTTAATCAAATTAAAAAATGTGTTTATTTCAAAATAATGACAAGGAGAATTACATCATTCAATTTATTTACCAATTTGATGAGCATTTCAATGTTGGCCTACCTTCTGTGGTCCCTACCTAGCCCTGGAAACCACTACTAATAAATACATCATGATAAACCACTAAAAATGTGAAGAAAAGGGGACAAAAGAAAACAACTCTACTTGTAGAAAAGCTGCAGAATATGGAGCTCAAGGCATTAAAGACTTCTGAAAACATAGTGATTGGATTTTTCTCTCAGTCTCTTAAAACAATTAAGAAGGTGCTTAAATTAGACAGCTTGTCAGAGTTTGCTCTTCAAAGCTTGTTTAGATGTATGATTCGGGGCACATCCACAGCAGCCTGGCATGGCATCATTTTCATGATGCTGGAAACACAGGTCTATTGGGTGGGTCCTTAGCCTGTTTGCAAACAAACTTTTCTAACAGTCAGGGGCCCTGTCTGCCAAGATGCCTGGAGCCCTCAGCAGCAAGAAGTTCTCGTCTGTCCCCACTGCTACCAACTGAAATAGGACAGGTACCCTCACAAAACAGGAAACGTGGATTCTCGGGCCTTAATCCGTGACTCTCACCAATTAATGATGAAGACATCTCTTTTTCTGCCTGCCCTCACTAACAATGCATGGAATGTACCCTCTTTTATCCCTACAAGGACCGGGGAACTGGGCAGGGACAATAGGCTCCCTCCAAGGGTGAAAATGACCCGCGATCCAATTCTTACACCAGGAGGAAATCCTCTAAATCTTGAGGACATACTCCTGACCTAGTGGGAAATTACCAGCCCCTAGCCCACTTCAGCGAAGCCAGAGAAGTTAGTCCTGCTCTGTTTTTTATGGGCCAGCCTAACCATAGGGACTGTGCCTCCTTTACCTCAAGCGAAAGCCCCTTCTGTTTTTTCATATCTTTAAGCTCTGTCTATTAAATCTGACTGCCCATTCTCTCTCTCAGATGGGTCCTGAAATTATTATTATCAGTATTATTAATGATAATGATAAAACCTACGAACCTACTCCATGGGGATGGGGGGAAAGTTGGGATCCTTATCTCCACTTTAGGGGAGTTCCTTGGACCGTCCTCCCCTTTGGGGAACCTCCTCAGACCCCGTCCGGTAAAATGTCAAATTCGTAATTTTCAAACGAATCCAGTTAAAAAAAAAACTCGACTGATTTGTAATGTAACCATGGCGCCAAATCAATATCCCTCTAGACGGGCTTTCCTGGCAGCAGCGGCACTGTGACGTCACCGAGAGTTTGCGCCGGGAAGGAAAATCCCTCCTGCACCACCTCCCTGCACCACCTCTCTCGGACCTCACTCCAGCGGAGCGCGCCTGCCTGTCTTTAATTACCCGTGAATGGTGCGGGGAGAAGCAGCGGAAGAGAGGCTGGGAGGAAGTAATGCAGGAGGGCGACCAAGGGTGACTCATGCTGCTATTCACCTCTGAAGAGAAGTAACATCTTGGAAAGGATGGCTCCCTGGCTAGTCTCCAATAGACAATACCTTTCCTGTTCCCAGCAGACAAAGACTGTGCAATGCAGCTGAAGGGAAACGGCCAACGTCAATAATGCATCTGGATCGACCCAAGCTAACATATTTTTCAGCTCTCTGGGTAACTGAGCTGTTGTCAAAATACAGTCCTTAAAAGGCCACACGGCCACGTGTGGGCAGAGGCATCCCTGTTTCTGAAAGCAGGTTTAACCCTGGATGGTATCCAGAGGGCTCAGCCCAATCTCTGCCTGTCCCCAAGCAAAACTGCTGCTGTCAACATGGGTGGTAATATTAATATCAGTGGTACAGCAGCAATTACTACTTAATGTATGCACACTGTATTGTATGGAAACATGGCATCCAGGAATCCTCCCACACCAACACGTTAACTCCCTTAAGGTCAGTAAATGGCAGTCTTGATTTGAACTGAAGCCTGTGATTGACCTACAGAACACCAATACCTCTCAGAAGGTATTCTGGGTGTGAGTTGAGAGGCTAAGTCTGTGTGTGATCAACCAAGCCCTTTAACCATGGTACTCTGAATGAGCAATTACCCACCACTTCAAGCCTTTTTATTTTCCAGTACTGGGGATTGAACCCAGGGTCTCCACACTGGGTTCCATTCCCTTTCCTTTTTATTTTTTGAGATAGGTTCTTACTAAGTTGCCCAGGCTGGACTCAAACTTGTGATCCTCCTGCCTCAGCCTGCCTGGCTACTTCAAACGATTTTAAGCAACTTTACAAACAAGAATGAGGAGACAAAGTAGAGGAAAGCCCTACCTCACCTGTACATTTGCAAACAGTGACATTGCTAAATAAGAGGGAACCTGCAGTTCTTGCTAGAACTAGTTTCAGTCATTCATTTGAGGATCTGCAAATAGACCCTCAGCCCCAGGACCCTGCAGCATAGCCACAGTGGTACATAGCTGTCACAGGGAAGTGACACTATCTTCCTGAAGGTTTCCAATGACAAAGAGTATACTCAAGCAATGCAGAGCCTTGGAAGCACAGTTAGGGACCCCAGGTTAAAAACCCTGCAGGCACAAATCCAAGAAACTCCTCTGTCTGCACAACCCAGTTTCTTCCTTTTGCCTCAACAGCATTTTTCTCTCTCTTAAAGAAGAGAAAAAGGATAACACAGTTTTTTGGTATGGTTTTCTTGCTTTTTAAACCGCTCCCATTGCTTTCATCTATTTTTCATCTCTTACAGTGTTTCTTTTGCAAGATGCAAGAAAGCCTAAGAATGTGGATTCCTGTAATGATTAATGCTGGATTAAATGCTACAAAACTGAAAATCATGAGTAGAGCTGATTGCTAGTAACAGACGTAGTAATAGCAGAACAACACTCCCGTACTCATCACCCTGTATTAGGCCCTGTTCAGTCCCCCAAATTGAGAGCACAGAATTACAAGGAGGACCCACAGGGCTCTGCCTCCATGATCTGGGGTCACCCTAGATGTAAGACACATTCCCAACACCTGTGCTTGCACTTCTTGCTTGTCATCCCGGCCATCTCAGGGGTGGTTTCAGCTGTGTGGGAACAAAACCCTAAATTCCAGGGACTCAAGTGACAAGGGCCTTGATATGCACTGCCTTTCACTGTCTGGCAAGCTGAGGGGCTCAGCACCCATACCAGACAAAAGCCATCTTCTGTCCTGGAAGTAAATGTCTTTTCAGAGTTCCCATGTCAAATCTTTGTTTTGAGAATCCTGGAATAGCAGACAATCATGGGGTTTTAGAAAAGTTTTAAATATTTATGGATGAAAGATTCTCTTTAAGAATGTGATAAAAGTTAGATAAATGGGGAGCAGGGATAAATCCAAATAATTTCATACATCTTTTCTGTTATCTCAAAAATACTTTAATATATATGCCAATTTGTTTTCTTATACTACTAGTTTCTCTTAGTTCACAAAGAGAAAGATTTGTGCCTCTGTTTGCTTCTTCTCTGTAAGAGTCTTTTTTTGTCTATAACTTGTACTGAGTTAACGTTTTGGTCATTCTTTTAAGATTAGGATGCATAGTGTGTTAACTATTGTTATTCTCTAATTATTTTGTTATGAAGTTTTATTTTTGATAGAAGTAATGTTTTTAATATTTTCTTTATTAATACTTGTATTACATTTTTAAAAAGAAAAGGTATTAAATTATAGGATTTATTCCTATGCAGTTTCAGGCACCCACTGGAGGGATCTTGGGATCTATTTCCCATGATAAGGGAAAATAGATACGTGTATAAATAATACACATATATAAACATATTTGAAACATGTGAGATACTGTACTGATATCGATATTTTAAAATATGTTGATGTTCTCCATGTGTTTGCTACAGTGTTTCTTATTAATCTTAAATTTTGCTTACTTTCCTATTTTTTTAAATTCATTATTCCTAGGGTTTTGTAATGAAAGATTTTCCAGACTAGATTGTCAAATTGTGGAAAATAGAATTCTCACTTAAGTTTTCGTATTTCTTCTGGACCTGTTTTTTTGTTTTTTTTTTTTTTAATCTATGGTGTGCCGAGGTAGCAATTTTTGTTATTACTTTTATGTTATACATAAAACCAATTGTCCTGGAAAAAAAGAGAGAATGTGATAAAAGCTTCAAAATGTGTACACTATGACTTATATGTATTTAGGAGGCTTTTGACCCTCCTGCAATTCATCCAGCCACTTCTCCAAAACTCCTGCAATGGCTCAGAGTGAGTGTGTGTGTGCATGTGAATCTAGTCTGCTCAGCAGTGAAAGAAAACATTATGAAGTAAAGTGGGAAGATAACTTACAAATGCCATATTCAAGTTCTTCAAAAAGGCAACTTCGTTTAATGAGTATCAAATATATGCCATGAATTATGACTTATGTATTTAGGAGGCTTTTGACCCTCCTGCAATTCATCCAGCCACTTCTCCAAAACTCCTGCAATGGCTCAGAGTGAGTGTGTGTGTGCATGTGAATCTAGTCTGCTCAGCAGTGAAAGAAAACATTATGAAGTAAAGTGGGAAGATAACTTACAAATGCCATATTCAAGTTCTTCAAAAAGGCAACTTCGTTTAATGAGTATCAAATATATGCCATGTTCTTTGACAAGCACATTACACATGTTCTTGCATTTAATCCTCTTTGCAACTGTAAAGCAACGAGGCCTATGCCTTTCATATTCATCTCTATTCCCAGTTAGTTTCACAGTCCTGGCACTTACTGAACACTTACTGAGCGAATTATAATTCTGCAAGATCTGGAGTGGAGCAGTGATGTGATCTGACTTGTGTTTAATAAAGACCACTCTCCTGCTATGCTGAGAACAGACCACGATGGGGGCAAGGGGAGGAGTGAGAAGACCAGGCGGGAGGCTACATCCAGTTAGGCAAAGGCTGTGGTGGCTCCGCTGGGTGGTAGCTATGGAGATGGAGAGAAGTGCCGAAATGTGAGAGAAGGAGAAAGGACCCCAGTGGTTTTTGGTCCAAGAAGCAAAGCAAGCATCCGTTTAGGCTCATCTCTACATTCTAAGGAAGTAAGACTTGAAAGCCTGCTGTCTGATTCACAGGGCCTCAAAACCATCTTTAAATAATATAATAAGATGTGTTATAGTTTCCAAAGATTTTTCATTTCTTATATTAGATATTCTTGATACTCCACAAGGCCATGAGAAATGAATAGGGGCCTTTATTTTATTTTATCTTTTTTCTTTGCAGTACTTGGGATTGAGCTCAAGACCTTTGCACTGCTAAAACACCCATCTCCTTTATATTTTTGTCTTTGAGACAGGTTCTCACTACATCACTAAATTGTCCAGGCTGGGCTTGAATTTGTGATGCTCCTGCCTCAGCCTTCCTGAGTGCTATGATTATAGCCATGCACACCATGCTCAACCACGGAGTTCCTAAAGTAGCACGTGTTTCTTCATTTGACTTTGGTTTTGTAAAGCAAACTGTGCAAAGTGCTTCCTTCATCATGCTGCCTCCTCTCTGTCTCAGGCTGCATGATATTCTCTCCTGCTGTCCTAGATGCAGGTTACTTTGGCCTACCCTGCTGACCACTTCACTCTGTAGCTTTTGGTCAGTTTTCTAAATCTGAGTACTCTGTGTAGATGCAGACTTCCAGATGACCCAAATCTGACACCAAGAACAAGAGGCCAAGGTCATTCCCTCTCCCACTGTGAACAACACAGGCACTTCTATTTAACCCAGGCTGCCTGGCAAATATAGACCCATCTGCTCTGTAAACAAATCAAGTGTGAGTCTGGAGATCCCTTCCAGATCCCACCTGGCCAGGAGGATGCTCTTCAGAGGCGAGAGCAGAAACCACTGAAGGTTTTGCAGATAAGTCTCTTATTCACATGCCTCAAGGTTTTGCTAAAACAAATCCTGAAACAAAAAAAAGCCATGGTGATAGAAAAACTGTATCCATGGTATATCTACTATGAACAAGGCATTGTGTCAAGCATTTTTAAAAGCACCGCCTGGCTGAATCAACAAGGTATGATGACGATATACGGCAAATGTATAAATATAAAAATTTTCAGAGTAAAAGACACCTTGACATTAATCCCCTTCAAAAAAAAAATCCCTCTCACTTCTAACAATCTTATCTCATCCTTCTTGTCACTTTCTGAAGAGATTCCAGAAGTCCTCTTTGGGGAGTGTCCTTATGGGGGTATGACTAAAAATACAGTGAATGGTGCTGCTGAATGCCACCTAATGAAAAGCCAGGCTCATAAAACTATTCTGGTGTATTTTCATCCACCTTATTCACCAGATCTGGCATGGCGTAACTTTTGGCTCTTCCCCAAAGTCAAATGACAATGAAAAGTTAAGTGCTTTGAATCAATTCAGGATTCAGGGCAGCCATGACAATGTAACTAAAGACACTCACTAAAGTAGACTTCCAAACAGCTTCAGAAAGTGTGAGAAAAATGGGCTAAGTGTGCTTGAAGTGAGGGAAAGTGTTTTGAGGGGGATTAATGGTATTGAGTCTTGTACTGTTGTAATTCTGAAATTTAAACATTCTGAGTATTTTTAGATCACACCTTGTTCACAGAATCCTTAAAACCCCAAATTATTTTCTCCATTTTTTCCTGAGAAGGAAAGTTTAGAGACCAAGCAATTTTCCCGGAGGTCCACTAGTCCATACTGATGTCTGACTTCAAAATACAGCTTTCACCACAATTGTATCTAGGATGACCAATTGTCCTGTCTACCCAGACAGATCTGAGTGAGTTTGCAGGATTTTCTTTTTCTACTACTGTGGGTTGTACCCAAGTAACCTGTGGGGAAACTGAAACTGTCACCTAACAATAGTATCTATCAACTTAATGAAGCCACTGTGATCAAATAAAGAGAACATTCCAGCCCAAAGTACATGTGAATACCTTTTGACCTTAGGAATCATAAAATATTGTGGTGTCTAAACATTCTCTTGTGGTGTCTTTCTGCAGATGTTTCTTGTGTATCTACACAAGATAATGTGCTGATAATGTGTGTATAAATAACCAGGTTTGCCTCAATTAAAGCAGACAGTCTTTTGTCTCCACTCTGCCTAGAGTGTCTTTCCTTTTCAATCCTCACTCTCTCCTTCAGGTACTGTTCGACTAGTGGGGGCTGGTCCCCCACAGTAACCCCAGCTTTTTGTTGTTGTTTATTTTGAGACAGGGTCTTGTCAAGTTGCTAAGTTGTCCAGGCAGGGTTTGAACTTGCAATCTTCCCATCTCTGCCTCCCAGAGTGCTGGGATCACAGGAGTGAGCCATGATGCTTGTCAGGTTTTCAATTTATAATAAGGCAAAGACTTAGGCAAACAAGACAATGGTCACATGTATGCTGCCTTTTTTAACTGAGGTGTGAATATAGAAAATGCAGTCATTTCAAGAATACTTAAACACTACTGTAGAATATCTACCCAGAGCCCGCTTACCTTTTAAAAGAGCAAGACCCTTTAATAACTAATCTTAAGAACTGAGTTCTTAACAAAAATTTTGCTGCAGAACATTAATCCGTAACTTCCTACACCAGGGTTACTTCCCCCAGCTGATTCTCTCCAGCAAGCTTACCAGTAGTGTGTTTTCTTTTGCATCTGTTTGCTACAAAATAATAGCATCTCTTGCTCTGGTCATTATAATTTACACCCCAGGCTAATTTAGCCCAGGAGTGGGGCCTAGTATCTTGCTAAGGGCATGCCACTGGATTCAGCAGTGTGGGATAAGATTCAGCTGCTTAGAAAGGTGGTATCATTTGCACCATTTACTAGGAGTGCTCACACATTCATTCCACACAGAATGTATGTCTATTCTGTGCCAAGACTGTTGTCTTCACATAAATTCTATCAACTAGTAAAAAAGTTATCTTCAAAGAGCCTTACTGGCATGGTGTCCTGGAGACTGAGGCTGTGATAGGTATCATCCAAGATACCATCTTTCTGTTTATCATTTAACAATTTGATCAAAGAAGGTATAAGCAGGAAATATGCCAGGCCAGTGCAAGTTCTGTACTGGATACTATGGGCTTAGAGAAGCAGTCGAGCTATGCTGGTAGCAAGAAGCCTTTGGCTTGAGCAGGGTGGACCTAAGCAGTAGATGTTTACCAGCGGTCATGCTCAAATGGAAAGGAAAGCTAAAAGGATCCCTGGGACCCAGGAATACATGGAAAGCTGTCCTTTCTCTAGCAGGACTGTGTGAGCCCCCGCTGCCTATTGCCCTTGTGCTTATTCAAGCAGCCCCACTGCATGGTGTGATGTAAATGTTTAACACACTGCTCTGGGGCAGGAGATAGGGAAAAACCTTAATTTGTAGCATTTGCTGACATATGTCGTGTAAATACTCCCACCCTAGCCAATTCTAATGCATCGACCTGACCTCGTGGAACACAGACATGCTAACAATCACCCTTCAGAGCCACCTCCAACACACAAGTATTCAATTCCCACCCAGAGGTCCACCCTATCCTCCTTCAGTCACACTCTCTTGCAAGTATGGATGGAGAGCAGGCAGTTAATCCTGATGGTCAATTTAGCCTAGGAAATTAGTTAAGCATACTTTTGAGTGTATCTGTGAAGGTGTTTCCAGAGACAACCAGCACATAGGTCAGCAAACTGATGGAGAAGATCTGCCCTGAATGTGATGGCAACATGTAATAGGATGGAAGCCAGGATGGAACAAAAGCAGGAGGACAAGCTTACAGCAACTCTCTGGTTTTGTTTCTTGGTGTCATAATGTGAGCAGATTTCCTATGCTATGCCCTTTTGCCATGTTTGTGCCTTGCCACAGACCTAAAAGCAATGGTGATCAGCCAACATGGAATAAAATCTCTGAAACCACAAGTCAAAACAAACAATTCCTCTCCTAACTTGTTTTTTTCTTAGTCATTTTGTCACAATGACTAAAGGCTGGCTAATAGAAGAGAGAAGGGGAATTTTGTTGTAAGAACAAAAGAAAAGCACAAGACATTCTGCTTGACTATAGTGGAGAGCATAAATTTTTTTCTATTTAAAGTTGAGTAATTTCTTCTTCCATTGCTAAACAAGTTGACATGAACTATTTCTGAGCTATCCTTAAAAGAAAATAACTACTGTAAAAGAAGGCAAGTCAATGTTATTAAATAGTTAAGGAAACATCCCCAAAATGGTTAAGGGGCTCCCAATTGTTCATCTAAATCTGAGTCCTGAACTCTATTTATTACTCTTCTCCCTATAAAAGAGTCACAAGGGTGATAGTAGTGAAAGCCTATAACCCCAGCTACTCAGGAGGCTGATGCAGAGGAGTCTGAGTTTGAGACCAACCTGGGCAACACAATGAAACTGCATCTCAGAATAAAAAGAAGAGTCACAAGAGTTCTGCCTACCATTGTGTGGGTGTGATGATGATGTGTTTCAGTAGCTCCCTATTCTTCCTAGGGTGAAGTCGTAAATACACAGCATGGCATGAAGGTCATCTTTGCCCCACCCTACCTTTTCTACAACTTGATTTCATTTTCTGCCTCTCCTCATCAACCCTGAAATCTTGTCTCACTTCCAGCCACACTGTATGGAGTGTCCTTCAAATGACACAATGCTAGTCTCTAGTCACTGTTATTTGGAATTCTCTACTTGTGCCCAACCCCTATGTCTAGCTAAGATCTGCAAACCTCTACTATTTTTGGCCTTAGCATAATCTCCCTTCTCCATGACTGCACTTTCCATGGGGTTACCTTCAATCAATTATGGTCTGAAATTATTAAATGGAACTCCAGAAATAAACATCTTTTAAGTTTTAAATTGTATACTATTCTGAGTATCATGATGAAATCTCCTGCCATCCCCCTTCCTCACATCCCAGATGTAATCATTCCTTATCCAGCTTATCTGTGCTGTATAGGCTTACTCACCTGTCAGCATGTAGTGTCCAGGACGATATTTTGAGAGACTAAATTTACGTAACTTTTTATTATAGTATGCTGTTATAATTCTATTTTATCCTTAACTGCAATAATAAACTACTGTTGTTATTGCTGCTACTGATATCAATATCTTACTGTGCCTAGTTTATAAATCAAAATTTATCAGTGATGTTTGTGTAGGAAAAAAAACAGCATACACAAGCTTTGGTATTATCTGAGAGGTCAGACACTTCCTGGAGGTCTTAGATCCACCTCAGATAAAGAAGAAGGGCTCTTGTATTTCTTAAAGACAATCTGCATTTCTAGCCTGTATATAAACTCCTTGAAGGCAGTGATTAGGCTAAATTTGTCTTCTAGAAGGTTAGGAAATATATAATAAATTCTTGCTGACTCATCTTTTTATTTCATTAAGAAAAACATCTTTACTGCTCAAAAGAATTTTCCATACTCAGATTGCCTACATTCCTAAACTCTTCTCAGAAAGAAACCAGACAGCAATGGCATTTCTGATGAGGGGCAGACCCTTCCTTGTCAGAAAGGAAAACAGTGAGGCCAGAGAACAATCAGATTGTTTCCCTGCTGTGGAAGCTTGTGACAGTTAAGCTGGAAGGTCAGCTTGATTGGCTTGAGAGCCACCCAGAGCATTAGAAAAGCACATTTCTGAGTGTGTCTGGGTAGGCCATAGAGATGTGACCCTGGGGATTGGGTATATCGGCTTCCTGGCCCCTTCCTCTCTGGCACTGTTTCCCTGTTCACAGGACAGAGATCTTTGTGGCCTGAGGTGAGTGCTACTAAGAGGCTGCCAGGAAGACAGAAATGAGTGCAATTTAGAGAGGTGAAGAGGGGATGGAGTATGTCCTGGAGGAGGAAATGGGCAGGTGCGTTCTAGGGCCTGGAGCAAACAGGTAAACCAATTACACTATAAATTTCTCTTTACAGACTAGGAAAGCTTTTCAGTGCAGGAGGGAGATAGTAAAACAAATAATGAAAAGTGTTATGGTTTGAATGCATCTCCCCAAATTCATATGTTGAAAGCTTAAAGCTCAATCCCAGTGAAACAGTGGTGGAAAGTGGGGCCAACACTGATTTCACTCTCCAAGAGGACAGCAGGCCATGAGCGTGGAGCCTAGAAAGGCTGATGTTTCAATGTGAGTTTGAGAACTAGGAGAAACCAATGTCCCAGCTCAAGCTGCCAGGTAAGAGAAGTTTCCTGAAATCCTCATCATTTTTGTTTGTCTGTTTTTGGTTTTTTTCCTGTTTAAGTTTTTAATTGATGAGGTGAAGCAATCTGGACGGGCGATCTGCTTTACTCGGTTTACTAATTCAGATCTTAATCTCATCCCATGAACTCTCACAGACACAGCTAGAATGTTTGGCCAAATGTCCAGGCACCCCATAGTCCAGTCAAAATGAAATGTTCCAACATCTAAATATAACTACTGAATTAAATAGGTTGAGCATATCTGACATTTGAAGCTCTCAGAAGATCAAAGTGCCAAGCAGTAGGCTGGAATGCCAAATGACACCTCACCTCCAGGGCTTAGATGCTAAGTAACTGAAGTAATCAATTAATACTCTAGCTAGAAGGAATCACTCAGCAACTTTGCTGCCTGCTAACTAACCCCTAACATCAGCAGATCATGGCTCCAAATTCATTGCCAACTTCTGGAGAACTATAAATGAAAGAGAAAATGCTTTAAGCTATCAAATGAAACATTCCATGTTGACAGGAATATTTTATTTTGTTTTGAATCATACAGCTCTACTCTATAGCAGCATCTGAAAAGAAAAAAGAAAAAAAAAACAGTGAAGCATCTAACAAACCAACCTAGCCAGCACTGATGCAAACAAACAATTAAAGGGCTCCACTGGAACCTTTCTGGGCCATGGGTGGATAAGCAAGAAGCACAGCTGCCACAAGCACTAAAACCTCAGTCAACGAGAATCTAACTAAAACCTTCCTTTTGCAGGGCTCTGTATACTCCACTTTTAGTTGAGCACAAGTCACAAGGTATTGTGGCATTAAAGGAGAAAGGAGCTAAAAGTTGCTGACTATCTATGTAACAGGCAATGTGCCAAGCCTTTCAGGGACACTGACTCTCCTAATTCTCACAACTACTCTGGGGAGAGCAAGTATTTATCTTCCCCATTTTACAGATGAGAGACCCGATGATCGCAAAACTTAAGTGATTTTCCCAAAGTTATAACCTTTAGTATCTTTACTTATAGAAGATCATATGCATAGCTTTATTTTACCCTTCATAAGGATAGCAGGAAACTCAAATTCAAATACTCTTGGTACAGTCGCTGCTCGGAGATTTTATTTATGTATTTATTTTTATTTTGTTCTTTCTACAGCAAATATCTTATGAGTCGAAGTAAAAGAAGAATGAATAGAAAGATAGATACACAGGACAGGTGGAACAGTGACCCAGATTTATTTGATTCCAAAGCTCTTACTCTTTTTATTTAATTGAATTGGAGATATGTAGTGGAACTAGGCTTTTGTTTTGTTTTGTTGTGGGTTTTTTGTTCATGCGTTCTTCTGGACTTTCTAGGGTGAGTCTAGATTTATATATTTCAGCCCCAAGAGATACTTGTGTAACTTCCTCCAGAATCATGACCATCTTATCTCTCTTATTGAATGGAACCAAAATTCTTTGTCTTAGCAGGAAAATATCTGACCAAGTCAGCACCCTGTTGTAGAAATCTAAAACATCTACTCATTCTCATAAATAATGTCAGATTCTGGGTAAAAAGGATTTAGGGGATCGATCTGAGGTCTGCAATTTCTTTTGAAATGCATGGAAAACTAGCATGAGTGAAAAACAACATGGATTGATTGATAATGGAGAAATAGATAAAATGGACTAAATTTTAGCAAAATGTTAGTTGTAGAGCAGAGGTGGTGGGTATATGATGTTTACTATGTAATTTTATCACTTCAACTATTTGAAAACTTTCATCTCATATGTTGTCATACATAGAGGAAAAAAAAGTAAGCTGTTGGTCGCCAGAGACCAGGGTAAAAGGAAGAATTTTAGTTTAGGATGATAAAAAATTTCTGAAGAGGGACAGCAGGGATAGCTGTACAGTAACATGAAGGTGCTTTATGTCACTGCACTGTGAACACAATACAGGTTAAACAATGTCAGTAGGGTCAACTTTATGTCATCTATTTTCTACTGTAATAAAAATGAATAAATAAATAGTTTTAACATTTTGGGAGGAGAGAAAAGCAGCCAGATATTCTGAAAACTTTCTGTAGCAACAAGGATAGTTCTTGGAAGTACACAGATAGGACAGAATAGGAAATGAGAGATTTACAAATGTTGCTGCAGAAGTATGAAGAAAATGAGCTAAAATATGCTAAATAAACCCATTCCTCCAAAAGAAAGTTACACAAGGCTTATTTGATTTTAACAGAAAAAAGTACCTTAGGGAAGGAATATTATCTTTGGCATTATATACAGAACTCTGAACTGAATCAGGAAATGTGTTGATTCAAAGTATTTCCTCTACATGATTATACACTGTTCTATAAAGCAGTGTGTGCTCATGTGTATATTACTACATTGCATAAATATTGTCACCTGGCATAAAAATATCAGATTGAGTGATACTTTAAATCTTTTTCAACTTGTATAATTTTGTGGAAGCTTTTACATATTCTGTACAAGTCTTTGAATGCTACAGTTAAATAAATGCTAATTTAATTGATTAAAAACAAAAGAAACCAACTTCTGCTACATCCTCTCTTTGTTGCCTTTAGGCCAGGAAAAGAAGGCCCTTATGCAAGCCCATCGCTCCAGTCTCCTCTCTTGCCTTTTAGAGGTACAGTCTTTCTCCTTTGCTCAAGCGCACTAACCACCATACCTCTGCACATGCTCTTTCAGCTGGCTGAGGAACCCTGCACTCTTTCCCTTCCTACTTGGGGTACACAATCCCTTGGTTTCCTCTGACTCTTCCTGTAATCCGATTCTGTTACCATCTCTTCATGAGTCTTCTTTGACCTTCACTTTGCCACACTCCTCGTCATCATCACCAACATACAAGCACTCAGTCTGCCTTCTACACCCCCATTTTCTTCCTTTCTTTCCTTTCTGTTGTACCAGGGAGCGAACTCTGGACCTTGCGCTTGCAAGGCAAGCGGTAGCACCACTAAGCTAAATCCTTGGCCCTACACCCCCATTTTCTACATCCTACCATCAGCTGCACTCTCACTGCACAGATATTTTGAGTAACATGCTGTCTCAGAACAAATAAATCTGCACCAGGGAACAGCTCTTCCCCAGTGCCCGGCATTGCAGGTGGGCACAGTCATCTCTCCATTTTCCTTGGAAAGAAAGGACGGAGGGAGGAAAGTCAGCATTTCCATTTGTTCCATCAGACCTCAGGCTGTTTTACTATGCTAGTCCTAAGCAGGAATTTATTAGAAGAAAAAAGTGGTATAAATTCTGCTAAGTTTGATAGGAAAATAAATCCATAGTTCTGGTTGTTCCTATTAGTCACCCAATGCTATAAATTAAACTACTGCCTGATAGCATATTAATCTACTTTTCCTTAAATTATACACCCATGCCATACACTTTGGGCTGCCAATTTCTATTAAATGAAGGAGACAGAGAGACAGACAGAGAGAGAGAGAGAGAGAGAGAGAGAGGGAGAGAGAGAGAGAGAGAGAATCTATGTGTGTGTGTGTGTGTGTGTTGAGACAGGATCTCAATAAGTTACTGAGTTGCTCAGGCTGGGCTGAAACTTGTGATTCTCCTGCCTCATCCTCCCCAAGTGCTGGGATTACAGGCATATTCCACCATACTCATCTGAGAAAAATGTTTCACTTCAATTTTTCAGAAAAGCATATAAATACTCCGTTGTTCATAGTCTCTTGGAGAGTCATACATTGACCATGTTCTTCCTTTGGCCCACCTACTTGCCAGAATACAGATTGAGAACATAAAACAGTATCTGAGGCAATCCGGGAGACTAACACATGTGCCTACATAGGTACACACACACACACACACACACACACACTTGTTTACCTGCCCCTGACTTTCTATTTTCAGTCCTAAGCTCTCTGCCTTCATTCCCACTAAGAGACAGATTTGGCATTCCCACATTTTCCACAGTACTACTAGAACAGAAAGAACTGGACAAACATACCCTTAAGAAATGACTGATCTCATTCACCATCACTGCCATTGTTCTAACTAATGATATTCTCACACAACACAGTACACTGGATCAATGGAATGTTTTAGTCATTTTGATATCACTTCCTATTCTGACACTTCTATCTAAACATAAGATACAGTGCTGGAATTAAGAAACCAGATCCAGATCCAAATTATCTTGCTTTCTAAATAGAAGGGGTTTTTCTTATTATTTTACAAACATTCTTTTGAAAATGGTCATAAAAAGAGGTTACCCTGTTTCTCAAACACAAATGTGATCTCAACAAGCAAAGCTGTTCTCACAATGGATTCTCCACACAGGACCTTGAAAGTAGTGATAAAAATGTCATTAGGGTATGAGTACTAATGAGATACTTAAAATATATGTCTTAGCTGCGGACAATTGAAACTTGGTTGGGTATTTAAACTTCTGCATTCTTTTAAACAAGGATCTGTACTTCATGGTATTGTTAAAGATCTTAAAGTACTTGGAAAAGGAGAATGCTTCTCCCATTTCACTTGGACACTCAAATCATACCTCTGGAGCACTTTCTGAGTATACACCTAACATAGACACAGCTCCTTTGAGGTTTCCTGTGAATAGAGGCCCCCATTTTCTTCATCATCCAGAGTATTCCACCAAAGTTCTGCTAGGTTTTGAGCTGGACATAGTGGAGTTCAAATGCCCATTCTGCCACCTCTGCTATGCCCTTGGTAAACTCAACTTCCAAACCTGTAAGATGAGGTATTAATACTACCTTCAAAGAGTTGTTCAAGAATGAAGTTAGTGAACCTATACAAAGCACCTAGCATGATGCCTCCCCTCAGTAAATGTCAATTCTCTTTCCAGTTTACAGTCCCAGATGAAAAGATGCAACTGTCTAAGAAAGAAACACTCAGTCCTGTGGGTTCCAGGTGACAACTGTTTCTACATCCATATGCTGCCAAAAAGGGGGCACAAAGTGCCAAGGCTGACCTTTAAGGTAGCTGCTGTTGAATTTCTGTGATTTTGGTGCTGTGTCCCGGAAACCACTGTCAGAGGCGCTGGTCCCTTGGCTGCTGCCAAATGCATGCCATGGAGAAGCTGGCTCATTACACACGAATTCCTCCAAGCTCTCATTTGGCCTCAGGTGGGAAAGATTGGGATCAAGGAGTTTGGCCGTATGATTGAGAAGCACATGACAAGCCACATAAAACTGTATTCTATGCAGCAAGGAGATAGGCCTTGGCCAGCCCTGGCCAAGTGATATTCGGGTGCCATTTACAAGGAGGAACTGTGTGGGCTAAAAGCCCAGGTCCCAGGGATGCTAGTTAAATATAATCAGGTCAGTTAAGGGTTTTATCACCTTACCTTCTTACCCAAAACCCCACAAGAAAAAAAAAAAAAGGCAGAAAGGAATACAGAGGAAACCCTGAGGGTAAGATTCCAACAGAGATAGTTGAAAACAAAAATGAGAAAGAAGACCAAAGTAAATTTGGCAATCCCAATGGGAAAAAAGAATGTTATAACCTAAATACTAACACTGATACCAACAAGGAGTTGACTGCTCCAGCAGAACCCTAAGAAGACCCAAAATTGAAGGAATGAGTTCAAGGGACAGTAAATGTGAGTATGGAATGAAGACAGAGGTCTTAGCCTGCTTCCATACCCCAAGATGTTGGTAGCCAGAGACATGTCTCTCACCCACTTTTGCCACACAGAAGACTAGAAGATTCTTCTTTGGAGAAAATGAAGATGCTACTGTGTGACTCTCTCAGAAAAGATCAATGAAAAATGCCGCCCAGTTACCCTTTTATTTAAAATAAAATGGTGGGCAAGGCCCACTCATATTTCAGTGCTCTTAAACATGGACACTCAATGACTGGCATGTATTTAAGAAAAGATTTAATATGGTCAAAGTAAAAAAACAAAGAAAAATAAGAGCCTGGGAGAAAAAATGCAGTACAATATAGGGAAGAGAAAAAATTTAAAGAAATACTATAGCTAATATCGCATAGATAAGAAAAAATAGTGCAGACAAGGAATAAGAATAGGATGCTATAATGTAAAAGAAATAACACTATTTAAAAAGAAAAATACATTAGTCAAGATAAAAAGCACATAAAGTGTATAGATATTTAAAAATAATATAAATTAAAACAAAAATACAGACATAGGGAAAATAGTACAAAAGATCTTTAAAGATGAGAAAACAATTCAAAATATCCAACTTCTTCCAGAGAAAAGTACTAGATAATTCAAAGAAAATATGGAGGTAAAGAAATTATCCAGAAATACAGTAACATTTTGTTAGGAAATTGATCATGTTAAAGTATGCTGTGACGCCGCCTCACAGGCTGCATTCTCCTGGTACATCTTGGCTCCTAAAATGACCTCATGCCCTTATCTCTGGTTTCCCTCCCCCCACAAGGCCACAGTGGTCCAGGAAAGTTGAAACCTGTGTCTGCAGGACTGGGCCCATAAAAGCAATCTGGCCTGTGATAGGTTAAAAGTAACTCACTCCTCATAAATAAGCAATAGCTCACCCCAAAACTGATAAAAGGACCTTCCTTTCTTTGTTCTTCTCTTTCCTTCTGCTTCTTCTTCCTCCTCTCTCTCCCTCTCTGCCTTCCTGCCTCCTGCTCGCCTCCCTACAATAAAGATCTCCTGCCGGGCCTCTCAGGGCATGAGTGGCCTAATTGGGAAGGGGCACCCAAAAGGGCACGTGAACCCCCTTTCACATTTCCCCAAAATGGATCCTAGTTGAGAGTCCTCATCCTGAGAAACAGGACACAAATTAAGGCACATTATGAAAAAGTTTCACACCACCAGAGAACATGAGAAGATACTAAAAAAAATTCCAGGGAGTAGTAACAATTCACACAAAGAACTACAATCAGAAAGCATCATAGTTTCCAATTATAACACAAGAAATTCAAAGGCAAAAAAACAATGCCTTAATTGTTTTGTGAAAGATATTTTTCTTTAACCTACAACTCTAAGTCTAGACAAAATTTCAAAGAAGAATTTGAGTAAAAAAAAAGACATTTTTTCAGACATGAAAGGCTTCTTAAAAAATATGTCTTTTTCTCAGGTAGCTACAAAGGACATGCTAATCCCTAGGGTTCAATTTGACTTCTGCTAACCTGGGTCTCATGCTGGGATAACATGAATATTAAATATTAATGACAGAAGGGGCCAGGATTTAGCTCAGTAGTGCCATGACCTGCCCCATAAGTGCAAAGTCCCAAGCACACACATACACACACACAATTTTTAAAAATTATCTATATATATATATCTATATTTAGATATATATATATAGATATATATATATCAAGAGGTGGTCTGAGAAAAAGTGTGCACTAGTGGTCTAAGGAAAACTAAATCTTTACCAGAACAAGAAGTCCATGAAATATATCTAAACTTAGAGAGTAGTAACATTTCTATTATTATAAAAATATATGCATCTATTATTATAAAAATAAGTATTAATTTAAAATTTAAAAGATGAAAAATTTAACCATGACTCATGCAAACAAAGATCTAAGCATGTCCATTTGTGGATCATCATGGTTGCCTTCATCAACAAGATGGCAGGAAGTAGAGAAGGATGGCATTTCTACCTAAACTCGCACACGTGCACAGACGCGCACACACACACACACACACACACACACACACACACACACACTTACCCTCTTTGTTCCAAATTTCTACCAAAGAGACATAATGAGATTTTCTTTTTTTAGGCATGAGGCTGCAATGACAAAAAAATTATGAAAAGCTACAATAGCAGCCCTATTTTGGAACCTGGGAAACAAACAGATGATTAGTAACTGATTCATAAGACCCAAGAAAGAATCCCCCAAAAGCTCAGTAACTGGTAGCAGCATGTTACTGGAAGAGGAAAAGCTGAAAAGAAGGTCGGCTGGAAATGTGATTCAGAATTATTTCTTAACATTCTCTCTCGAGCTCCATGTAGACAGACAATACCCAAATCTCAACAAGACTGAAGGTCTGTTTCTGCGGGAGGAAATATATAAAGTAGAACATCTCTGGAGGTAGAAAGGATATCCAGTTCTTTTTTCCTTTTTAGCTTTCAGGCCAAAAACTGGAATATTTTTCTCTGAGCAACCTAGACCACCCCAGAGGATACCCCAAATATACTGATATCAGACATTCTGCCCTCAAACTGACCAACTACAGATTAAGCATCTTTCATCCAAAATACTGGGCATTAGAAGTGTTTGGAGTCTGGGTTTGTTTTTGGACCTTGGAATACTGAACATACACAATGACATATCCTGGGGATTGGACCCAAGACTAAACACAAAATTCACATTTCTCAGACAAAGAAGTAAAAGCAGAAAATAAATATATGAAAAAAATGTTCTACATCACTGGTCATTTGAGAGATGCAAATGAAAACAACACTGAGATTCCAACTGACCCCAGAAAAAATGGCTGCTATCGAGAAATCAACCAATAACAAATGCTGGTAGGCTTGTGAGGAGAAAGGGCCCCTTCACTGCTGGTGGGAGTGCAGACTGGTGCAACAACTGTGGAAATCAGTTATGGAGAAACCTCAAAGAACTAGGATTAGAAATCCCATTTTACCCAGCTATTTCTCTGCTGGGTATCTTCTCAAAAGAACTAAAAGAACCACACCACAGTGATATATGCACATCCATGTGTATAGCAGCACAGTTTGTAATAGCTAAAACTCAAAGCAGCACAATTGCCATCAACTGAACACTGGATAAAGAAGATGTGGATTTTTTTTATAAACTGGAATACTACTCAGCCATAAAAAAGAAACTAGAGACATTTATAGCTAAGTGGATGCACACTGAGGCTACACTCTTAAGTGAAATAAATAGGACATACGTGTAAATACCAAATAGTTTCTCTGGTATGAAAAACTAAAGTGTAAATAAGGACCAAAACGCATAATTGATATTGTAAAAAAAGGAGAAAAGGAGTAGGGGAAGTGAGAGGGGTAGGGGAAGGGAAAGAAGGGAAAAGAAAAAATATGAGAAATGAAAAAACATGGAAACAAAGTCTTTGTAAATAGGGAAGGGTGGAGGGTGTGAAGCGAGGGCAGGGGAATGGGGAAAAAATAATAACTAAGATATGTCATATTAAAGGTACAAGATCCCAACGATGAATGCAACTGTATTATATACATAAAATGTACCAATAAACTTAATGGGAAAAATAAACACAAAATTCATTTATGTTTCATATACACCTTATCTATATAGTTTAAAGGTCATTTTATATGATATTTTTAGTGTGTCTGCATTTTCACTATGAACTGTCATGTGAGGTCAGATGTGGAATTTTCTACTGTGGCATCCTGTCAGTTCTCAAAAGCTTTAGAATAGAGCAGTTCATATTTCAGATAGTCAGATTAGGGGTGCTGAACCTGGAGATCATGCTAAAGCTACAATTCACAAGCACCACCCCCATCACTTCCTTCCCACCCATGTGTTTACAGGTGGCATTGTAGTGCCTTCTCTTAAATGTGGGTAGACTGTCAAGGAACAGATGAGAGGGAAGGCAGAGAAGGAGGAGAGAGAGAAGAGTGTGGAGAAAGAGAGACTCTGGAAGGAAATGGAAACTTAAAAATAACGTCACTCCTGACATCTCACTCTCACAGTAATAGGGCTCCTGTAGAGTAACAGTTATATATAACTAGAAGAACTACTAACCTCAGTCTCATTTAACAAGTGCCAGGAAAACCCAAAGACCATAGGAAAGAGAAAAACAAGAGCATTAGAGGAAATTGCAGCCAATGACACTGCAGGTACAGTAAATACATCTAACTCCTAAAAAATTTGGCCATAGAATCAGAACAATATTGCCAGACCTGGTGATGCACCCCTGTAATCCCAGCACTCGAGAGGCTGAAGCAGGTTGATGGCTCCAAGTTCAAGACCAACCTGGACTATATAAGTGAGACCCTGGTTCAAGCAAAACGAAACAAAACAAACAAAAAAAAAGAATTAGAGCTTATTACAGTTTCTTTTAACTGATATACACTGCTCTCAACAAAAAATTATGAGATGCTAAAATGCAAAAAATACAGACTGAAGTGACAAAGTGTTAGAATCAGTCAGATATGATAGAGATTTTGTAAAGAGACAGGGAATTAAAAATTACTAAAATTAATATAATGAGGGCTCCAATAGAATGAGTGGACAATACAGAAGAACAAATGGATAATGTAAGCAGAAAGACAAAAAGTCTAAGAATGAATCAAAATGAAGTGGAGGAGTCAGGCATGGTGACCCACAGCTGTAATCCCAGCATTCTGGGAAGAGAATGCAGGAGGACTACAAGTTCAAACCCTGACTGGGCAATACAGTGAGACCCTGTCTTAAAATTAAAAATTAAAAATTTTGAAAGAGGGCTAAGGATGTAGCTTAATGTAAAGGTCTTGGATTCAATCCCCAATACCGGGGGGGGGGGAATCTGGCTATGGCCTCTTCTGAACTCCATACAGTCGGGTGTCAGCCTGACATGCTGCAGACCCTGGCCTACCTGTGGTGCCAGGGCATGGTGATTTAAAATGGCATCAGAGTCACTGGGTACAGTGCTCAAGTAACACGGGCCTTGGTGCCAATGCTCGTGCCTCACCATCAGTTCAGTCTTATCCCTGGCACACGTGCACTCTGATTCATCTGGTCTTCACTCCAGGACTCAAGGTAAAATACAGTCCATTGGCCAAAGATATTTGCAGGGAATTGGCCCCAAATACTGTTCCAAGCAGAGCAAAGAAATGGAAGTTTAGCCTTGAGGTACATTTACCCAGTGCCCACCCTACTCTTGGCACAGTGTGTGTCACTGGGGGCACAAAATTAATAAAATGCCTAAGTATTTACATATAAGAAGTCTCCTTGGTTATGTGAGTCAAATCAGAAAATAACTAAGTATCTAAAAATAAGGAAAAGGATTTTTATATCATGGTACCTTCACATGAAGGAAAGGACGGCACACAGGGTTTTTAATAATAACAAAATAGATGTATATGCACAGAGAGCTGTTTATTGTTGAATTCAGACAAAGATGGTAATATAATATCTACTTTTGACTTCATTTTTTTTCCTTTTTAACAAAGTATGAGTAACCTATCTCGAAATTTTAACAGGGGTTTCTCACCCTCCACACTATCCTCACCCAGCACTTCACTGGGTTAACTCTGGGTTACCCTTACATAGGGCCTGTCCTGTGCATTATAGGATGTTTGACAGCATTTCTGGTCTCTACCCACTAGATGCCAGTAGTAACTTCTCGGTGTGATAAATCCAAATGTAGCATAGTCAAACATCCCTGGGAGGCAAAACTGTCTCCATTTGAGAATCACTGGCCTAAAAGGAGAGATCTGAATGGAGCAGGTCCCACAGAATTTGTTACTTACTGTTCTTCAAAGTCTTAACTGTGGCTGCTCCTGCTTGATGGGATAGCAGATGATGTGTCACTTCTCTTTGAAGGAAGAAGGTTTCTGAAGTATCTTTTCACATTATAAAAGCATATGTAAGTGTTTCCTATCATTGTTATTGTTGTTTCAATGCTGCATAGTAAAGTTGAAACAATTCAGTTTGATTAAGGGTTGAAGTTTAAATGTCCTCACACAGATGTCCTTGAAATAAAGATGATTTTATTAGTTCAGAGACTAACATTTCAGAGGTGAAGTCACCTCTAGTGATCCTCAAACCCAGGAATGGGCAAACAGAGTCCGTGAGCCAAATCCAGCAAGCTACTTGTTTTTGTAAATATGTGTTTTGAATCCAGCCACAGTATTGTCTGTGGCGGCCTTCACATTTCACTGGCAGAGTTGATTGGATGCTACTGAAACTGTACAGCCCAGAAAGCCTAAGACATTTACCATATGGCCCCATGCAGAAGACATCTGCCATTCCTTCCTCCTTTGCACAGGAGAGTGGGCCTCAGCAAGTCTCTGGGCACCAAGGCTGCACACATTTTTTCACTGGACAGCTTCGAGTGTAAGGTTTTAGCTGTTTCATCAATTCCAGAGCTGAAATCTGTCCCGTTATATCTTCAGCCCCAGTTCTGCCTTCTAGAGCAATATTTACTACTTCTACTCCCCTTTCTTCCCTGTGGCTTCTCTTTTTCTGTCTATCCAGTCCATCCACAAATCCTGTTAACTCTGCTATGAAAATATTGTAATTCCCCCTTATCTGCTGTTTTGCTTTCCAAACTGGTTTAACTATGGTGACAAGTTAACAGTGATCCAAAAATATTAGATGAAAAAAATCACAAAAGTAATTCATAACCTTTAAATAAATTTTATTACAGCAGTTATAATTGTTCTTTTTCATTTTTAGTTACTATTGTTAATCCCTTACTGTGCCAACTTTATAAATTAAACTTTATCATATGTATGTATGTATGTATGTATGTATAGGAAAAAACATAGTTTACATATTTGTAGTTTCAGGTACTCACTGTGGGTCTAGGCATGTATCCCCCACAGATAAGGGGGGGATACTGTATATCCAAAATTTGACTACATCTCACATATCTACTGCTTCTGCTCTGTCTCTTACTCTGACTCTAGCAATAGTTCCTAGATTCTCTGCCCCTGCCTCTGCCTTACTGCCTTACTCCCTCCTCAACACTGTCTCAGAACAGCCGGGAAAGTGATCCTTTTATTAATTTTGTACCAGGGATCGAACTCAGGACCTCACACTTGCCATGCAGACACTGTGCCACTGAGCTACATCCCCAGCAATCCATTTAAAAATGTAAGTGAGATTAGGTCTGTCTTCTACCAAAAACATTCTTACTGAGTAAAGGCCAACATACTTACAAGGGTCCACAAAGAAATGCTCAAACTCTACTCCACCTTCACCTGCTCTCCCTCTCACCCACATTCTCATTCCATAATCTTACCTAGGTCTCCTCCCTTGCCCACTTTGTTCCAGTCCAATATCTTTCTTGATGTCCCTCGACTAACTCCTTTCCCCAGGCCTTTGCACTTATTTTCCCCTGGGCCTGAAATTCTCTCCTGTAGCCTCATTCCCTTTCTTCCTAGGGTCGCTGCTCAAATTCTCCTTCTCAGTGGATGCCTTAATTGAAATTTTAAGCCCTCTCTCCACCCAAGCATCACTCTTGCATTCCCTTTCCCTGCTTGATTTTTTCCCAAAGCTCTATCTCCATGTGACCTATATATATTTTTTCCTTATTTGTTACTAGTTGTTGGGTATGAGCTACATACGGGGCAAAGACTTCTGTTTACAGCTATATATCCAGTGCCCAGCCCAGGCCAACATTCAGGCAGTACTTGATTACCAAATTTTCAAATCTACACTATCTGTACACATTTGCCTCTCAATACACTCATGTATGTGCATGAACATGAATTTGTTTTCTTATGGCCACTCACAACATTGATTTTTTTTTCTGCTATGGAAATATGTATGCATTCTCACCCACCATCTCCATAAAGCATTAAGACTGCTCAACAAATCACATTCCTTTACTATTTTACTGCCTGCTGCAGCCTGGCCCTGCAGAAAGAGAGTGGCAGAGAACCAACCACTGCCCCTGAAGGACTTTACATGTCAAGACAGACATGAGAACATGCACAGGACAAAAGGGCCACCACACAGAATCAGGAAATGATTACACTGAAAAGGGGAGTAACAGGTGTAGATCATGCATAAAGTGAGAAGTCTATTGTACATGGGCCATGGTGAGGACATACATGGGGCTTGGATAAGGCTTCCCATGCCCAAGTCAAGAGGAATGAATGAGCATCATGAAACAAAACTGGCCTCATGCCTGCCATGTGCCATTGTACAGAAGGTTCTCTTATTACCATTCAAAGAAGGGTTATGGGCAAAGGAATGGTGGTTTAGTGAAGTCACTCACCCAGGGAGCACAACTTACAAGTGACAGATCTGACTGTGCCTGATTTTAAAGCCTGTAAGATTTCTAGCAAATGATATATATTATCAAGAGTTTAGAACAGTCCTTGACACATAGATACATATACCAATATAATGTTCACTATGAAATCCAGCTGCCTCCATGAAGAAATATGACAATCTCCCCTCCTCTTCCCTCCCTTTTACTTTTCCCCTTCCCCACCTAATTTAAAGCCAAGGATTAACCTCAATCCATTGTAACTGATGTCAGTGAATCATCATCCTTCAAGATGGTGCCACTGCCACAAACTAGCAGCCTTGCAGAGACTTCATCTGATTAAACCCCACAGACAGGCAGTATTTTTCCAAACAACTGCATCTAAGATCTCAGAAGCAGGTGGGGCAGTAACAATTGGGCTTATTGGAGGATGACTTTAATTAACTGTAAAGAAGCTAAAAATCTCTTTAAACTCCCAGGAGAAATCTCAAAAACTCCAGAGTGGTGCCAAGCACAACTACACAATGGGTACTAATAGAACAGCTCATGAAGAAGAAAAGCTGGAGGTGCTGCTGTAGGAGAAAAGAAGCAATGGACTGAAAGAAACTGGTCTCCACCTGAGGCCCTTCACAAGCATCACAACAGGGAGCAGCATTTGTAACCAGGTGGCAAGAACAGGTTTCTGAGAGTGAGAAGCTGCTCCTACCCTCCAGGACATGGGTCTTCCTATCTCTGTCCAACAGCAACTCAAGGGCACTATTCAAATCAGGTTCAAAGCTCTCAAAAGTCTCTAAAACTGTCAAATATGAAACAGGAAATTCACAAAGTATATACCACTAGTTTACAGTTGCTAGGCTTTCAAATTTTGAGCCTCTAGAGAGGCCTATGTGAAGGATATGTGCCTGAGACCTCAAAGCCTGTGCGTTTGATTACTGATCCTGAAGTTTTCTAAAGGATGATATCATACTCATAACATTTTAAAAACAAAATTATGTGAGTTGCAGAGAGTTGGTTTTATGAAACTTGCCAGAATCCTTCACTCATCATGAGAAATGTTGCAGGGAACAAGGTGGAGTGAGGGACAAGCAAAGATGGCTCAACCACAACCAGTTAACCTGAGATTGTGGAATGGTGGTTAGGAGTCTGGTTCTTGAGGTCACAGAAGTGCTGGAAACCAGCGGACCAACAAGTCAAAGTCTGTCAGGGAAAATACAGAGTGAGGAAACATCTGGACCACAGTCAGGCAGCAACCAGAACTTTAGAGAAAATCTTCAGAGCTAGTGACAGGTATACAGGAAGAGTTGCTTGGGAATATGGGAGGTGGGTGGGAAATCTCTTTACTAGCCAGCCATGGATGGCGTAAGCTGTGTTTCACTGGCTTAAAAGGTCAGAAGAAGAAGCGTAGATATATAAACATTCAGTACAACCCCCAGGAGGGAAGGGAAAAAAAGAGAATTGAGATACATTATGTGCATGTACCAAATCCCTACAATGAAGCACTGGTTTATTCACAAAAGTTAAAAATTAAAAAAATAATAATGCCCCCCAAACTTAACTGTCTGCCACACTTCACAAGATAATACCTATGGTCAAACAGATGAAGTTGATTTGCCTGGACTTTTTCTCAACTTTATTTTGATTTCTGTACACAAAGTAAAACTTATTTACACTACTGCTTTAACTCACTTGTGGCTATATCATCCTTCTATTGTGAAACTTTAATTTCCTTCTCAAACAGGTGAGTTATTAGGAACCTAATCATCCTGTCACTGTGGGAATCGTGGGCATTTCTGTACTGCGGAGAGTGTGCCTTGAGTGCAGTGGGTTTCCCCACAGCTTCAAGTGCTCACCGCAGATTCCCCGAAAGCCCACCACCCAGCCTTTCTCACCTCTGACATGATATTTTCCATCCCTTATTCTGTTTTCTTACACTATTTCCTCTTTTTTCTATTCCTATTCATCTTTTCTTTGTCTTCTTTAGTCTTCTCTTTCTCTTGTTTTCTTTTCTTTCTTTTTTTTTTTTTTACATGTTTCTCCTGAAAGGATGAGTGACACAAGTGATCTCACTTCAGTTTTTATAAATGTCTCACCAATGGTCCCAATACATTTTATCAAATAATCCACCCTTTCTCTACCAACTTAAAAAGCTTCCTTTTAGTATTTATAAACCTGTTAGATGTTTTTGGGTCCATTTCTGGACTTTTTACTCTTTTATCTCTTATGCATTCATACCTTAACATATGTACAGTGTTTTAATTACTAAAGTTTTACATTTTTTCCAATAATGAACATCCTCCCTCACTACTATTCATTTTTTTTCAAATATATAGTTTTGCCTATATATTTCTTTTTTATAAGAAAGTCCCTTAGAAATAGATACTGTCTCTTGAAATCAATTTATTTAGCAATGTAATGAATTTCTTGTATGGAATCATCCTTGCATTTCTGACACAGATTTTACTTAGTCTTAATATTGCTACATTTATTTTGATAATTTAAATAATTTTTGTATTTATATTCAGAAATGAGATTCAACAACAGTAGATTTTGAAATACAATTTTTGAGAAAAATTATTAGGATTTTCAAAGTTAAGCTCACGGTGTCTTCCAATTTCTAAGCTGTTTGAGACTAAATAGTCCTAATGAGAAAAGAAAAGTCAAAAAAGCAAGCAAGAAGCGGGGCATGGTGGCTCACACTCCTAATCCCAGCACTCAAGAGGATGAGGCAGGTGGATTAACACAAGTTCAAAGCCAGTCTGGGCTACATAATGAGTTCTAGGTCAGTCTGAACTTTTTAGTGAGATCTTGTCTAAAACTAAAACAAACAAAAAAGCCATTGAGAGTAGGCAATCTGCCAAATGGTTGGTCAATAATATTGTGACAATTTAACTGGTAAAGGGTACAACTGCAAATTTTACAGTTACAAAGACTTTACCATCTTTCCCCATTTCCTTCACATTTTGTGTTTAAAGCAAAGATGAAAACTGCACAGAAAGATCTTGAAGTGAACAAGTCAGATGCAAGAGCTACATCTCCCGCAGACGACTCTACCAGGTACAAAGATATGATATCAGAAACTTTCCCCCAAAGGTGCACTGAACTTAGAAACAAAGAATGCAGGGACAAGATGGCACGAGTGAGAGGTCTGCCCCAGAAAAGGTGCGAGAAAACCCTGGAGATTGGGGTTCCGAAAAGACACAAGATGAGAGATTTTAATAAGAATTTCCTTACACCAGGCCCTCAACATCCCCAAAACATTACCAAAGTGCGAGGCACAGTTGAGGTTCTGCCCTTCATTGTGAACCTTTACGTGGGATGGAATTCCATGGTGCCTTGAAACCTCAGCTAATGCTGTGACTGGAGCACTCCAGTCAACACATTTGCCTTCTACTTCTGCTGGGTGCTCATATGCCCTTCAGTCTGTGGGAGATCTGATGTATATTTCTCCCTCCTGGCATAGATACCTATCTCATTGCCTCCTGATGCTCCTGAATGTGCTCAGCAAACCCAGTAAGACAATTACACTGCTGTTCTCAAGGGAACTGGAGGAGCATGACTTTCCTGCCTCTGGTTCAAGCTGAGGAATCATAATAACCAAGAAGCAGACAGGGTGGGGAGGCAGTGTCAGATTTACTCCACATAAACACCTAATGACCTCCTCAAATGGCAGGGGGTCTGCTTATAATAGGCACATACATATGTAAAAGAGCAAAAGCGAGTGGCAGAATTTTTCTGCCACCTGTACTTTCCTCTCCTGATTCTACCACCTGGGGTGAGAGGGAGATGAGTGGTTGCTGCTGGAATTGCAGGGGGTGTGGTAACCTTGGAAAGCCCGAAGCTGAGAGAGGGAGACATGAGCTAGAGATTGAGAAGCTGTAACCAGGGAGAGGTTGACCTGAAAGTCATGTTTGGTGATTTCTGTCCTATTTAGCTATTGCTTAGAACTACGTGTGCCCCTTATAACCATACTGTCACCTCTTCCGAGAGCTTCAGTCGCACCTTGGGACAACAGCACCCTATACATATCTTCCCCCAAAAATTAAGCATTCACAGTGTGCTTGCTCTCCTCACCTCACAGTGACTTCCTGGACCAAACAGAGAAGAGCACTTTAATTTGTGATGTAAGAAAAAAAATCTGTTTCTTGGTTCCTTCAATTAGATGCAAAAGGCAGAAATCATTTGGTTTGCATCTAGATGCCCTTCTAAAAAACATCCTTGAAATTGCTCCCTTCTTTGATACGGTCAACTTCTCTTTCCAGCAAACGCCTTAGAGAGACTTTTAAATGTCAAGAGAAAAAATGTTGCTCTCAGGCAGCTTGGCTAGCTGGGCTTTCAAAATTATCTGAGCAAACCACTGATAAAAATTACCAAACAAAAACACTGGCACATGTGTAACAAACTGTAGCTGAGACTCAAAAGGTAGGCCTGCAGATGCCCAGTGAGAAACTAAAAACAAGGTAGACCTTGGCATCTTTACTTTCGTGTCATGTGTCTCCTTTATTATCATAAATCTTTGGTACAAATCCCTGTTCATTCTGCATGTAAGTATGTGATCCACTCAGTGCGGGGGGGAGGTAGGGAGAGAGAACAAAAAAATGACTCAAAATCCTTTCCCAATTATAGATAATGGTAAGAGCCATGTTTGATTTTATTTAGAAACAAAAATAAAATGTGGTATTACTTGTACCTCTAAGTTTTTGAAGCATTTCAGAAGTGTTTTAAGCCCTGTGATACTATGATTGAATGGATGAATTCAGATCCTACCCAAATTCCCTCTAAGAGGACTCCTTAAGAGTGGACACAGGAACAAAATGCCAAGCCAGATGATGTATGAGAGGAAATCCAGGGCATAGGGACTGGACAGCTAAAAGGTGACAGTCTTCCTGGCAAGCCAAAGTGAGTTTTTATTTTCTCCTCTCTTCCTCTCTCACTGAATCCTAGCTTTGTGCATCAATCATAAACATCCTTCTATATCCTGTTTATAATTAAATTCCAAGTCTACAAAAACTCACTTCTCAGAATTCTCAGAAAACTGGAAGCCAATAAGGAAGGGTGCAAACCCTCCAACCACACAGCCCAAACAAACAGCTGGAAACTTGCAAAGTGACATTGAAAAGCCCCCAGTTAAGCCATGGGTTTAAGTACAACTCCAGGCTTTTCCTCACTTCAGGCTCCCACTGGCAGCAGCCAGAGAGGTCTCAGAAAAGCAATAGCTCAGTGTGAAATGCTTTAGTTTCCATAACAGCCTAAAACTAAATAAAAACAATGACGCTAGCAAACTTTTCAAACACAGAAAGCTTCAGTTGGTTAGACAACTCAAAACATAGTAAGATAAAATTAAGAAGCAAGCCATTCTTTGGCATTTGCTGGGTGCCCTGCTGGTGACATTCTTCAAGACCCTGGACCCCACACATCAAGGGTACAATAAGGGTAAAATAAAAAGAAAGGAACTATGTAGACAGATACCTGAACCTGTATGACTGAGAAAACTGGACATGAAAAATTTTACCTTTAATAACTTGAGGAATCAATGGAATTTTTTCATGTGCCTACAATACTTCAGTTCATTGGGGTGTTAGCTATTTGACTACGCATTATTCTAGCTGTGTCTATAAGAGCATTTCTGGATGAAATTTAAAGCTGAATTGGTAGACTAGAGTAAGGTGGATACCCCGACCCAAGGGAAGATGACCTCATCCAGTCTATTGAAGCCTGGATAGAACCACAAGCTGGTCTTCTGATCTGCCTTTTGAGTTGGGACATTCTTTCTTGCCTTTGGACTAGAATTAAAGCATTAGTTTCCTCTGGGTTTTGAGCATGCAAGCATTCAAACTGAAACTACACTATTGACTCCACAGGTTCCCAGTTTGCCAACTGTAGACCTTGGAACGTGCCAGCCTCCATAATTACATGAGCCAATTCCTTATAATAGATCTCTTTCTATATACACAGAAATCCTACTGGTTTTGTATTTCTGCAGAGTCCTGACTAACATAGGCAATAATGTGGATGACCAACTTAAAAGTTCCCCAGATACAGAGAAAAATGCTGAAAGAATAATAATGAATGTAACAAGAGCTACCCAAGCAGAAAAATCAGAATCAATGAAAGAACAGCAAAGATAAAAAGAAAACTTTCCTGGGTTAATCTGCAAATTCTATAGTTATCTCCTAAGAAAACAAACTGTGGAATTAATGAGAACTCATACACTGTGTTAGTCAGCTTCCCGTGATTTTAATAAAATACTGGAAACATTCAAATTATAAATAAGAAAGGTTTATTTTGGTTGATGATTTTTGAGGGTTCAGTCCATGATTGTATGGATCTATTGCTTTAAGACTCTGTTGTCAGGGAGAGGGCTGTCAGATGTCAATGCTGAAGAAGATATGGGACACCAAACCCACTTCAATCGTGAGACAGAAAGTAAAAGGAAAGGAAGAAGAGTCTCAGATCCCCTAGTCTTCTTCAAGCACACATCCCAAAGTGACCTAAAGATCTGCTAGGCCTCATCTCTTAAATGTTCCTGTCCTCCCTACAATGCCTCCTGGGGTACCAAGATCTTAACTCACGGGCCTTTGGGGAACATTCAAGATCTGAACTATAGCAGAAAGTAACAAGATACAGAGCAGAAAATAAGCAAGACAATGTAACAGAAAATGTAATCTTCCAAAAGCATTATACATTACATATAAAACATATAAAAATAAAAATAACATATTGAAACATTTTAAGGACAAGAACAGGTAGCATATTGTAGGAACGTAGTGCTTGAATCATGAAGATATCAACTATTCTGAAAGCAATCTATACAAGGTTAATGTAATTACAAAAGAATTTTTAGGAAGTATGTCTAGGATACTCTAAATTTTATTCATAAGAATAAATGTCAACATTAAGATGTTTCTAAGAAAAAGTAAATAACAATAATATAAAGAAACCTCCCCAATCAGATACTAAAATTATATTACAAAGCTCAGTGAGTAAAAATAATTGTCACTAATGGCAGAAAAAGTCAGGCCTAATAATGGATTAAAACTGCAAACCAGGAGGAAACAATTAAACTTCAGAATTTAGTGTATAAAAAGGCTACATTTAATATTAGAGGAGATAAAAATTTTAAGAGTTGGTATTCAGTTAGCTATATAAAAATTCAATAAAAAATTTATTTATTGCCTATCTTATGCATGAGATCAAAATAAATACCAGTGTACTAAAGACCTAAATGAAAAATGGAGCCTCGTGAGTACAGCTTAAAAAAACTGTATAATGTGGTAACAAGAAATATTTTTCTAAGCCTGAATAAAAAGGATTAAGCTGTGTGTGATGGTGATATAGAGCACCAAGTAATAAAAAATAATATAGAGCAAGTAATCTAAGTAAGCAAAAATAATCCAAAAGGGCAAATATTATAATTCCCAACTTACTAGATATCCGAAATGCAAGTTCACATTCTATAAAATTGCAGAATGAATTATAGGACCAACAGAAGCTAAGAGTAGGAAAATTTATTGAGAAAAAGACAGCTTCTGTCTAAGAGAGATAGAAGAGGGATCAGAAAGTGGGTTGCCCACCCACCCCACTTTTCAAAGGCATTTATTGAGCAAAGCCACGAGAGAGGCAAGTTCAAGGTGAGACAAAACTGTAAGATGCAATGGAAAACTGCAAGGTGGTCATGAGATGAGACAAAACCATGATCAACGAATAAGATTACAAGTACAGTCACCTAAGTAATATTGATTAAATGGGTATCAAATGGGAAAACAAGTCCCAAACAAGGAATTTCCTGAAAGGAAATAATCACTGCTATTCATCTCTAGGGGAAGTAGTGCCCCTTTTCTTTTTGTAATCATAACCAGTAAATGTGCTCCATTGTTTTTCTATGTTGAGGGTCCAACTTTGTCTAACTGCCTTATAATAATCCCTAAGTAACTTAGCTATCTTATGCAATAGTGGCATATACTTATCACCTCAACACTCTTTAGGAATGACACAGATGGATTGCAAGTTCAAGCCTAGCCAGAGCAATTTAGTGACTTAGTGGACCATGTTGCAAAAAAAAAATCAAAAAGCCTAGGGATTGAATTTAAGGCTTTTCCACTTAGTTACATCCCGAGGACCCCACCACCACCCTAAAAACAAGATTGAAAATTCTGACTTTGTATGAATCCCTATATGTCAACACAAAGCATAAAATTAAAAGCAAAAATACGAGAAACTGCAACATACATGAATGGCATTCAAATAGGGTACTACCATCTTTCTTACAACTTAGTAAGATAAATGTATATTGTCAAAAATCAAATAGAAAAGAATAAAGTCAAATGGTCTATAATATTATAAAAATGTTCAATCTCACTATTCAGTTTTGAAGTGTCAATGAAAATAACGATAGCATTTTCCTTCCATAAAATTGGTATAGATTTTTTAATGAACTTGGCCTAAAGGATGGGACATGGACAATCCTGCAAATAATTCATAATAATATGTTATGAAGCTCTTGGGGACGATTTGGAAATGTCTATAATCCACATGCTATTAGTACAGGAAAAAAGTTTTCTGATAAGAGCAATTATGCATCTAGAAATTTAGGAAATAATCAGGTGAGGTGAATGGAGAACCTATCATTTAAAATGTATATCACAAATATTACACATTATAATTAAATATGAGGAGAAACAATCTAAATGGTCAACAATTGGCACTTTGCATTTTTAAAAATTTTCATTAGTACATACTTGCAGTACACAACATTTACATTGTTTATAAGGAATTGGTACATGTACATAACACATCTTAATTCTTTTTTTTTTTTTTTTGGTACCAGGGATCAAACTCAGGTCCTTGAGCTTGCTTGTGATGCAGGTGGCACCCACTGAGCTAAATCCCCAGCCCTAAAGGTTTTTTGTTTTTTGTTTGTTTTTGGTACCAGGGATTGAACTCTGGACCTTGCACTTGCAAAGAAGGCAGTGGCACCACTGAGCTAAATCCCCAGCTCTTAATTCTTTTTTATTTTTCACTCCCTTCCTTCCTTCTCCCTCCCTTCATCTCTTGATCCCCTTCCCATGGAGAAAGATATATCTCTCTACTTCTATTATCTAACTTTTATTTTGCTCTGTATTTATATTTTGAATTTCCCATATAAGAAAAACTATGTTATTTTTTTTTCAGCTTTAATTGAGTTTATTGGTACATTTTAGGTATACAGTACAGTTACATTCATTGTTGGGATCTTGTACCTCTACATGATAAGTCTTGATTCTCATTTTTTCCCCTTACCTCTGCCCTCCCTTCACCCCCTCCTCCCCTCCCCATCTACAAACACTTTATTTTCATCTTTTCATTCTCTCACATTTTTTTCTTTTCCCTTTTTACTCTTCCCCTACCCATACCACCTTCCTTACACTTATTATCAAGGATATATAAAGAACTCAAAACAATCAGTCCCCCCAAATATAAAGACCCGATTCAAAAATGGGCATCTGAAATGAACAGACATTTCTCAAAGAAGTAAAAGCAGCAAGAAAGTATTTGAAAAAATGTTCCACATCACTGGTCATTCGAGAGATGCAGATGAAACCAACACTGAGATTCCACCTCACCCCACAAAGAATGGCTGCTATCAAGAAATCACGCAATAACAAATGTTGGTGGGGTTGTGGGGAGAAAGGAACCCTTCTCCATTGTTGGTGGGAGTGCAGACTGGTGTGACCACTATGAAAATCAATATGGAGATACCTCAAAGAGCTGGGATTAGAGGTTCCATTTGACCCAGCCATCCCTCTGCTGGGTATCTTTCCAAGAGAACTGAAAGAATCATATCACAGAGAAGTATGTGCACCCATGTTTATAGCGGAAGTTTGTAATAGCTAAATCTTGGAAACAGCCTATTTGCCCATCCGTTGGAAACTGGATAAAGAAGTTGTGGTTTTTCTATAAAATGGAATATTACTCAGCCATAAAGAACAAGAAAATAGATTCATTCATAGGAAAATGGATACATATTGAAGATATACTCCTAAGTGAAATAAATAAGTCACACGTGTAAATACCGAATAGTTTCCCTGGTGTAAATAATCTGCAACAATGCATAAGATTCTGAAAAGAAAAAAAACCATGTTATTTAACCTTGCGTATCTGATTTGTGTCATTTAACACAGTGCATCCATTTTTCTACAAATGACTCAAGCATATCCTTCTTGGTACTTTGTTCTTAAAACAGTATCATTTTATAGTCATTGAAAATTGTAACACAGATTAGTTTCTGTCATGTGAATTTTTTTAAACATAAAAAGGCCTTGTCTCCCTGCCCACTCCTCTTATCTATGAAGTAGATTAACACAGAATATCACTGTTAAGGCTGTTTAGTCCCTGAGATGTGCTGGAATTAAAAAAAAAAAAGTTGAGACCATTGTACAGGAGCTGCATATTAACTGACAAGGAAAGATGTTCCGCATAATATATTTATACCAAAAGTGAATCATAATGCAGAATTACCTCACTTTTGTTTTTCAGGAGCACATGCACAAACAGTAAAAAGACATAAATACAAGACTTTTATCTGCTTATTAAAATTATATTTACATTTTTCTTCTTCATACATTATCATATTTCCTAATCAAATTTAGTATACTAATGGATATTTTAGAATAGAGCAATGAATTATTTTAAATTTGCTAAAATATAACAGATAATAGCTCACAAGTTTCCCTGTATCCTGATGTCAATGTTCGTATTAGTTCAGTTAAAAAAAAACAAAAGTTTATGGCAGTGAACTCATTCTTGCTTCTTCGACTTGCCTTGCAGTTAACACTGGTTTTGATCAGGTTTGAAACTTTTTCCATTTACTTTCTTCAATTCATTCTAAATTAACTTGAAAAACACAAAATAGACTTGAAATACTATAACTTTTTATTGCTTTCACCCAAAGCCTCTACATCATTTTAATTGCTTTATATAATTTTCTTCTCTTAAGACAGGAATAATCTTTCCAATGACTCTGTTATCTCAGTTTAGTATTAAAGTAGAGTACACACTGAAGCAATATAATGAGGCCTAAAGTTCTTTCTTATGGTACTGTACCAAGACAGGACACTATGGAACTATGAGTCCAGGCTTCCAAGTTTTTCAGTTAACCTGAAAACAATGTACATTAGACAATAATGGAAGCAAATTTCTAACACACGTCCAAAAGCCAAGCTAACTGCTTATGTTAATTTTTATAACAGATTTCTCTTTTTGATTATTATTACTTATTTTTATTTTCAGAGAATGGTGCCTAAATTTGCAACTAGGAAAGGTAGAGAATAAAGATCTTTCTTCTTCACACTTTAGAGTGGTTCTACTTTTATAGGTATAAATACCATAGCTTTGTTTCTGAAAGAAAGGGAAAAGCAACATTTCTCCATTACAAAACATAAAAGGCAATTAAGAAAAGGAAAACACAAATTTAGGTGAAGACAAAAACAATAATTAAGAATTTCTTTTTCTTTTCCTTTTGCACCTTCCCACCCTTTCCATTCTTTCTCTCTCCATGTCTTTCCTATAGTATTCTGGAAACACTCTCTGACTAGGAGTTTGGATACTCAGGTACTACTATCCTGGTACAGCCATTACTTACAAATGTAACTTCAGCATAGTCAACTTCTCTCTTTAGATCTCCTGGTTTCTCAACCTTAAAATGAGTTCCATAGTCCTTTCTTCCCTAATTTCCTAAGTTTTCCATTACAAATTCCAGTCCCCACAGCACTCTCCAGCAATCTAGCTAGCAGGAAAACAAACTCCCTTGTTCTTGACTTTTTTCACCAATTATCTCTGCACAAGAGATAATGAAATACCTAAACAGCCTCATTACGAACATTATCTTAAGGAAGAGGAGAGACGCAATGACCCTGAAAAATGATAGCTTCTCTGCCCTTACTACCTCCCCACAGGTCAAGTGATGACAGTAAGGGTAAGAGTATTTCCTTAGCTCATCCTCCCATCACCCAGTTCCCATTACAACAATGACAGTAATAAGTACATCCTTACTGTTGGGTATTTTGTACTCGCAGCTCTGTTTTCTATTCTTACATCAAGCTGAAAAGGTCAGAATAAATAAATCTATGTGAATCAAGACTGCCACCCCTCCAGGGTGCTGGGATTTCCTCCCATGTTATCCCTGGTTTCTCTATGTGCAACTGTACACATGCTTTTCTTTTAGGGTCTGTGGAGTTTTACTTGTCTCCAAATATCACAACTCACAAATTTCCCTTCAAAATGTTTCCTGAAACTTCCTGAAACTCGAAGACCCTGTTACATTTCTGACAGATCATTTATTGTATTAGATGACACTGAATGCCAGACAGATGATTCTGCTAGATAAATATTTTTGATATCTAAATACACTAGATATACATTTTTGAATGTCTGACTCTGATAACATGAAAACTCTAGAACTATATTTAATTGCTTCTGTAGGTCCAGATCTGGCCCAGGACTCATTTCACAACACACCCTCAGTAATGACTTTTTTGTTGTTTAGATGGATAAATGGTGGATGGATGGATGGATGGATGGATGGATGGATGGATTGAAAAGTTTAAAACCTTAAATACTTAATAAGAAAGTGAATGCTTGGTCATTTGGATATCAGATCTGAGTATTGAGTTTTCATTAATGAATCAGTGACTCTTTTTCTGCGGGGGAGGGTACCAGGGATTGGACTCAGGTCCTTGCGCTTGCAAGGCAGGCCACCGAACTGCTGAGCTAAATCCCCAGCCCTTGGTGACTCCTTAAGATCCCTGATGATGCCATTTTCTTAGAATTAATGAGGGATATGGTCTAATTCATTAATTTTCTATCATATGATAATTTTCTATTGGCTTTCAAACTGATCTGATAAGTTGACTCATCATAACATATCCCACCTGGCCTATCTTTGGTACTATCATTTCTACTGCTGTAGCTCAGTTCTCCTTGCCTTACCTCTAAACCACAGACATTGTCTTCAAGATGGTTTCAGTCAACAATTTATCAATGAGTAAGGAAAAAAAGCAATGAATACACACACTGGAATACAAAGAATACAATTCAGCTATTCTAAAATCCCGCCATTTGACACAACCTAGATGAACGTGAAGAATATTATGCTGAATAAAATAAGCTAGCTACAGAAAGACAAATATGGTATGATCTCACTTGTATTTGAAATCTGCAAAAGCTAAATACATGGAAGGAAAAAGCAGAACAGTACTTACCAGAGACTTCTGAGAGAAAGGAGTAACCCCATGGAGAGATGTTGGTCAAAAGATACTAACTTTGTTGCAAGATGAAAATTTCAGAGGATCTAGTGTAGAGCAGGAGTGATGATAGATGTGCTAATTAATTTGATTGTGCTGATCATTATACAATGCATCCATGTAACAAATCATCATGTTGTATACCAAAGATAGCTACAATTTTGTCAATCAAACATTTTAAAATTTAAAACTGTACCGAAAAACAAAAGGAAGATGCACTGAAGGAAGCAAACATAGGCCTCGATGGTCAACCCTGCCAAGCTAACCCTCATTCATTGATTCATTCTCGTTCTGTGCCCAAAGGTATCTAGTATATAGCAAATGGCCAATAAATACGTTCTGAAAAAAATGAATTGGTTCAAAATTGATTAATTTGCTTCTTTCTTAGATTTCATACTTTCTCAAAAGTCTTTTTCTAGCTTAGAAATGCATATCTAGCTATAGAGAGAGGAGCAGGCACAACAAGCATGTACCAATAATGGCGAGGCCAGAGCTGCTAAAATGTTGATCTATGCAGAGGCAGCATTAGTGTAGTTCTTTGTTCCCAGGATCTATCTCCAGTATCCTGTAATTCAACAAAGCAGTGTCTGGGTCTAAAAAAAATCTAAAGTGTCTCCCTCCTTTTCAAAAAGTTGTCTTCATGTGAAAGGGCATGCAGAGTTCACTTGTTTAATTGGAAGTACTTTGGTGGTGTTTATTTAGCAGCTCTTAATGGAAAAGAAGAAAGCAATTACACTCAAGGGATTTTCTTTTTACAGCAGCATTTATATAACATTGCATCTTCTTTATGTTTTCACCCTTTACCTTCACGTAACCATTCATTCATTCATCATTCGTTTTATTCTTGGATGTTGCAATCCAGGATTCCGCATGAGAATATCATAGTGTTTTTTTAAAACGATGGTCTGGCACAATAAAGCTCCTACAAAATACTAAACACACTATGTATTACGAAGGTAAGTTTGCTTCCAAAAACCAAGCAAAGATGCACACCAAGCAACCTGAGCAATCTAAAAATATACCAAGAGATACACCTAGACCCAACACTTTGCATCTTTACTCTGCACAGGAGAAACATCAAAAGCACCTGGTCCCTCAAGAGCTGTGCAATGGCAGCACCCTTTAAATCCCTGCTACATTTTCATAGCACCCTGCCAGGTGCTTTGCTGAGGTGTCACCACTATAAAAAAGCAATGTGGGTACTTCCTGGAAAAAGGATGATTGGAGCCAGGTGTAGTGGGGCACGCCTGTTATTCTAGCACTTTGGGAAGCTGAGGCAGGAAGACGGAAAGTTTGAATTCCATCTGGGCGTTTAGTAAAACTGTCTCCAAACAATAACAACAAAAAGGTCAGGGATGCAACTTGTTGGGAAGGATTCAATCCTCAGTACTTTAAAAAAAATCTATCTATCTATCTATCTATCTATCTATCTATCTATATATGATTAACAGCCACAGTTAAATAAAAGCCTTAAAACTGAACAATCAACTCTGCCTATTCCATCCAGGACCCTTCCTCCTGCCCTCCAGCTCTCTCCCACATCATCCCAGGGTAGAGCTGAAATGGTTACTTCTGGGGAGTGAGTGGCTTTCATCCATTCATAAGTGAAATGGTGTTATAATTTTGCATACTTCTCTTATGTCAAGATCCCCCAAATCTTCCACAACTACTTGTGAATTGATTTCAGTAGTTTTGTATTTCACAGCTTCCTGTGCGCATTTACCATGGCCATTTGCCAATTAACTCTTGCAAACGGAAAAAGACCAAAAGTATGGTGGAGAAAGATGGATGGCAGCCAGAGTTAATGTAATAACAATGAATTGCAAATCAGGAGCTGTGGGTTCAAATTCCGCTTATATAAACTTCTGAAGTATATGCACATGTTCAGTGAAACCTGTATGGAACCAAATTATTGTTTTATTTAAGATAGTTACCTCAAATTAATGTACCACATAATAACAATTTAGTCTCTTCTCTTGTGTGGAAAAAATGGGAATAATAAAATAAAATACAGATTTTTGATAAGGATTGAAAGGTAGAACAAATGTGAAAGACACATTCCAATACAAGGTACTATTATTAATAACACCATTGATCATTAAGTCAGCATATCATCAAAACTCATTTGAATCTATATTCCCCACCAAACCTTCACTCAAGGTGTGAACAAGTTGTAATTTTTCACTACACTCTTCTTGTCCCATTTTCTGGCTGATGAAAGGACAAAGAGCTATGAAACACAGAGCACTGGGAAGTCCAAGACAAGAGAGAAAATGAAAAGGTCAGGGACTATCACTCCTTGAATACCCAAAAGTACAGTTTCTCAGGCATAAGTGACTAGATGCAAAATAAATTATGAATTAAATAAAACTCATATTGAAAATGTACACATATTAAAAAATCACTAATCTCAGTTTACATCAGTTGACTAAAAATAACTTACAGTAAAATTTTGTAAATGTTGAATCAGAAGAATTTGTTATTTTTTTCAGCCAATCAGTTTGCCCACTGAAATGATTAGATGTATAGACATCAGTATGCCTAGTCACTCACCTCATATTTTAAAACTGTAGGGCCTGGAGATTAATCTAGTACAGTGGCACACAGCAGAACTCTCTGCAGTGATAAAAATGGTATATAATTGGCATCGTCTAACACGGTTAACACTAGATGCATGTGGGTATTGAACAGTTGAAATATGCCTACCACATCTGAGAAACTGAGTTTTTAATTTCATTGGTTTCAGCATAATTAACCAACCAGGGTCATTTCAGCAGAAGCCACTCGGCCATACTGCAGGGAGAAACCCCACTTATCTTGATGGAAATTCAAGAATAAGGAGTCATGAATCATTGCTCAAATATACTTTAGAGTCCTTCAAACTCTAAGATTCCACAATGTTAAAGAATGACCAAATATCAAGTTAAAGGAGAATTTATATTTCCATTTTTAACTCATCAAGCCAATAATCAGCCCAATAAATTCCCTCAGTAATCTTGTCTGCTGGATCTGCAAAAGGTTTGACAAATCCAGTGCTCCGCCTTCAGAGTCCAGATTTTCTTGGAGGTGAAACTGTAGCTCTTGCATCTGAGAAGGGTGAATTAACATTTTCCTGAAGAGTAGATTCTGACCACTCCAAACCAACTATAGCCGTCCACAATTGAGACATAAACCCACAGTGTAATATTATATATTACTATATTAATATAAGAGACAACATTTAGTCAGCTGGAGAAAGAAGAGAGGGAGTGGGGCTGCTTTTGAAAATGGTTTCTTCACTCTTAAGATGTGAGACACCTCATCTCAGAAGAGAACTTCATCCCATGCACCTTGCCATCTACAAATGTGATGCTTAGAAGAACTTCTTCAGCACACACTGTGACTGTGAGGAAGGCTGGTGTGAATATTCACCCATCCTCTGAGGATGCCCAATCAGAAAGATGCAAAGAATCTGAGATTTTTGATAGCAACGTAGAGTCTCTGAACAAACTGACCTTGGAGTCATCCTATTTATAAGCACTCTGATATAGCTGCTACCTATTAAGTGCTAAGCGGGCACTTAACAGATGTTATCTCATTTTACCCTTGCAGCAACATACATTTTATGAGCTGAGAAATCTGAAGTTGAAGAGAGATGAAGTTGACAAAGTCATTTGACAGGACATGGGAAGCATCCTGTCCACTTTTGCACAGAGGAGAAAGTAGGCAGAGCGCTGAAGTAGCAGCACTCCTGATATCTGCAGTGCCTAGCATATAGTAGGTGCTTAGCAAATGTTTGCTGAATAACTGAATGAATAGAAGAAATTAGAACAGGAGTTCCACAACAGTCCATTCTGATCTAGAAAAAACATGCTTTGCTTATAGAATTTCCTCCAACTGATGATATTGTAAGTGAGGAAAGTAATATTTAATGGAGATAAAAGTGTATTATAAAAACATTACCTTTAAAATATTGTTTACTATTCTGGGTAACAAAGGAAAGCAGGAGGCATCAAAATCCCTAACTTGAAATTATACTACAGAGCTACTGTGATAAAAACAGCATAGTATTGGGGGAAAAAAAAACAGACCTGAGGATCAATGGAAGATTAGAAGATGCAGAAACAAGCCCAAACACACTCAGCCACCTTTATCTGTGACAAAGGGGCTAAACATGCTCACTGGAAGAAAAGAAAGATAATCTCTTCAATAAGTGGTGCTGGAAAAACTGGCTGTCTACATGCCAAGGACTAAAACTAGACCCATGTCTCTTACCATGCACTAAACTAAAATCAAAATGGATCAAAGATTTAAATATTAAAACACAAACACCAAATCTGTTGGAAGAGAAAATACATAGGGCACAGGTGTAGGCAAAGACTTCATAAACAAAATCCCAATCACACAAGAAATATTACAAAGAATCAACATCTAAGAACTTATCCTATTAAAAAGCAGGGCCAGGGATTTAGCTCAGTGGTTCCACTGCCTGCCTCACAAGTGCAAGGTCCTGAGTTGGATCCCCAGTACCAAAAAAAAAAAAAGCATTTGTACACAGCAAAAGAAATCACCAACAAGTGGAAAGAAAGGCCAGAGAGTGAGAAAAACTGCAGCCAGTTGTTCCTCAGATAAAGGGCTAATATGTAGAACATATAAAAAATTGAAAAAAATAAGATCCCGCCTCAAATTTAAAGACCTATTCCAAAAATGGGCGTCTGAAATAAATATAGACTTCTCAGACAAAGAAGTACAAATGGCAAATAAATAAATGGAAAAATGTTCAACATGACTGGTCATTTGAGAGATATAAATTAAAACAATGCTGAGATTCCATCTCACTCCAGAAAGAATGGTTATTATTAAGAAATCGACCAATAACAAATGCTGGCAGGGCCATGGGATAAAAGGAAATCTTTTTCCACTGTCGGTGGGAATGTAGACTCCCATTGTGCTCCCACAGTGCTGCAACCACTGTGAAAATCAGTATGGAGATTCCTCAAAAAAGTAGGATTAGTGGTTCCATTTGATCCAGCTATTTCCCTTCTGGGTATCTTCCCCCCTAATTTAAAAGAATCACAAAACTGTGATATATGCACATTCATGTTTATAGCAGTAATAGCTAAATCTTTGAAACAGCACAAATGCCCATCAACTGATGAATGAATTTTTTAAAATGTGTTCTTTTATACAACAGAGTACTACTTAGACATAAAGAAGGATAAGCTTAAAATATTTATAGCTAAATAGATGCACTTTGACAATATAATCTTAAGTGAAATAAATTATACACAAATATAAATATCACATTGACTTTCTGGTGTGAGAAACTGAAAGTATAAATAAGGACCAAAATGTATAACAGATACTGTAAAATAGGAAGAAATGGTCCAAAAGGAAAGGGGAACTAGGGAGGGAGGATGGAAGGAAGGGAAAAGAAAAAGAAAATAAGAAAAAACAAAAAACAGAAATAAAACTTTTCTAAATAAAGAGGGGAAGGGGGTTGAAAGGAGGAGAGGAGAATGAGGAAAAAAGAGAAATCAAGATATATCATGTCCAGGTATAAATTCCCTATGATGGCCAGGCGTGGTGGCGCATGCCTGTAACCCCAGCACTCAGGAGGCTGAGGCAGGAGGATCACTGTGACCTCAAGACCAACCTGGGCTACATAGCGAGTTCCAGGTCAGTCTCAACTACATAGTAAGACCCTGTATGATGAATATGACCATTATGTATATCTAAATTGTACCAATAAAATTAATTTTAAAAATAAAATGTTTACTAAATATGTAAGCTAATAAAGACATGCTTTTTACAAAAGTACAAAGATCACTGTAAATGACACTGTTAGATGGCAGCATCAGTAATCAAATCTGATGCAAAACCCGGTTATCTCTCCTTCAGCTCCTGCCTCTGAAGATCCCAGAGACCATGTGAATTAGCAGAAAAACCTTAGGTTGCCTGCTTCCCGCACTTAGCTGTACTACTTTTCACATCATCTGTAGAATAAAGTGATCTGCCTAGATGATCTCACTCAACTATGATTATAAATGGAAAACAATTAAAGCTGGATTCACTTCAATTTTTATTTCAAAAGCATTCCCTTCACACTTCTGACAGTTGAGAATGCAGGCTTTGAAGCCAGCAGCCCCACGGGCCCTCAGACATTCGGTGGTTGCCCGTCAGACCTGCTGGATAGACCAAGCTATCTGAGGTTCTGCGCAGGGTGTGATACACAGCAAACCATCCCCTTCTGTCCCCTTCCCTTCCCACCCAGCTGAACACCTCTGCATCCTGCCCTGCCAAAAAGGCTGGGAGTAATTGTGAAAAGTTTTGTGGCACCTTATCACTTCCACCTAAGATTGAGCATGCACGCTCATGAACAATGGAGGTAACAGGAAATCTAGAACCATTCTTCCATTACTATGACTCCAAGGTGTGCTACTTCACAGGCTGAGTGTGCCAAGAGGTTAATTTGCTTGCTTTGTTTCGGTTCTCAGGATAGACTCTCTCCTACTTATTCAATAAAACCTTACAAGGCTCTTCATTCGGCTGTCAGGGAGATGGCTTTGAGGCCAAATTTAAAGTCCACCTTTATGGTCCAAGACTAGGAATTCTGAAAGTATTTAAATTGAGAATCAAAAGAATGGATGCACCCTGAGGCCATAACGGTAAGTGAAACACAGCAGACATGCACGCTTAAATATTGTATGGTGTCTCTTATATGAGAAACTAGATTATAAATAAAGAGCACAATAAAAGATAGATAAAACAAGTAGGGAGATAGCTCTTTCTCAAATGGGAAGGGGATCAAGAGATGAAATAGGGTTGGGGAGGAGAGAGAGGGGGATGAAAAGGAATTACGATGCGTTCTGTACAACCCCACACAAGAAATGTAAATATTCCGTACTACAAATAAGTACTAATGAAAATCTTAAAAGAACGCAATGCTCCAAATAATATGTACTATATAGTTCCCTTTTCAGAAAGAGATTAATCCCCTGAGTGATGGCTGGACTTACTGACTGGTAACCAATAAACCAGAGTATTAACAAGATAAAATAGCGACTGACTGTACACTGGAAAAACTTGGAAAATGCTACCTTACTCAAGGGATTGAGTCTAACACAAGTGATGGTGAGTATCACGCAGCCATCATATGATATGATCAGGAGAGAATTTCACCTCTAAGGTCTTCTTCCCATGAACCTGTAACCCCAAACTAAACATGTAAAAATACCAAATAAACCCAAACTAAGGACTTTCTACATGATATCTGACTAGTACTCCAAAAAACTGTCAAAGTCACCCACAACAGAGATTGAAAAACTATCACAGACCAGAGGAGATTTAAGAAAACATGACAACTAACAGTAATGTCTTTAGTTAGGACCTGAGACAGAAAAAGGACATTGACGGAGAAGTTGTTAAAACCTAAATAAAGGTGATCTCAAATTAACTGATTATTTAACACCCCTCACTTCTGTCTGTACACAGAAGAGAAGTACAGGGAATGGTGCCCACTGCTGACCATCCATGACCACATGAATGTCCATCCTGCTCTGTGTACCTTGGGCTTCTGTCATTGGATTTGAGATGAGAATGAAAAGTAGGTTAAGCAAAGACAAAGGGAATGAGGAGATCAGATAATAAAAGGGAAGACCGAGGAAAGAAAGAAAGAGAGAGAGAGAGAGAGAGAAAGAGAGAGAGAGAGAGAGAGAGAGAGAGAGAGAGAGAGAGAGAGAGAGAAAGAAAGAAAGAAAAGGGGAAGGGATGGGAAGGGATGGGAAGGGAAGGGAAGAGAAGGAAAGGGAGGGGAAGGAGAGGAAGAGAAAGAAAGAAAAGGTAGTGAAAGAACAGAAAAAGGAAATGCAAGAGGAAAATGAGAAGGAGGGTAAGGAAGGGACAGAGGAAGGCATATAATCAAGACCACTCTAAGAGGTTTTGTCCCTTCTTGGAAGCAAACTTGAAGTAGCAAAAGATAGTGCACAAAGTTTGCCTTATATGGGAATATTCAGGTGCCAAATTCACTGCTGCCAGCTCTCCTTGCTTCTAGACCAGCTCTATAGGAAACTGTTCTGGCCAACAGTGTGTAGGCGGAAATAACATGTGCCACTTCCTAGTCTAGCTTCTGAAACATCTCATGTCATCCACTGGCCTCTCTCTCTTCTCTTATTCACAAGATTTGCAGTTTAGAGATCAAGCCTCTGAGGTGGCAAAAGCACTAAGAGACTTCCTAGTCCTTGCTCAGAGATAATCACACCACACCACAGTGATACTCAAGATGCACAGGTGTTAAACTACTGGAATTTGAGAGCTGTTCGTTATGACAGCTAGCATTTACACATGCAGAATAGAGATTGGTAGATAGGCTGGTAGGTAGGAAGGTAGATATAGCTTGATAGACAGAGACAGACAGATAGAAACAGAGACAGAAACTCTCATGACCAAAACATTTTAGGGCAGTTCTAGGTGAGTTCAACTGATTTACAGCCTTAGGGAAGAAGTGACATCAGTCTGTGGCCTCAAAGGATGACAGATTTGGGGCCTGCACAGTTTGGAGCTGACTATTCCCAGTAGAGATATCTCCCTAGTTACCCAGATAGCCAGGAGCAGGGCAGGGCCAGCAACAGAGATCAATTAGCACCTGGTTCCCTTTATCTCAGGGCAGAGTAGGGAGTAACAGTACTAAAACAATGAGTCTGAGAACAAAATTCAGGCCATACCATACCATAATGAGTCTTAAGTGAGACTTTAAAAAGATATCCTGGAAGGGCGTGGGGATTTAGCTCAGTGGTGCCGCCACCTGCCTCACAAGCATAAAGTCCTGAGTTCTATCTCTGGTACCAAAAAAAAAAACAAAAACAAAAACAAAGATAACCTGGACAAGAAAAAAAAAATAACCTTACAAATCTGGAGGTTTGTAAGCAAAGGTACGAAAGGAGCAAAGTTAAACTATAGGATCATCCTAACCTAACATGCAGAATGAGCTACAGAGCACTATGAGAAGACCACTTTGCAGTAATTACAAGGAGGCAAACTCATGAGGGATGTTCCAGGAGCTGAAGTCCCATCTGCTTGCTTCACAGAACATAGTGTCATTGACCATGACTTTACATAACTCAGATGGAATTAATGGTCTGAGGTTCCCTTTTTTTTCCGTTCCCATGTGCTATGCTAAATTCCTTCTGTCTAGGGATTACCATGTATTTTGCAGCTGTCGAGTACAAACAGTTCCAAGAAAAAGATATTGAGTAGGGTCAATGTGTTATTCAACAAGTTGTTCTCATCTTCTTTTACCCACAGCCCAAGCTCAAGATACATGTTTAAAAGCAAAATGTACATTTTTTTATTTTTATCTTTCTCTTCTGTCTTTATTATTTCACTTCTTTCACTAAATTCAGCTCAGCACATACAGTCTTGTCTCAGAAGTTGTACAATGTGTTAGGTATGTACATTTAAATAAAAAAGCATCAAAAACAAAACAGTCCATAAGTAAAGAGTCAGAAATTTCAGTGCATATGTAGATAACTGTAAGATGAAGTGCAACGGCCAAAGGCCTGAGCGACAAGAACATGGACAGGAAATGCATTCTGCCCAGGCAGGATGGAAAGGCACTGGGATATCTGACCTGCACCAGGACAGATATATAGAGGACTGTTGAGTTGAGAGGCAGAGGTAGGCGTTCCAAACCATGAGCAAAAATGTACCAGCCCATGAAGAGCTTGACCTGGTTAAGGGATGATAAGGCATCCAATATATTAATCAGGATGGAAGAAACTTACAGTGCTGAGAGAAAAGAAGAGGGAGATGGAAAGGGAGAAAGAGAAAGAGGAGGAGCAGGAAGGGAGGGAGGGAGGCAGACAGACACAACAAGACATACAGGTAAAGAGACAGATTTCATATTAGCTCAAGCTCTATCTAGCTTTAAGCAGAATCCAGAGAATGAAACGATGCCATCAAGACTTTGTGTCCATCTCTCTAAGTGTTTCCCTCTTCTGTGTCAGCTTCATGCTAGTGCAGACTTTTCCCAGGAGTGTAAAACGACCCCTGACAGCATCAGATATGCATCCTACCTGGCACCTTTAATGGAACAATAGCACCTCTTTCTCAATAATCCCTGAAAACAGCAAGTTTCCTCTGATTGGCTGAGATAGAAGCCCCTGCCTATCTCCAGCCAATCACTGTGGTTAGAAAAATCCAATACATGTGTGGGTAGGTCATGCGATACAGGGCCCATCCCAAAAAGTAAAGGGATGGGGTCAACCTCACACTAACCTTATTGATAGAAGGTTGGGGAGCAGAGCTTTCCAAAAGGGAAACCAACCTGCATTTCCACACATAGGAAAGACACATTCTGGGTGGGAAGTAAATGTCTTCACACCTGATATGGTTGAGAAATAATCATGGAGTGGGGTAGGCAGGAATGAGGGAGTGAAAGGATCAAAACAAAATAGGCACCAGATGATGGATCCCATTATGCTATGCAAAGAAGTGTGAATTTCATTCTTCCTGCTAATGATTCTCAGATATTTTCTCCATAACATGAATGATGAATGACACCACTGTTGTGGTTCTTCACAATTTTTCCATGCATAAGTTATAATTCTACCCTTTTCCTCCCACGATAGAGAACACTGGTGAAGTGAACCTTGCTCTAATTGGTTTTAAAGAGCAAAAACAAAAGAAGAATAAATAATTCACTGACTGATGTTGTCTAATTATTAGTGGTAACAAATCACTTTGATCCCACACTGTCGCCCAATGCCTCTATTGAGCACAGATGTTACAGGCAATGAGGAGCCACTAAAGGGTTTTAAATGGTTGAATCTGTTTTTAAAAATATACTTGTGATGGCAAAATGTAAGACAGACTAGATGAGGATATTCTAAAGCAGAAAGGTCAGTTAGGAGGCTGCCATGGTAAGAAAATAAGAGGCTCCATGGACCTCATCCAACCAGCTGGAGAGAGTGGAAGTGGAAGTCCACTTCCGGGTCCTGCACAGGATGTGGGTATTTAGTGAATGAAGCGCAGCAGAGTGATGGTCCAGGCTTAGACAAAAGCTTCCAAGCCTGCATCCTCAGGCCTCCTCCCATTAGGCTTGCTTACGGGCTCTAAACTACACACTCAGAAGGAGCAAATGGGATGGGGAGGTAAGTATTCCAGTCTGAGCACAGTCCTACTCTCAGGGTCAGAGAAGGGTCTCTTCGTGTCCGCTTATTAACTGTACTTTAAAATATCAACCAACAATAATTTATAATAATTGTTGATGTTTCAATGTGATTATTCATGATTGTGTTCGCATACTTGTAATTATTACATAATTATTACTGTTATTACTAATATCTGTTCAAGGTAGTGCCTTACATTTTATTTAGCTCTATTTTATTTTCACAATAATTCTGAAACAAGTATTATTGATCCCATTTGCAAAATGCATCAGAGTGAGTGACGCCCAAAAATATCATATAACAGACAAGTGGCAGAGGCTAGATGGAAGCTCTAAACTTCTGGCTCCTAAAAAAAAAGTGATATTTCTACCTCACCATAGTGTTTAATATTTGCAGTAAAAATAAATAAATAAATAAAAATAGGATCTTCCATCTGAGAACTGGATTATCATGTATTTATTTACACCTATGTAATACTGGGAAGGGTTTAGCAGCAGGGACTCAAAGTATCTTCCCAGGTGAAATCCAAATTGAAATTGGACATATTTAGGAGAAAAAAGTATTTTTCTCTGTCATGCTTATTTAACAGGGACTTTTGCTTTGTGGTCTGCTGTGATAACATCAGCAATGTTACATTCTATTTTGCATGGTTTTGGAGCATTTCCTAAGCATTTCTGGGTACAATTATCTCCTGTCACTTCACAATAGTCCTCATGAAAACAAAGGATGACAGAAAAACGACAGAATGGAGGTGCCTGGAATTTAACAACCGCCTAATATTAAATGGCTAGAAAAGGGTCCAGGTTCCTCAACACTTATTCGAAGCTCTTTTGGACAAACTAAAGGTTCTAAAGCCTTTTGGAATCACTCTCATGAGAACCTGTTAAAAGTTTCTGATTCCCTACAAACATGAACACGAAAGACAGGCCCTCTTTTCAGACATTTCCAGACCCCCAGATGTCATCCATGAGTGCCTGACTCCAGGTTCAGCACCCCACTACAGTTGAGGGCCATCCACACTGACCCATGGAAGGAAAACAATCTGGAGCACAGGAAGTTGAAGAGGCCTTAGTCATGGCAGAATCCTTGGGAAAAACTGTGAGATTATTTTGCTTTAGGCACTGTAGAAAAGGGCAGTGGAGGATTTACTTGAACCTTCAAAGAATGGACTAGTAACTGAAATTTTCAGAAATGTCTTTATGGACCAAACACCAATAACCATAGGGCCTACATTTCTTTGGACAAAGCTAGAATTTGGTCCAGTGATTTCTGTGTTTGATTAGGATAATATGGTCACACTGATGGGCTGCCTTGAGACCAGGTTTGAGAAAGTCTTTTGTACCCTACTATGAACTGAAGCTATAAAGTCTACAAATTTAGGGACCATGTTGGTTTAATTTCCATTGAATACTTTGTACCTGCTACAGTGCCTGACACACAGGAGCAGCTCAACAAATGGTTATCACAAACAAATTAATCTTAAAGAGTTTCCGAGTCTGGTCCAATTCCCCTGCTCTTTTGCAAGCCACCTTCCTCTCAAGCAGTGTGTCTGACCACATTCCTTCAGACATCTTTTGTCACAGACATGGTGCAGTGATGTTCCTGATAGATGGCTGCTGCTGTTCAGTGATAAAAGGGAGATCAGAGAGGAACATTCTGGGATAGTGTGGAATGAAAAGCACTACTATAAATGTAAATTGTTTCCTTTCAAACAATTTATTATCCACATAGAGGGACTATGTGGATAATAAAAACTGAAGGACAAAGTAAAGCAACATAATTTTTCATCCTACATTATTTTCTATTAACTTGGAAAATTAGCTCTTTGCACTTCACATAATATCTAAAATGAAATTATTGTAACAATGCCTAGGTACCTTCCCATTTAAAAAAGATTCATGAGTTTGCTTTCATTCTTGAAAATAATCAAACAGTACTCCTGCCCATAATCATCATTTGTTTCCTAAGCAATACATCTTCCTTTAAACCAGATAGTCTTTGTAAATACAACAGCATTTTCTTGGCAATCACATGTGCTAAGTCCCCAAACCAGCTATTTTTAAATTGGAAGCAGCCCCATCCCCACAAATAGAGAAATAACTCCCAAGATGAAGGTGTTCTACTTACTGAATGTTCTCATGAGATGCTCCAATTCCTTCCACTTCATAGCTACTTACGGCAGAACTAATTTCCTAGCATTTTTGAAACAGCTTGTCTCCTATAGTTCATTAGAGCTAATCATCTCCATCCCCCACAACTCCATTCCGTGGTTCCATGGTAACCTGGAAGTGGCCATGGTGGGAATATTTACATTAGAGCAACAGGCAAAGATTCACATCCAGGATTGGCTGAGTGGGTAAATCACTGTACATTCACATAATAAAGCTATTCAGCAATAAAAAAGGAATGGATCTATTGATACATATGAAAGATTTACTAACATAATTATTCTAAAAGAAAGAGATTAAGGAAAAATGCATATAGTATGATTCCATTTATACACAAATCTGGAAAATGCATGTGGATCTATATAAGCTATAGCAATATCTTCCTGAGGTGGGCTGAGGATAGTGTGGAGGGAGCAGGAGAAGCAAAGGGTGTAGGAAGCTTTTGAGGGTGACCGTTTATTATTACCCTGATTGTGGTGATAGCTCCACAGGTGTATACAAATGGCTTTGCCATTTGAATATTTAAATGAGTGAATGTTCCTTTTCCTGTCAAGTAATCTTAATAAAGCTTTTTTTGAAACTCAATAAATGTTTAATCAAATACCACCATTTATACACTGGAGCTTATTTTTAAAGAATGTAATTATCATTAACATGAAAGATTACAAACTGTGACTTGAAATAAAATCAACCTGATTATTGCCGCAACAGAAATGACAGTACATGGGAATCTGTTAAAACAATTTGGTAAAGAATAGGAAGAACTTTGAGTAATGAGAGGACAGAAGTTGCTCTTAGGAGTGCAGTACATTGGTTATCATCCCTTGCTAGACTGTAAGCTCAGGGACAGCAGGTGCTGCTGCCTTGAATTTTACTTACTAGTAATTCCCAGTGTTTACCTCAGTGCTTGCTGTATAGTACCCAAATGATTAGGACAATAATTGAATTGGACAGTGAAAGGCATAAGGAATTTTCTAAATTCCTTCTCATAATTTAAGGTAGCCAGCACTTATTCAATTTAATAAAGCTGTTTTTAAATGGTCTTCTCTTTTTTCCTGACAGAATTTCTATGCCACTTCTCCATATAGTGATTATTTACTTCTGTTTCTTCCACTAAACGCTAAATTCTTGAGGGCAAGAGTATCCCAGAACTCTCTCCTAGGCATATGTTTTCTGTTCACCTTTGCCCTGATTAATCATCCTAGGAACAACTTATTAATCTGTTCTTTGTGCCCTTGTTTCCAGGCAGAAAGTGATGTGGAAAGCATGATAGCTTTGGGGCTAAAATGATGCTTGGCACTGCTGTTCTTAGTTAAGTGTTCTTGAGCAAGTCGCTTTTTCTGAATCTTGCTTGGCTAGGATGTAAAAGAGAAATGGTATCTATTCCTACCAAAAGAAGTATTAAAAAGTGACTATATTAAACCCCTGAGTTGTGTGTGTCTTTTGATAAAAACTCAAAAACAGCACAGGTGCTATCTAGCTTTAGAGAAAAGAGCAACTTATCTTGAAAAAATAAAACTAATACTCCAAAGCAGTGAGAAGTGAGCATCCTTATACAAAATCTAAGGGCTTTAATGCTGATGGGGAATTTCCAGAGAAGCCTCATGAAAAGGGAGTGCTAATCTGGATGTAATGGCGCACACCTATAGTCCCAGCTCTTGGGAAGCCTGTGACAGGAGAATCACAAGTTTGAGCCCCGCCTCAGCAACTTAGTGACTTAGAGAGACCCTGTATCAAAATAAAAAGGTCTGGGGATACAGCTCAGTGCAAAGGCTCTGGGTTAAACCTCCAGCACCACAAAAAGAAAGGAACCTTTCTGTAATATGGTTTACTAAGAATTAAGATGCTCTTTTAACACAGTGCTTCTACTCTAATTATCTGCCCGTCAGCTGTAGCTTGAAACTATCTAGATCCACAAAGATTTTTATCATAGCATCCTGTTAAAAAGTTCAAATTTGATAACAACTTAAATGTTTAATAAGAATGACGTGGGTAAATAAACTTTTATACACTCATGAAGACACGTGCATTATGTGGCAATATGGGAAAAATGCTTAAAATGTTTAGTGAAAAAATGAGATACAAAACTGTACACGCACTATAATTACAAGTATAAAAATATGCCACACATACTTCAGGAAAGATGCTAAAATGACAGCAGGGATGATATTCAGGGCTTTTTTCTCTTACCATTTATCAAGTGTTCTACAAATGCAGGTATATTATTTTTATGATAAAATATCATTTTTGGAAAAGATAGAGAAAAGAGGACCTGGTGACCAAGAAGTCAAGGCAATGTCTCAAAGTCTGTTTATCCAGAGACTGATGAAACGTGGCAGCCATGAAATAGTAAGTAAAAATAGTCAGTGCCTAGCAGGCTTCTGAAAGCTTCCACATAGCACATTCCCCAAAGAATACACGTGATTTGCCCTGCATTCTGTTGGATTGGCTTTTGGAAAAAGAAACATAAGGGACATTTGGTGATACTTCAATTATCTAAAATGGCATGGACATATGGCATCTCAAGGGGGTGGGAAAGCTCATTCTGTGATCATTCCAAAACTCCAGACACCTGCCCCAGATAAATGCTATGCCCCATGGGAAGTGAGCAAAATCTATACTTGGTGATGATGCTCAAGAAAGGCCTTGTGGTCATTAGAAAAATGGCTCCTGTGGCAGCAGCACACACGAAGGCAGCATGAATGCAGGAGAATGAAGGCAAGCACGAGCAGGCCAAGGAGGAGCCTGACACAGGTAGAGAATTGGTTCTCACTATGTTCCCACTGCCTGGCAGCTGGACCAAAGAAGTTTGTAAAGCATCAAGCTCTGGGGCCCCACCCAGGGATGTGGAGGTAAGTGATCCTGTGTACACTGTGCAGCCTAGGTTAAGAACCACTGAAATAGAAGGTGGATAATCCTGTACAAGAGCAGAACCCCCAAAGTACAGCAGCAGACAATGTTTTCATTTGTTTGTGTTTTGTTTTTGCAGTACTGGGGATGGAACTTGGGACCTTGTGCTTTCGAGGCAGGTGGTGAAACCAGTGAGCTATATCTTCAGTCCTAGACAATGTTTTCAAATGAGCCAAGATGAAATTATAGCAAGAAGGTGGGTGTTGGTGAGGCCATCAGCGTGATGTGGTATATTAGAAAAGAACAAAGGTCTTAGAATCTGTTAGGTTATCTCTCTCTCTCTCACCCTTCCTCCCTCTCCCCATGTGTCTGTCTCTCTCATTTCACATACACACATGCACATTTGCACACATACATCTTAAAATCTGGGTATGAACCAAATAACAGAACTCTAGAGATACACTGTAATTTTTTAAAACTACACTGGATCAGGGCAGTAAGGAGGAAGACAGGAAGGAGGAACGCTGAAGAGCTGGTCTACACCAGCAACTAAACCAAAGGACACCTAACCTACTGCCCTGATGCTGACTAGGAAGGTGACAGGCCTGGTGGTTAAACATGGGTTCTGGAACCAAAATGTTTGGTTTTAGACCCCAGATCTACTGACTTATAGCATAACCACAGACAAAGTTAATGTCTTCTTGCCTCAGTTTCTCCATCTGTAGAAAAAATAATACAAATACCTATCTCAGAGAGTTACTATGAAGATTAAACAGCTTAACATAGAAAGTAGGTAAAAAAAAAATGCCTGACACACACTTTTCCAATCAGTAATCACACTTTACTATCATTCTATGCAATGTGATGGGACAAGGACTGAGAAAAGAGAGAGAATACATCTTTAGTGTCGGAACAATTCTCAGAGTGTGGCTGTCTGGCCAGAACACGGTCAATTCCTTTATATGCCACAGAGCCTAGAGGTGGCTGTACATCTTCCAAAGCCAGTATGGAGGACACTGAGGCTGAATCATGCCACTAATGTCACCTGCTAAGGTCAAACACCTAACACTCCCTGACTCCTCACAGGTAACCAAGAGGCAAATGTCTAATCCCATTAACCAGAAGAAAAAACTAAGGCTCTGCTTAAACTGCATTGTGAGGCCTCACAGGAAATAAGAAACGGAGCTGGAATTACAGTCAGAACTCAGGTGCCCCCACCATATCCTACATTGATAAGATCTATAAGTAACTCTAACAAAGGTATGAACCACAGCCAATGATATAGGTCAGCAGGAGCAGGCAGCAACACACAATGGGCAGATGAAAGAAGTGACACCAATAGGTCCAAAAAAATACACTGTTTTCTACCAAATGAAGGGACCCTAAAAAGGCCTACTGGCCATCCACAGCAACAGCAGGGCAAGGAATTAGGCCCAGGATCTACTGATACATACCTTCATATTCTAATTCTGTGCCCTTATGATTGATGCATTTTGGTGTTTTTTGTTTGTTTGTTTGTTTGTTTTTGTGGTACCAGGGACTGAACTTGGGACCTTTCGCTTGTGAGGAAGGCAGAGGAACCACTGAGCTAAGTCGCTGGCCCCAGGATTGATGCATTTTGGACTGACAGTCCTCCCCTATCTCTCAAAAGTGTAGGACCTGTGGATTTTCTCTTATAAATAGCCACCTAGACTCCATAATGATTTAAAAAAGCTTAATTCAAAGAATAGAGCCCTTACTAATAGGAAAACGTGAAAAAGGGGGAGGAAAGAGAAAAGCTCTTAAGTCAGATACCATGCAATAAATGAAGAATGAATAAGAGAAACTGCCACTGATTCAGACAGGAATCATCAAGCAATGCTTGGATCACTTGGTGAATTTGTAAAGAGAATCAAAGAATCTTCCCTAAAACAACTTAATTACAAAAAAGCAGAAAGGAACCATTATTGTGGACAAATCAGGGGAAACCTTAACCAAGTGATCAAAGTCAACAATGCTAGGAATAGGACAAACTGACTCTCTTCCTCCACACTCCCACACAGACAAGGACATGGCATCACATACTTGCTCCTGTTAAAATGGACAGCTTGAAGGTTCACAAGGTAACAATCGCACAAACGCAGACTCTGCATGATACAACCATGATATGTTTTCTTCAAATTTTCAATGCCATGAAAGACAGAGAAAAGCTGAAAAAACAATTTCAGATTAAAGGAGACTAAAGAGACATGAGTCTGAATCAGAATAAAAATGATTGCTGCAAAATATGGTATTGGGACATTTGGTAAAATCTGAATATGAACTTGTGTACCCAATAACAGTACTATATCAATATGGAGTTTCTTAATTATGGTAATTTTATGGTAAGAAAATAGCCTCATTCTTAAAAGAGACAAGCCAAAGTTAAATATAAAATGAAATCGGAAAAAATATTCAAAGGGGAAGGGGAGGTGGGAGGAGTAGGGGAAAAAGAAAGATGGGAATGGAATTAACATGAGAAAAAATGGAAACAAAGTCTTTGTAGATAGGCAGGGGTAGAAGGGTGGAAGGGAGGGCAGGGGAATGGGGAAAAAATAAGAACCAAGGTAGATTATGTAAAGGTGCAAATTTCTAATGATGAGGATGAATGTTACTACATTGTATACCTTAAATGTACCAATAAAATTAATTTTAAAAATAAAGTTAGTAATGGCTTCCACTACTTAGCTTCAAAGATTCAGAAAAACAAAAGATTGATAAACAGGTGACAGACTTAAAGCAAATGTAAGAAAATAATAAAAGTGACTCTATATGAAAGGCACTGATTTTTAAATTTATTTTTTATTAGTACATGTTTGAAGTACACAATGATTACATTTTTTTGTTTTGTTTTTGAGAGAGTCTTGCCACACAGTTCAGGCTGGCCTTGAATTCACCATGTAGCCCAGGGTGGCCTCACAGTGGTCTTCCTGTCCCCGCCTCCCAAGTGCTGGGATTCTAGGCCTGCACCACTATGCTCAGCTTTTAATGATTGCATTTATCATAAATGAGAGTTGGTAGCCTTATTGATTTTATCAGTCTTACAATATTTCTAGAGGTTTAAATATTGTCAAGATAATAAAAAAAAAGCAAAATCATTTCCTAAATGCAGTCACCTATCTGCTGGCTCAGAGTTACTCAATATAGATGGATTGAGGACTACCTGGGAAATTTAACAGCAAAGTAAATTCAACCCTGGTTTGAGGCAGACATATGCAAGAATAATGTAATCTGCAGAGCATAACATAAACACATAATTGAATAATTATAATTCAGGTCCCACCGCACTTTTCTTATGCCAAATCTGGCCCATTAAAAGAAAATGAGAATGATGAAAAAAATCAAAGTTTACAGTTTAGGCAAAGTTGTCTATTTAAGTCACATCCTCCTGTTTGTGACTTTGCAGAGCACACTCTGGACAATCTGTGATGTGTCTGCTAGGTGGCTCCATGGTACAATGGACAGTGTACTGCTCTTCTAGCAACAGTCTGGGAGGTGTCTGCTTTCGAGTGCTTGAGCCTGATCGCCTGAGCCAGAGACACCACCTTTTCCAAATGAGGACATGGACACAGACATAGACACAGACACAGACACGAATCTGAGCTCATCTGCACACAGCAGTGCTCGCCCTGTGGAGCTGGCTCCCTGGGTCTGGTGGTAATTCGTCTAGCAAATTCACTTCTAAGCACACTTAACAGTAATCAATAAGCAGAGAACTACATAGCCTATAGTTATAGGGGTGTCTACTCAACACCCATTACCTACTGCTGCTCTTAGAAGTCATTTAAAATATGGTTTTAATCTGTTCCAATCCATGCAAGTAAACATCTTTTCACAAAAGTTTCTTCCAAACCTGTCCTTGCAACCACAGGCATTTAGCCCCCAGTGCTGTTCTCCAGCTCCATTATTTCTCACAAAACCTTTGTTTTGATGCTATGAGTGTAGGACAAATAGAATTGCTAATTCTGTAACTTATTGAAAAAAGATATAGTCTCCTTTCTGCCACCTCAAAGATTTCAATGAACTCCAAAAATTTCTGCCTGTGGCATGAGGCCCAATCATATATGACCCCAACCTTTCATCAAGGTGGTTCCAAACATTATTTGCCCCCCTTCATGTATCTTAGATGCAAATCAAACAGTTCCTCCAAGCTGTGCCATGTTTTCAGACTCCCAGACCTGGTCCATAATGTTTCTTTTGCTTCCCTTTTATGTCTACCACGATTTAGAGTAGTCTGTTTCAAGGTTCTATCAAGAGCCATTCAGCACATTCAAGGATCAATGAGTGGAAAAGGTGGGTAGGGGATGCACTGATCCAATTCTCTGTGTGTAGCTCCAGCACCCAGACCAAATGTCTCTGCAGAGATGCTCTGAGCTCTTGAAAAGGAAGACAGCACTTGTTATCAGAAAAATTCTTAGAAGGAAACTGCCTCTTTTCCTGTAGCAAAGTCAAAACCCTCACCCTAATGGTGTTAGTACAAATATTCCAGAATAAAACACAGCGTGACATTATTGTAAAGTTAATAACATGACTGGAGACCTTCCTGCAGAGAACAGGGATCAATACCAATCAAATACTACCTAGATTTGCAGTATCCCAGGATTGTTTTAGAGGGAGTCTTAGTTACTTTTCTCTAGTTGCTGGGACAAAATATCTGACACCTAAAGTTAAAGGGGAAGGGGTTTATTTGGCTTACAGTTCATAGAGATTTCAGTCCAGCTGGCTCCAAGACAGGGATGACAAACAGACATCACAGTGGAGAAACAACATGTCGTGCACAAGGTAGCAAAAGCAACAAGGAAGTTTAACAGAATCTTTCTGCCCCTTTTATCTTATTCAGACTACAGGGATTAGGACAGTGCCAAACTAATCACTCACACGCAGTGGTTTAGTGATCACATTCCTTCAACCCCAGCATTACACACTCCAGATTCCACTACCTCCAAAAAAGAAAGTCCCATCTCATCTGCATGAGGCTTTGGGGGACATCTAAACACAAACCATACAGAGGGGTTTGCTTTGTTTTTACATAAGATACCTTAATATTGCAGCTAAACAAAAACTGAATGCAGTCAAGTATTCATCATGGAAAATTTGTTAGGGGTGACATGTGATGTTTTTCAGATGTTTCCCACTGCAGGGTCCAACAACATTAGGCCAATCTGTCTCTTTATTTCATCTACCATTATGACTTAGCCCCTGGCCTATTATGGAGGAAGAGGAGATGAGTTAGGAGAAGTGGAAATCCAGAGATGTGGCTTCCTGGCTGGGGGTATTAGAAATAAATGAAGTGGGGCCAAAGAGGAAAGGGTGAGACCTGTATGCCCTCCTCTTCTTCCTCTAGAGAAACATCTGCCCACAAACTTGAAACTCCAAATCAAAGCCAATGCAGTGGTCAACAGCTCAAAAAAGGAGGCTGAACTTTCTCAGGTTGTCCCTTAGGTTCTGGGGTTTGGACAGGCCCCAGAGGTTCCCACAAGCTCCTACAGCAAAACTCAGATGTTACCTGGGATCATGACTGGACATTTAGCCACTGAGCTTGACATGGGGACAGAGGAGCAAGGGCTGAAGGCTGGGCCATCTTATTCAGAACCATATGAGAAGCATAACAAAACCTCAGGGGAGTTCAAAGCACTGCCAAGGGTGGGGCAGAGACAGGGGAGCTCACATCCTACCTGTCAGCAGAGGGAGCTAAAGGATCTCCTTCTTCAGCCACTATCAGTGTCACACAAAGCCAGACACTGCTTAGCTAAGGTGCTTGAGAAGGAACAATCAAACAAGTCAGCATTTTCCATAGAGAAACTAAACCATCAGGGGAAAAACTCCAAATGTCAAGTCTACAGTTAACTTTAAATGTAAGATTTCCCTGTTTGGTATCCAGCAAAGTGGGAGATCAAAAGTAAGATCAGCCCAATAAAAAATAAAATTTAAAAACTACATTTTCACTTATATCTTGGGGTACTGGCAAAGTTATGACCTGTTATATAGGTACTTCTCACGATGTGACATTTGTCTAAAGAGCATAACTTTTTGGCATAGCAACTCCTCATTCCCTACTGAGTAACAAGAATAAATTCTCTATTCTCTGCTCAGCCAAGTCAAAAAATTGTAGCATAGAAAAGAATCTGATGGAGGTAGCTCTAGCAAACTGACTCCTGCAGAATACTACCTGTATCATAGACTTCTGAAGTTTGCAGGGCATTTCCAATAGTATTTCCATTGTCACCCTGTCTTTCAATCAGGAATTTCTCTACCGGCTGGAATGTATTGATTTTATACTTCCAGCTTCTAGAATCATACTATCCTTCTCACAGGAAGGTGATGAATTAAACAAGAAAAATGAATTGGACTGAAAAACTACTATTCATTCAATCAATAAACAAATACCTTCCACACATGTATGATTTACCAGAGAACACAGGCAGTGGATCACTGTCTCCCAGAAAAATTAGTATCTAATCTGAAATAGAAACAAGAGTAATGCGGGACATGCCATGGTTACAGGGACTGCAAAGTGTTTAAGGAGCATGTGGGCAGGAGGTTGAATAGCCAGCTGTGAAGTACCCAAGTAAGAGCACAGGGTGTCTTTGGCTTTGGGCTACACCTAATTTCCCCACAAACCTTCATGACTCCTCTACTCTCAACCATCCACCCCTAGCTTCTAAAATGCTACCTTCACACATGGAGCACTATTGAAAATCTCCAGTTTGTGAGTTTACAAGTTCTATACAAAGAAGTTAATACTTATGCAGCTGGCGAGGAGAAAGGCATCACCATACCTCTCACACTGACTCCTGGGTGTTGTTTGGTCCAAACTGACCTCAAGCCTTCATGCTTTATTTCCTTAGAGAGAACATCAAGGATTCCCTGCATGCATCAGGTCTCTTTGTAGCCTTGGACAGAAGTCCATGTTGCTAATTAGGAAGCACGGGGAAGATTATCCACACTTGACACTGGTAGAGAGATTTAGATGCTGGCTCTATAAGGAGTGTTCTGGCCCTCACCCACAACCTGACAGTACTGAACCTCCCCAGTCTTTCCTGAGGAGTTACTCTAGAATAAATTTACACTTTGCAAAATGTGCTAAGAGATATTGAGACTTAAGCATACACTTAAACAAGGACACCTTGGATGAGCTCCATTCTAAGGGGTAGAAGCCTGTATTTCCCAACAAGCAGATGAGAACATGCCATGATTTGGAGAAGGACACACACTCTGTAGGGAAAGTGAGCCCAAGAGAAAAGTCTGGTTGTGAGAAACCAAACCTCCTGTATGAAGTTCAACATTGTTGAGCATTTTTTTGGACAATGCAAAAGGCCTTTATATATCCATCAATACTAGAGATTGAGCCCTGAGTCTTTGCCCTTAGCTACATTCCTAGCCCCTTTTCAATTTTTTACTTTGAGACAGGATCTCCCTATGTTTCCCAGGTTGGGCTCAAACTCGAGACCTTCCTACCACAATCTCCCAGAGTGCTGGAATTATAGGTGTGTGCCAACACTCTCAGCAAAACAGCCATGTTTTGAGTATAGTTTAAGATTATTTTCTCTAACGTTGTCATTTCCTTATTTAATCCAGTGCTTTACCCAAGTCTCTTCTACGTAATGAAAGTGCAAGATAGTCATGAAAACAGCGGCCCATATCTACCCCAATACTATAGCCCATAGGGAAGACAGAGCATCAGGTATAAAATATACAATTAAATATTCTGGCCCAGGATTTCTAGGCCCGTAAAGCTGTGCCCATGGCACCAAGTACAAGTGTTAGGTGGCCCAACAGAGGATCACAGCCTGACAGGCACTGTATTAGGCTGGGTTCTTTGAGTAGCAGGTGCCAAGACAACATTAGGCATACAAGAAATTTACCAGGGGAAAAGTCTGTAAGAGAAAATGGGTAGATGGAGAGCTGGAAAGACAGGGAAAGATTGGAGACAAGTTTGGCTCCCATAAGGAAGGAAAGAAAGAAGGGAGAGAGAGGGAAGGTTAAAAAAGAAGGGGAAAGGAGAGGGCGGGAAGAAAGGAGGGAGGACAGTTGGTTAGTTTGTGGACATGTCTTAGTCTGCAGTGGAGCTCTAAACAAATTTCAGCCAGGCTATCATGGAGGCCTCAAGCCAAAGTCACCAACAGAAGAGTTCAGTGTCTCCCAGGAACATCTGGCCTGAGGATCCCTGGCATGCTCAGTACCCTTGCAATGCAATGCACAGCCTCAACCATCAGAAAAACAATTTTCCCCACCTAGTAACTAGGACCGTGTCTATGTGTATTCCCTGTAATCAGAGATGTGAGATGTATATTCTCACAGGGACAATTCCCCTTTACCCAAAATACCAGTGGAAGGACCAGGAAGAATCCAAGAAGAACCATGTCTATTTCAGGTATACTTTGTCAACTTCTAACACTGGAAATTCTGTCTCTAAAAACTTCCGTAGAAAAAGAGACCTAAATATTTCCCTCATGGGAAGCCAAAGTTGAAGTAGACACCGTAAGCTTTAGAAACACTCAGAATGCATTTTTCTTTATTTTCGATGCCAAACTTGAAAAAGATTCTACTGATTTATATCAAGGAAGACCAGAGGAGGAAAAGGCCAGCTCCAGGAAGGCAGCATTAAATCAGGGGAATAGTGTCCCCAGAAGTTCCCAGTGGGTGACCAGTATATGGTGACAAAGAAATCCATGTGACCAGACTTCCCATGAGCTAAGTGGGAATTTTAACCATGACTCATTCCGAGGTGGGGGTACAAAGCTGCAGGAGACCCTACCACACGCCATGCCATATCATCAGCCAGATTGCACATTTCCTGAAAGTAATCATGTCAGAAACTGACTTCTTGGCAATAGCCTCAAGTGGAAAAAGTGACTGCCAAAAGCCAAAATGAGAGCGAGTTCAATGATTTAATTCTGCATGGAAAACACAATCCATTAAATGGGATCTGACAAGCCCTTAATCTCATCTGTAGCTGAGGTGTTTTCCACTCTTTGGAACATATTTTTAGTAAGCTATATATAGAATCTAGACAGCTTTTGCCAAAGCCAAATAAGTCTGTTCTGAGTGGGAAAAGAAGTTCATTAAGCTTCCGCTGACTCTCTAGGAGTAAGCAGGCTATTCTTTCAACTGCAAAGTTATCAAAATTTGGCAACACAACCTACACTGGAAGTTACAAGACTCAAGGTGAGTAACTGAGTCAGCTGGTGCACTGGTGACTTCAGGGTTTCTGCTACAACCCAAGGAGCTCAGCTGGTGGCCAGCCCTGCTCCTATTCCCAGGCTGGTGCTCACTGCAACACTCAGTCACAAGAGAAAAGTCTTGGGATATAAAAGATTAACCCACTTCTAAACATAATTTTAAAAATTGGGAAAGATGGAACTAGGAGTTGTCATCTTTGTTGTTAGTCCACTGAATACTGACAACAGCTCCCAAAGCCCAGAATGTTATTTTACCATTTCCACTTGTGAGATGGGGAAAGAGAATCAAAGCCATGGCTCCAATCGCATAGTTTAGAGGAGAGTTTGCAAATTTCACACTTTTGAGATTTCCCCACCACTCAGAAGGTGGTCCTCAGACCATCAAAGACCTACAGAAGCTAAATCTGCTTTTAACAGGGTTCCCCAAGGAATTCATTTAGACATAAAAGTTTGAGAAATGATTAATAAAAGCCTTCTATAAAGAAGTAGATGGACTGAAAATATAAATCAGACAAGATTTAGTGCAATATGAGGGCCAGAGATGTAGCTCAGTGGAGCCACTCCTGCCTGGCAAGCACAAGGTCCTGAGTTCAATTTCCAGTATCAAAAAAAGTAAAAACAAGATTTAGTGCATTAGAACAGAGTATGTAATATAGGATGTACAAGATAGATAGATAGATAGATAGATAGATAGATAGATAGATAGATAGATAGATAGATAGATAGATAGATAGATAGATAGATAGATAGATAGATAGATAGATAGATAGATAGATAGATAGATAGATAGATATAGATATAAAACTTTATACTGAAAGTACATACCCCAACTAGAACAATTCACACTACCTTTCTTCACTGAAAATCCAGAATCTTGAAAGGCAAGGTGGTGTGTTAGTACAGCATGGCAGAGAGGTCATTACTGAGTTTAATTTTCCAGCCCTGTCACCTACTGGGTGACTTTGGGCAAGCTGCTTGATTTCTCTGAGCTTCAGTTTCCTAGACTATACAACTGGGATAACAACACTCACCATGCCAAAGTTTGGGAGATTAAATGAGCAAGTGAACGTCCATCTTAGCACATTGCAGATTCTCAATAAACACTGGTTTCCTTGATTTTCAGTACAATCTGGACCAGGTTTCACCTGTGCAATGTGTCATCAGAGGTTGGGGAGAGAGAAGGCTCTCAAGAGCCAGCTCTTTCCTGATCTCTTGGGCCCTCTAGGGGCAGGTACTGAAACCTCTGTCCCTACTCACTTGCACTGGACTTAGCTGTTTTCCTTATTCCTAGGTTCAATTTATTCTCTCTTCTCCCTTAAGAAAAGCCTGGGCAGAGCAACAAGTTCAAAGGGAGAAGACATTAAGAACAAGGGAAAGAGTCACCCAGGGCAAGTTCCCAGGGATGTCGTCTTTTCAGACTCTGGCGTATTTTTGTTTAATTCTTCTCACTTTCTTCTGTTCAAGAGTTTCACGTTTTGAAAGCAGACTTATATTAAAAACTTAGCAAGCTTTCACGTCCTACAGTGTCTGAAGCTGGAGCCTCAATACCCAACTCTAATCTGTGTACTCTGCATATTTAAGCTCAAGGTTATGCAAGGATCCCGATGAATGCTGAGCAAAAATACCAAATTAACATTTTCTAAGCACTTTTGGGATAGTGGACACTGCTTATCTCTTTCATGAGTAATTCCTTTAAATCCACCCAAAAACCCTGGGAAGTGGATCTCTTTATCTCCATTACAAACATTTAAAAGCTGAGGCTACATTACGTTAGTGACCTACTCAAATTAACATACCAAAATATTTCTGAGTTCAAAGGAACACTAAATATTCCTTTGATATATAAATGTTGAACACCAACAAGAGGTTCAACCCCCGCAACACACACACACACACACATACACACACACAGGAACACAACACAAGCAAAGCCAGTGGCTCTCCAAGATTAGCCCCTCAGCTAGCAGCATCAGCACCTTCTGAAATTTGTTAGAGAAGCACATCCTTGCACCCCACCTTACCTAGAAGTCAGCCCTGTTTTAGCAAACTGTGATTGTTTGTGGCTCTCAGAGCCACTACTTTGGTCCAATTTCAGTTGTAACAGTTAAGAAAACAGAAGTTTACCCAACACACACACAAAAGCATGTGAGGTGGTAAGTATGTTAATTAGCTTTATGTGATCATCTTCGATGTAATATATCAAAATATATTTTATGATCATAAATATATACATTTATATTTGCCAACAATACATTCATAAAGCTGGGGAAAACAAAGAAAAGAAAAAAAAAAGTACAAAGGGTGAAGAAATTTGCCAGTGATAGTAGAACTGACACTACAACCCAATACAGCTCCCATCAGAAGGTGAATTGGGTAGCTTAGAATGTCCCTTTCACAAAGAGTAAAGATTAAAGCCTTTAGCACAACCAAGCTCTAAATTGTGTTTCTTTCCACAGATACCAGCTGGGACATGAACTTGGACAGGAATGTGGAAATCTTCCCTAAAAGCCCTAGCATATTCTTCTCAAGACTCTGCTGAACTGTGTGCTCCAAGACAGCATTGGCCTCATCATCACTGTCGAGCAAAGACAGGGAAAAGAAGGGACAGACCCAGGAGCCATACTCAGAGTTGAGATGGCACTTACATACAACCCAACTATTGATGAACAGCCATGGAAGACGAAAGATGGTACCACTCACTTATTAAAACCTGTATTTCTAAACCTGAGCGTCAAATTCTCATTTTCAGCTAAACTTTCTGGCCTTGTTGGTAACTAACACAAATAGTCCTAGCCACCAATGTCAGTCTTCAAGTATTTAGAGGTGGAAATCTGGTTGGAAGAGGAGGAATGGGAACTTGTGTTGAGGAGGCACTTCAGTAACAAGCTTGCTTTTTTGGAATCTATAATTGATGTGCTTATTTGGGATGGATTCCAAGCACTGATAGAGAATAAGTAGGATCTAAAGCCTACTCAAGAAACCCGTTGCAGTTGTCATTAGTGACCACTAATCTCCAAGCAATTGTACACAATAGTTTGCATCTGGATTTAATCAGAACCTGACAATCTGCTTCTCTGGGTCAGTTTCTCCTTCTCTATAGTAGTGGATAGCATTTGGGGGTTGTCAGAACTGTAGCTGTCAATGTCATAATACTTAACTATTCTCATTTTTGGAACAGGGAGCCTGGGAGAAACTGAAACATATATACTTTCAACACTTTTTTGAAAAACACCTACTATTTATAAATCTTTTTTAACTTTGGGAATACAAAGTTGAATTTAACTTTAGAGATGACTATCATTTTGTTCTAAAAGAACTACCTGAGTGAAATTATTAGCTGGGGATTTAGATCAGTGGTTCTGCTGTCTGCCTCACAAGTACAAGGTCCTAAGTTTGATTCCCAGTACCCCCACCCAAAAAAAAAAGTTCTATCAGGGCTGGAGATTTAGCTCAGTAACACCAGTGCCTGCCTGGCAGCTCAAAGTCCTGAGTTCAATCCCCAGTTCCGCAAAAATAAAAAATTAAACAAGCATCGACTCTGCTCCAGGGGTGCCTTACATATATTTGCTTCTACCTACTAGCAGAGAGCCAGAAAAGATTTGTGGGAAAAGTAGAATTAAGCACCTTTGCCCTTCCTTTTTAGGCACAACTTTATTATACAGAAACTCTGGTAGTGCCAACTGAGACCAGGCATCAAGAGAAGTCAACAGAAGCCACTATTCTGGGTTGCTGATTATCTTCATCAATTTCTTCTTGCTGAGAGACAATATCCAATATCAGCAATTTAAAGAAGGAGAGGTTTATTTTGGCTCAGAGTTACTGTCCACAACCTAACTCCAAGGCAGAAATGGCATGGTGGAAGGTTCTGGTGGAGGAAAGCTACTCACATCATTGAGGCCAGGAAATAGAAAGAGAAGGCGGACCCCAGGAGGGAGATAAGCCCCCAGTGACCCATCTCCAACTGGGCCCCACCTCCCATCAGCAAGTCAGCTGTAGCACCACCACAATTCAATTAACTGCCCAAAATTCTACCTCTGAGTGCCTGAGACTCTTGGGAGACATGCCTATCTACACCGTAACAATGATGTAGGCCCATAACCTTACTGACTTCAGAAAGTTTACCCTTAACACGACATCCCTTTTCCCTGGCAGGTTACAGAAGGCAGAACCAATCAGAGCTGACGCTCCAACTGTTGTCAGTAAGCCTTGGGGCCCTTAGGAACAGTTAGGGAAAATAATCCTCCAAAAAGTGACTTCTTGGTAATGTGGCTATTATTACCGCAACTTGAATCTTTGGTAATAAGGGTTGATGACCATACTTCAGGGCCCCAGACTCCAAATGCCCTCCAACTATAAACCAGGAGAAAGAGAAGGGATTACCTAAAGCTATCACTTGTCCTGTGTCACTCCATGGTACACAGGATCCTACAGAAGAGTTGTGCGAAGCCAAATGATGCAAACACAGAACCACCCTGTGCTCCTGAGCAAACAAAACTCTCTAGAACTGAGAGGTACTGGACATCAGCAATCATATACACAGGCCCTCCAGCTGGATTTCTAGCCTCAAGTGAATTTTTAGCCTCAATTGCTAAATAGTTCCATATTTGTATTTGCTATGTCCTTACTACTACACCAAATGTTACAAGGAACCAGGAGTAAATGTTGCACTTTAAAAAATTATAATTTAATATCTTTCAGGAACCAATACATTGAAATATGCGTGCGTGCGCGCGCGCGCGCACACACACACACACACACACACACACACAGCAGCGTATCTAAAATGTTCTGGATGTCAAGTCTGAGAGAAAAACCCAACACTTCAACCTCAGCAGAGTGGACAGACTACGCCCCTTGGTGGCAAAGAGTTGTCTTAGGCACTGAGAGCACTGATACCGGACATGCCCCTGAAGTTTGAAAAATACGGGGTGTAACAGACTTTTTCTTCTAGGTCACTAACATTGGGAATCACCAACTCTCAGATTATCTTTCACTCCTTAGATGACCTGGGGTTGGAAGAAGTACAATTAAGTAACACAATCCTATAAGTATTATTTAATATCCAACTACAGTTCATTTCTTTCTTGGAAAGCCAAAAGATACACAGAAAAAATCAGCATTATTACAAAGGGAAACTAAACACTGCTGTAATTTATTGATTGATAAGTAAACTGGTCCCACACTTGAGTATTTTCCTGGTAGCAATTTACACAGAACAAATTTCATAACTGACAATAACATGAGAAAATATTTACAATCTAACATTATCATTGAAATCCATCAACTTGGTCACAAGGGATGGCTCCAGAATAGCACAGAACTCTATTAAGGACAGCAATAAATGAATGGTTAATGCCACTGGATTTCTAGCCCAACTGCAAAAGAGTTGACATATTTGTACCTGCTGTGTCCTTCCTACTGTGTCAATTAATATAAGCAATCAGAGATAAGCTGATCTTTAAAATTTGTAATTTCATCTTCTTCAGGAACCAAGACATTGACACATGATACAACTAGCAGATCAAATGAAGGCCCATCAATCAGTACATTCTCTCTATTAAAAAACATGAAGACAATGTAAAGAAGACAGTTGGTGGCCATAGAGATTGGCATGCAAATAAGATGTTCTTCCTGTGAGAGTAACTTTCAGGATGTTCCATGAAGATCATGAGCCTGGTTAGTGGTGGAAGAATGAGCTATGAGAACACTGTATATGAAGAGATTGGCTCTAAGGTGAGAAGACATGAACCAAGGAAGCCAATCAAAGTCCCCTCCCCTCCAGTCTCTTGGGAGAGATTTGCAGATTTGTAAGATATGCCTCTCTCTATGTGAGTGGGTTCTATTTTATTCAAAACATCACACTGCAATAACCAAACCCTTTCTAGGAATAAGAGAAGAATTTGTCTGAATTGTTATCTCACCAGTGTAGCCATGACTTTGTTCAAAGAAACTGAGCCCCTATTCATCAGTCCTTTGCAAAACTCATTTATAATTCAATCTATGCTAAGAATCTTTGCACTATGAAATGGCCTTTACCTAGCAATTACACTTGTCAACTGGTTGTAAAAGATAGCATGGCCTTTCGAAGATATTTGATGGACTCCAAATGTTTTCTGAAATAAGGATTATATAATCTACTAGCAAGGTCAAAAGTGTATAATAAAAAAAAAGTAAGAGAAGTAAAACCGATGAACAAGAAGAAAGGAGAAGGGAAAGGCAAGCTGGAAAAATGATTTGATTTTAAATGCTGATAACAGTAGTATGGTATGTTTCAAGACCCATTCAGGAAAAAAAAATCAGCCTTTTATAGTTATATTTATACTCAGATTTGTTTCTATTTAATACAGGTGAAAAGGTAAGAGACAAGTTATAGTGAAAATTGAGTATAAGCTGGGTACAGTGGTACATGAATGTTATCCCAGCACTCTGTGAGGCTAAGGCAGGGGAATCATATATCTGAGTCCCACTTTAGGGACAACTTAGGGAGACTCTGGTTCAGAATAAAAAAGGGCTGGGGTGTAGCTTAGTGCTTAGTGCAAAGGCCCTGGGTTCAGTCCCCTATAGCACAGGAAAAAAAGGAGAGAAAGAAAATAGAGTACAATAAAATAAGAGACGCAAAACTAAACAATGAACAAGAACAGATTAGACAGACACCTACAAGCCAATATGAGAAGACTTTCACTGCCTTTCTGTCAGCAGTAGCTCTTGCATTCCTCAAAACCAGAAAACCTCCCCAGCAAAAGTCTCTAAAGACATAGGGCTGGAGAAATCCCACCACATATTTCTTCTCTGTGCACTTATATGAATGCATCCTCATTAGAAGCAAAAGACTCTTTAATCCAATTCAAATTACTAACATCAGTAAGGCATTTGCCTCAGCATTTAAATTCTAATAGCAATCAAATACTAATAGCAAGTTAAGTACTGCTATGGTCTTCACTACATTCAGGAAGTGCAGCCAGAAATCCAGCTAGTATTGACTTCAACACTCCTTCATCAATTCTGATTTCCTCAGTGTAAAGAAATGAAGTAATGTGTTAGCCATGCTGACTATGCATCCAAGTGGGTTGAAACGACTTTCCAAACAGATTAGGAGAAACAAACTGAGTTTTCATCCACCAAACCTGAAGGATGTCTTCACCAAGGCTTCTGGACTATCCAGCTGTGGCAACTCATCTGCTAGGATTTCTTCTGGAGGTCGGGGATCCTGGACAATTGTTGGCCGTGGCTTCTCTTTGACATTCCCTGTCAGCCCATCGATGAAGGAGTTCCACAGACAGTTCTGAGACTTGGACCCTGAGGATGAGAGAAAAAAAAGATGTGCAGGTCAGTCAGTAACCGCGTCCATGTTCTGCCTTCCCATTCAGAGCAGCAGCCTGTTTTCTTAAAGGTGGTCTCAATAAAAGCCTTACAATAACCTTTCTGTACATTACCCTTTGTTCCTCCATGTTTCATTCTATAAACATATAATGAATTCCCTCAATGTGTCAAGCTCCATTTTAGGCCCTAAAATAGAAAGATGAGTAGGGAGTAGGGAATGTGAAAGGAGGTAAGAGTAAATACTGAGTTAGTCCTATTTACAATTCCTGCAATAGTCTTTATTTAAACTCGCTGGTGTATCTTTGAAGATTTGACCTACAAGCAATCACAAAAAAATAGAAAATACACAATAACTAAGGGACAACAAGGAGCCCTGGGAGCCTGAGGAAGTTCCACCGAGGAGGGTTCAAAGTAACATGAGAACACAACATATGTGGATCTAAACCAGGAACAGTGTGTCAGCATCTTCAGCAGGTGAGAAGAGTAGGAAGACAGGTCCTACTCTGTGAAGATCAACATGCAAGGGCCCAGAGGCACAATGAGACAAAGAGAGGGGCGGTGTGCAGACTGAAGGGCCACCTGTAAGTACCTCAAACAAAATGCTGATGGTTTTAGAATTTCTCCTATAGACAAAAAGACTAAAAGATGTTTAATCAAGCTTGTGGTAACATCTGTGCTTCAGAATGGAGACTGAAGGAATACGGGATTACATGACAGGCTCTGGAAAAGCACAGGAAGCCAGGCATATTATCTGTAGGAAAAATAACAAAGCTTTTTACTCAGTACTGGGAGTTGAACCCAGAGCCTTTACACTTGTCTACATCTCCAGCCCTTTTATTAATTTTTTGTTTGTTTTTCAGTACACAATGTGGCACACAATGTTTACTCCTTGTGGGGAGTTGGTACATATACAAAACATATCTTAATTTTAAGAATGTACAGATATGATTGGTAAGCAATAAATTTACTTAAAAGTACTAATGAAGTCACAATAACTTTTTCACCATATCCTCAATCAGTCATCAAAGAGCTCATGAGACCCAAGGCACCTCTCCCTGGAGTCCCAACTGCACACGCCATGATGCCTCCAAAAGTAGCACCAGGAACTACAGTGACACACTGGCAAATTTAAAAGATTGTGCTATAAGTTGTAAAAAGGATGTAGTTAATATTTATTTCGAGATCCCCTTTCACTTGCCTTCCTCTTCTAAAGAGGTTAGGAAACAATATACCCAGTTTCCCATTCCCTCTGTGCTGCAGCTAAGCTTGTGTTTTAATTCTAGCCCAACGAAATGTAAGCAGAAACTCCTGAGGCCAGTGTCTCTTCTTAATAAAAAATGTAAATATTTAATAGGAGAAAAGCAATTTTGCTCCTTTGAGCTTTGCCTTTCTTTTTCCTTCTTCTCTTATTATTCCTACTGAAATGTGGACCAGTGCTACAGCTGCTACAGACATCTTGTGACTGTGAGGTGACAAAAGCCTGTATCCCATGGGTATATAGAATAGGTGGAGAGAACACAGGTCCCTGATAGCACAGCTGAACAGCTTCTCTAGGCTCCCCCACCTCCAAACTTCCTGATGTAAGACAAATAACACCTTTTAGGTCTTTGGTTGTTTGAAGCTGAATGTACTGCTCTAAAAAATAATATATATATATATAGAGAAAGCATAATTATTTTGCATTTTTTCACCTATTAAATGATTAATTTGTTAAATGAGAACAGCTAAGCATCACAATTCTTATAACCTATCTTGGCATTTCCTTTGTCCTTAATATTCTGGAAATCTGGAAAAATGGAAATGACTGAGGTTTCTCATGACCTGGGAGACCTCAGAAAACAATTATTCTCTTGGAGTTGCCTATGATTTCTGTTTTGTTCTGTTTTTTACCTTATAAAGGGAAAGACAGTCTTTGTTCTAAAAAATGCTGGAAATCAGCATTACAGTTTAGATCAAAACTGTCTCCCAACACCACCTGTGTTTCGAAGGGGACTGGTTTATGAGGGATATAGCCGGTTTCTTGTTAAGGAATGAGACCTGCCTGGTCCAAGGACATGGCTTACTGGGGTATGTGGCCTGGAAAGGTTTACCTCCCTCTGAGCGCCTCTCTTTACTCTCTACTTCCTGTCTGTAATGAGGCGAACAGCTTTCCTCCACCCAAGCCCTCCCAACATGCTTTATTGCCTTGTGCCCACTATGCAAGGACTAAAACTTCCAAAACACAAGCCAAAATGAACCTATCTTCCTTGAAATTGTGGGAGGTGAGTATTTTGTCCTACCAACAAAGAAAGTGAAGCCAGGCATGGTGGTGCACACCTGGAATCCCAGCACTAGGGAGGCTGTGGCAGGAAGATCACTGCAAATTCAGGCCAGCCTGAGCTACATGGTAAATGCAAAGCCAGCCTGGACTGCACAGGGAGACCCTGTTTCAACGTGGCCCTCCAAAGAAAATAAGACAATCAGTGATCCAGAGATAAAGTGGGATTTCAAGAGCTAGAAAGAGGGTGATAAGTAAGATGGCAAAAAATGAGTAAATGTGGGGGTCTAGATAAGGCCAGTGACTTTGAAGACAAAGGAAACAGTGCCTCTGACAGAGAAGCAAATAGAATCAATAGGGTGTCAGTGACTGAACTGACTGGCTACAAAGATAGAGAGAGCAAGGTCAAGCGAGATGGAGGCTTCTGTTTGGGCAGCCAGGAGCACTGATACCATCAGAAGATGCTGGGGCCAGAGCAGCCTCTTCTGGCCTATAGCTTGCATTATATTCTAGAAAGTTGGGTTTCGAGATCAAAGATACAAAGATCCTCTTCCACATTCAAGAACAGAAAGTATGCAAATGATGGATACGTGATGCAAGTAAAATGAGAACACTGCATTTCAGTAAATACTTCTATCATGACTGAGAGAAAATTTTCCACAGAATGATGAAGTGAAAAAATTTATCTTTCTAACTGAATTCAAACAAAAATTAGAAACATAAAATACTAGTAAAAAAATCTAAAAGAGGAAAATATCAAAGCCCATCTCTGTCCTGCAGTGTCCAGCCATTATCCCACTTGACATAAGTTGTAATTAAGTAGAACTCGGGATTCACCCATGAGGATTTAATTATAAGAGCTCATTAATGCAGTCTCACCTATCATCTGGCCCTAAGGCACAAACCCCAGTGATGTCCAGGAAACTAAAGGAGTATGGCCATTATTAGAAAAAATTTTGTTTATTTTCATCTTTTTCAGAAGGCAAATGATTGATTGTAGCCTGTTTTGGGTGAATCACACAAGGAAAAATGAGAAGACTTCTGACCGGGCTTATGCTTTGAGGATGACTCCCTTGATCCATACAATCCCTAGTAGAAAGGGACTTGTCTTTGTGCTCCCAATACCCTGGCATGGTGGTGGGCATGCACACTTCAGTACACACAGAAATCTTTACTGCATTTTTGCAGTACTCAAGATACTTTGATGAGGCAGAAAACACAAAGCAGCCACTGACTGATTCAAACAGAGCCAGTCTTTGGGAAAATGAACTAGGTTTCTACAGCCTCCATGCCTATCCCCTTTACAAACTCTGTCAACAAAAAGGTAAAGACTTTGAGACCGGGGATTTAGCTCAGCGGTTCGGTGGCCTTCCTTGCAAGCGCAAGGACCCCAGTTCAATCCCCGGTACCAACAACAAAACAAAACAAAACAAAACAAAAAGGTTAAAGACTTTGAAATGGGCAAAAAAAGTTTAGTGGGTATCCTGTCTTGCTCAGCCACCTGGGTTGTCTTTATTTTTCATTATCTTGGAAATATTTTACAAGAGTGTAAGTTGGAGAAATCTGCCAGTAATACAAATGGTCTTGCCTATAGCAATGTAATCTGTGTCCCATGGAATGCAACTCATTATTCCCCTGTAGATACTGATAAGCCTTGACAGTTTTAGATCTATTAAGAAAATTCACTGTGGCATTCCTAATGGTGTTGTGTATTTGTCTGCTCTTTGGGTTCTCCTCCAAACCAACTGTAATATCTTACTGGGTTTTTTTCTGCAATACTGGGGATTGAACTGAAGGCCATGTTTAGCCATGTTTCTAGGTGTTGTAAATGTGATGATTCAACATATGCCCTGCATGTATGTGCTGGACGTGCCTTGTTCCAAACAACTGATAATACACTCAAGTTACCTTGTCTTGGCCTACTCCCTTCCTAATCACCCTAGGCCCATGGGAAGAGTCCTCCCATCAGGGGAACACTTTCAATACAAACCAAGCAATCCAGAATCAATACCCCCATCCACTTCCCTCATTGGTCTCGCACACTCTAAGTCATCATCCACCTAATCACCGAAAGGCCAGATACTGGACTACTAGACATGGTTTTGATAATCCTGTTCCTACTGAAATTTTCAGTCTTGCCAACACTGAGCCTGCTTACCGTCTCATATGTTCCTTCCCACACAGTGTCTACAGAGAAGCCTAAATGATGTTCCAAATGACCCCCCCTGACAAATGGGGGAAGGACGGTTTATCTGTAAGCTATTGTTCCTAGTAGACAAGTGTAACCCCATAAATATTAATTTCCTAGCCTCCCTGGATCCATCCATGCATGCATATGGGGACATTTCCACATAATCATAGAATCCTAGGGCAGAAATTGATAGAAACTAATTCACCTAGAGGTTTAAAGCAGGGTACAGAAGAGGTAGATCAGGACCTACCAGGTGCCCAGTACACAGAGTATCCACACAGTGTTTGCATCTAAGAAAATACAGCCAGAGTCCCATTTGCTAATCATCCCTACTGTTCCCATCACAATAGGTCTCTACCCTGGTTTTTCTCTACTAAATCAGGTGTGAGTTTTTAGAAGCAAACTCTTCAAACTCTGAGAGTGGAAAAGCACTTTTCCTCTGATTCTCCACAACATGGGTGGAATTTTCTCTGGGGGCACTGGAAAGGTCTGCGCCAACAAAATGAAAAATAAAGATTTCCTCTCTGATTTATTTTAAGCTGATTTAGAAAGCATGATATGTTTCTGTCTAAATAGAGGCAAAAATATGGAAACAAATAGAGTCACACAGGTCTTTTCCAATAATATCAAAAACCCCACGAGGGAAATCATAAGTAAACTAAGCCTCAGGGCACCAAAAATAATGTGGCGCAGGTGCAGTAGGTAAGCAGCTCCATCAGGCCCACTCCATCTCATCAGCTGCTCCTTACTACCCTCCCCATCACGTCTTCTCCAGTCAGCAGCTTTCCCCTCCCCTATGACTTGTTCCTAATTCAGTGTCTACTACATTCTCCTTTCGTGTTCTTTCTGCTCTGTCCCTGCCATAAATTCTGTTTCTCTTCACAAAGATAACTTTTCTTGTACTCCATAAGCCTCCAGACTGATTTTAAATCTTCTAGACTCATAAACTCTGCTAACAGCATCTACACCACTGAGCTCATCAAGAAAACAAGAGCTCAGATTCCAAAGCAACACTGTTTAGTACTTGACATGTGCCCAGCATTGTCCTGATGCCTGAACCTGACTTTATTCAATCATCAAAGCAAGCATCATTGAACACTAGGATTTTAAGTCTCTGGGAGATCAAATAACCTATACCATACATTTAGAAAATAACAACTGCTTTGACCCAAAGTTCTTCTTTCTGTAATCTAGGGCTCTATGTGACACATCACACTATCTGTACTTTAAGTATAAGCAAATAAACACACCCACAGAACAGACCGAGCAGAACACTTTGTGCTTCTGAATATGAAACAGGTAACCAGTTACTTATGAAATAAGGTTCATCTTGTCTGCAACTAGGTTATTTCAGTTTTTCAGTCTTTTGTGTGAAGTAGTTTGCACTTTTAAGAAAAGTTTGGGCTGCAGGGGAAAATGAATAATGCAAGGTAAGTTTAATGGCTTGAGAAAAGACGAGAAGGCAAGAAAATGAGATGAAAAGAATCTAAATCATTAGTAACTACAAATTCATTTTATACAGTGTGGCTAATGGATGCAACCTGATAAACTGCTGGCAGGAAGAGCCCAAGATGATGTGGTAATTCCACTTAAATCTGACAAGTGACTTATCAACTTGGTTTTGTACAAAAATACACAAAGATTATGCTAGCATAAAGCTGAGAATTTAGAGTCCCACTAAGAACAGAGAAAGGAAGAGATGTAATTCTTTAGAAAGGAAAAGAAAAACCATTCCTGGAAACACTCAATTGTTCTCAAAATATCTGTGGCTTGTGTTTGTAGCCATCCTCCACCTTTGGGAGGACAAAACAAGGCTGCTGAAACTCCAGCTGGGCAGGAAAATTGGGGTTGGGGTAAAAAAGGACTCAGAATGAATGCAATAAAGCCCAGATGAAGAGTTTTATGCTCACTAAAACAAGAAAATAATGGCAGAACAAATAAATCAATAGGTTTTGAATACCTTAAGTCATGTGGATACTATTTTCATTGCTTTCAATATACTAATTCTTGGTATTAGAAACTTGTCAGGAATTCTGTCTTCTGCTATTGCAAATAGATTTGAAAATTTAACTCCATAGCATATACAATGGGGGCTGAAAAAGGTTTCCCTCATCGAAATACAAGAACCCAATTTAATTTGTGATGACATTCTAAATTCTTAAATATACTGGATTCTATGTTTAAGTTATTCTGTTCAGTTAACCTGTCTTTTTTAGTGACTGGATCATATTATTTTACTTATCATAGCTTTTTAATATCTATTAATATCTGATAGTTCAAGACCTCATCTTTTCTTTTTTTGGCTACTCTGTTTTGCTTGGTCTTTAGGAAAACTAGTTCAAATCATCTTATCAATTTCTAAAAAGACATTTCCCTGCTGATCTATACCGAGATGACAGTTGACAAAAGAATACTTCATTGTTTATATATTTACCCAACACCTCTTCTTCCCTATGTCTAATAGCTTCTTACTTTATTTTGAGGCCATCCCCTGCATACTACTAATTCTATGTGATGATGGACTTTCTGCTATGATAACCTCAGCTTTGGCCTCAGTGGCTAGTACAGGTGGGTAAATGACCCAACCTTGGCAAATCACAGTTCTTCCCTGGAATTTTTCACAGTGAAACCAAAGGGAGGTGCCTTTTCTTTCTTTTTAGGTTAATAGTATTAGCAGCCATGTCTCAATATACACAGAAGCCTGAGAAAATTAAACTATAATCCTACAGAAAGCAGGAAAAAAAAAAAGAGGAAAAAGCCCCAAAAAAGCAGTTGTGTCCCTCATTCTAAACCTTCTTATTCTTAGATCTATCAAATTCCCTCTGATTTATCAGGCTTCCATGGATTTTATTGTAAGTCTATAAAACATCACAGTATTCTTTCAGCAAATCCTCTTTTGAGTTTAGAATAGTTTGTGTTGAGTTCCAACAGCAGCCACATAAGAAGTCTTCCTGACAATTTTGTGTATTTTTTTCCCGTGGCATTTCATGTTTGCCTGCTCTTATTAATATATCTTATACAATGTTTTCTAGATTTTATTGTTAGAATATATGATAGTTATTCATGCAGTATGTTTACTTGGCCTGTCTCCTTTCTAAACTTTTATTCTTTTTAAGAATTTCTCCATGATTTTTATTAGCTTTTCTAACCAAAGATATCATAATTATTTCTCTTTCTGTCTTATAACAGCTTTTTGTTTTGTTCTGGGTTTTTTTGTTGTTTTTTTTTTTGTTGTTGTTGTTGTTGTTGTTGTTTTTGTTTTTGGTACCAGGGATTGAACTCGGGTCCTTGCGCTTGCAAGGCAGGCCACCGAATAAAGGCTTTTGATTTCTATTTCTCTCTTACTGAATATGCTAAAACTTCCAGAAAAATAAGCCCTGCTGGCAATAACAATCAAAGTTATCATTTTGATGGCTTTACTTTATCTATGAAATGTCTGTGAAATTTTCTGTTGCATCCCTATTATAAGATAATTTGAGTGACTGCTTGAAGATATAAAAAAAAATCAAGATAATGGATTTACCATCTACAGAGATGACCATATGGCATGTGTGTGTGTTTTACTGTTTCTTTTTTTTTTCTTCCTCCCCTCTTTTTTGACTTATCAATGTGATGTTTTCTGTTTTGATAGCAAAATGGAGAAAATATTGTCCAGACAACATCAAATTTCCTCTGAAAAACTTTTTGGGAAAATAACTTGATAAAATATGGAAGGGGGGCTAAAGGCATAGATTAACAAGAGACAATATAAAAATGTTTAAGCTTTTCCGCATATAAATCCAAAGAATGTAGAAGTGGGTAAGAGCAAAAGAGAGAGGGAAAAGGAGAGAAGGGAACTCAAAATACCTATAAGCTAGAAACATAATGGACCCTAAGGTTTGAATGGTTTTTCTCCCTCCAAAGTTCACAGTGAAATTAATCCCCAACACAACAATATTAGAAGTTATGGTTTTTAGTAGGAAATTGATTCATGAGAGCTACCCTTACATATAGGATCAGGTGCCTTGTAAAAGGACTTCACTGAAGGATCTGACACTGTTTTTACTCCTATCCCGCACCATGTTAGGTCACAATTTCCTCCTCTCTGACACCATCTTGGAAGAGGAGACTGGACTCTCACCAGATATGGAATCCACCAGCACCTTCATCTTGGATTTCCATCCTCCAGAATGTGAGAAGTAAATTTCTGTTCTTTGTAAGTTACCAAGTCTCAGGTATTTTGTTATGGCAACAAAAAATGGACTAAAACACTTGAGCTAAAAAAAAAAGTGAAGGATTTTGAAAGACAATTTAAGCCTAAAATTCATGCTTAACTTCAACTCTATATGGAGTCACCGAGAAGACTAGACTTCAGTTTCTTCTTTTACCCAGTCCTTATTATGGGAATACTATATTCCTCAATATTCAAATAAAATTGCCAAAAAAACTCCTGTGACTCCAAGTCTTTTTAGCAAAGTAATTATTTCACAATTTTTTAGTCATCCTTTCTCCTTAGTACATTCAATTTATGTTTGTTATGAAGTCAGTATTTTGCTTCAGAAATTGTAGTTTTACAGAGGTATTTAAATTTGTTAATATAAATTTCTGTGCAATTTTGTTTTAAACTTCATCTATATATTAACAATTTGCAGTATTTATTTATTCACTTACTTATTCATTATCTCTCTGGTTACTTACTAGAGCTGTTCTGTCCAATATGGTAGTCATTAGTCATAGATGACATTTAGATATAAATTAATTAAAACTGAATAAAATTAAAAATTTACTTCCTTATTCACATAAACACATTTCATTTTTTAGCAAAACATTTATTGATACATTTTAGCTATACATAATAGCAACATTCATCATAGAGAATTTGTACCAGTACGATTTATCTTGCCACTTTTTCCCCCCATCCCTCCTTATGTTATAAAAGCTTTGCTTCTATTTGTTCCTGCAATTTTCTTTCTTTTTTTTTCTCTTGTCTTCAATAAACACATGTGACCAGTAGCTACCGAGTTGCACAAGACAACATACAATACTCTATCACCATAGCAGGTTTTAATAGGTGTTGTTCCAGAAGTTTGTTGATTTTGTTGCCTTTTGAAGGAGGTAGTTCTTCAATTCATGAATTCTGCTGCCTTTCTAATCTCTAACTTGATTTTGCTTTTAGATTTGGAATTTTTATTTACTACTTTCAACAGATTGTTCTTCCTCTTTTCTCTTAATTAATTTATTTTTTATTCTAGAGAACCTGTGTGGATGATTTTGGCTGCATGCCACTAGTTCTGACATATCAACTTCTTACTGAATCCACCTTCTAAGAACAATGCAATGGTAATTTTCATATCTGGTTTGAGAGAAGCTGTCCAGTTTTGAAAAAAGTTTCAAGTAGTTTTCTTCTTTACTTTTTTATCTTCTAGATAAGAATGTGGCTTTTTATAAATGGTCACATAATATGTAATATTATACAAGCATAGTGTAGTAGTATTATAACAACATAATGAGATTATTCTCTACTCAAATCTTTTTAATAAAAAAGAAACAAAATTTCATAACAAAATAAAAGTATAACTAGTACACTGTGTATTGCTATCTTCAAAGTAGCTGCCCTGAGTACAAGTTATTGACAAAGAAAATTCTCTCACAAAGAAACAGATACTAGCACAAAATTTCTTGATGTAACCTAATCTTATTCTCTGTCTTCCAACTCGTGATAATTTTTCTAACTAGTTCATAAGCACTTAATTTAAACAAAAGGACCATGAATATATAAAAACTTAAGGTATAAAGCTATCACATCTTCATTGTGGTCCATATCCCTTATTAATAGGAAATTTATCACTTTGCTTTTTATGCTTTGAATTCTGTTCTTACATAGAAAATACTGCAGACCTATTTCACTTTCTCTTTGTCATTCCCTAAAACACTTTTGCCTGTATAAGTCTTGTTTCCTGAAAGAATATATAGCTGTACATGTATTAATCCAGGTTGGAAAATTATAATATCTATAAATTGAAAATTACATATTCACATACTCTATATCTTTTAAACAATAACAATAACTTGATAGTATATATTGACTACTATCTGTATGATAATGAAATTAACTTTTCCACCTCTCCCTTTTCTTCTATTGCCTTTTATTAATATTATGTCAATATTTAGATTTTATTAGTAAATTGTTATTTTAACACATCACTGTTAAGAATTGCATTTCACACTATATTTTGTTTTATAATTCTATGTCCAATAAATATTTAGATTTATGGATGCATTTACCTGGTTTTAGTGCTCAGTGGTCCTTTAACATAATATGTAAAACCTAGATGAATAATATCCAATAGAACATATGCAAGCTCTGTGTATAATTTTAAATTTTCTAGTAATTACATTTATTAAACAAAATTAATTTCAATAAACTAGTCTGTATAAAACAATAAACACAAAATATTTTCATGTTAATAGGTAAGAAATACCTAAAATTACTGATATTTTTGTGTTCTTTTTAAAAAAAATACTGTGTGTTTTACATTTAATTAATTCTCAATTAATACTAGCCACATTTCAAATGCTTATTAGCCACATTCTACTGAATAGCAGGGCCCACAGAATTAATTATGATTCATATTTCAATTTACTGAAGGACAACTTGAATATTTATTTCCAAGAATAACATGTTAGCTGGTGAGATAAACATGAAGAACAACTTAGGTACAGATTTATTGAATTTTTCTTTAAACTCTGAATATTTCTCAGTTGTCATTTGTTATTTACCCACAATAGAAACAAATTAGGAATTAAGTCTAGTGAGTTATTTTTCTGCATGACAGTGTGTGTGTGTGTGTGTGTGTGTGTGTGTGTGTGAGTGCGCGCGCGCGTGTGTTTGTGTGTGTATTACAGGGGACTGAACCCAGGTCTTTTGAACTAAACTATGCTCCCAGAACTCAGTTTCCAACTGGGCTCAAACTTGAGATCCTCCTGCCTCAAACTCATGGCTCAACCTCTCAGACTGGTGAAATTATAGGCACAAGTGGGTCACTGAGAAGTGGCTGATTTCTTTTTCTTTTATAAGCAAAATTATCTTTGTAATTAAAAATGTGGCTACTATATATGTAATTATAGGTCATTTTTACTGAATTTTAAATTTTATTTTCCTGAACACAGTGATCCTTTTCAAATGCAGGCCTCATTTTATTCTCTTCAGGCAAGCTGCCTTTACCTTTATATTCCCTTCCTGCTTCTATTCCAATTGTGATGCTTTAGTCTCAACATACCTGATTTATTTATATTAGTTTTTCTCTGCTCTCCTATTCTCTTTTCTCATCATTTTAAATTCTTTATCATTTTCCTCCTATACTCCAAAACAGTGCCTTCAAATCTGTCTTCCATTCAGTGACCAAAATATTTTCAATACCATTTCTATATTTAAGTGTACATTTGAAGGGGAAAGGTAATAAGGGAAAGAAAACAATAGGAGAAAATGAAAAAATGGAAATAAAATGTTTGTAAATGGGGAGTGGAGGAGGGGTGAAGGGAGGGCAGGGACAAGGGGAAAAAATGAGAACCAAGACCGGTCATGTAAAGGTACAAGAGCCCAATGATGAATGTAACTGTACTGTAGACCTAAAATGTACCAATAAACTCAATGAAGAAAAAAAAGTGTACATTTTATTTCCTGTGCTGCATATTTGCTTTGTTTGCATTATTTCCTTTGTGCCTCTAACTCAAAAAAATCACCCATTTTTCTTCTTAGGTACTTCTGCTCACACTTTATAGGGACTAGCTGTGTCATCATGCTGCTTATGGAGAATATAAAGTAGTATTTACATTTCTTCCTTTGTGTTTCTATATTAAATCATTTTAAGAAATATTTTTCCTACATCTGTGGGAATGGCATTTCATTTTCCTTGTTATTCATATTTGTTTAGTGTTTCATTCTGGATTTATCCTTAGTTTAATCATTCCAGAGTACAAAACCACTCATTCACAGATTATTATTTTTCACAAGGTATGTGTTTTACTATACATTTCACACACTGTCTACCTCGACTGCCAGATAAAATCATCAGAAACAATCAGAAATAAGACTGACATTGGCATTTAGACAACTAGTTATCCTAGTGAGCAATACACAACACAGGCCTAAAGAGTATACAAAAAGAATACTATTCAACCCACTAAAAAGCAAAGTCTTGCATCTGCATCTGTCTTTACCTGATGAACGTGCACAACTCCCACATAGTTTTCAAAGTCTATGTAGAAATTCACGTGGTACAATGGATCACTATACAGACGAAAGTCTTGGTTATTCTTTGCCATGCATAAAAAGAAAATCTGTTCAGCCAAGGAATGATGTAGACAATGACAGCTGTCATTTAGCATATGGATTAAAACAGTAGTTTACCTATTAAAAGTGAAATCTACTTGACAAACACCTTGTTAATGGTTAGTGTAAGTTGAATAGTTAAATATTAGAAGCTAAATTTTAAGGGTTTTTTATAATTTAGGCTTTCACTAATTCAGACCCTGCATTTCCCATAATTTTGTTTCAATGTGTAACCAACTTCAAGTATGTGAATGTCTGCAAAGCATGCAGATATCCAAATCTTACCATCTGCTGGATGATTCACTCATAAATCTGCCTAGCATTCTTTTGCAAAGTTCCAGAGCTGATTTTTAACCTCATTATAAAAAGTTGGTGGGAATGAATTCAGTGATACAGTACCTACAAAGTGTTCTGAGTCTTGGAAGAAAGCGCTGTTATTCCTAGACATGTTTAAACGGGATGTGTACTATAATGAAAAAAAAAAGTGCCGGAAAATAATTGCTTAAGGATCTGGAGTTTTTGTAAGGGTGCCAGAAAAACACAGATTTGGGATAATAACATTGATTACAGAGACTTCATTCTACTTTTGACCCCAACTATCAATTATTGTTATAAAAATAAAAACAATAGGCCATCAATTGGCACCAAGCTCCATAAGGGAAAGATTGCGACTTATTTATTTTTATACCTCTGCACTGTAATGTCCTCTAGAGGATAATGTTTCTATCTGAGTTTAAGATATCTACATCTGTGGGTGTAGAAACCACATAAAAATCTTGAATGACCACTTCATCAGCATTTTCTTCCCCCCACCCATTTCAATAATATTAAATGTTGTTTTCAGCTTCTGACTCAAGTGCCTCAAGTTGACCTCTCTTCTTACCATGCCTTATTGGATGAGGGAACCTAGTTGCATAAAATTTACTGACTTGGAAATGGAAATTTGTATTAGGGTTCTCTAGAGAAGCAAAATCAATAGAAAACATATGTAAAATTATTTGAGGAGATTTATTAAGTAGGCTTACAGGATCAGAGGTGTGAGAATCTACAATGGCTGTCTGTGCACTAGAGAACCTCAGGACCCAATAGATCTCAGCCCAAGAAGATGGAAACTACAGAAACAGGAGGATCAAGGATGCAGCACCAGCCCAAAGTCCTTTTAAAGCCTGGAAGCTCGTGGAGGGTCAATAGTACGACTCTATGTTGCAAGACTGAGGAAACTGGAGACTTGGAGCCCCATATCTAAAGGTAAGAGCAGCAAGGGATCACTCACTCAAGATTGGAGCTCTTCAAAACAGGGACACTTCTTTCTGCTCTCTCTTTTTATTCCATCCTTGCTATAAGCACATTGGTTGGTTCCACCCATAACCAGAGCAGGCTCTTGCCCTCAGTTTTCTGACCTATGTCAATTATCCACAGACAAACAGAGAATAGTGCTGTGCTAAGCTACTAGGTGCTTCTTAACCCATTCAAGCTGATATATCACGATTAACAGTCAAAATTCAACTTTCTGTATGAGTAACTTTCCTGTCACTGGTCCAAAGTACTCAATACTCAAAACTTAAAGAAAAAAAAAAAGTTTATTTTGGCTCGTGGTTTAGTCCACAGTTGGGTAGTGCTGAGTCAGAAATGGCATGGTGAAAGGTATAGTGGGGAAAAGTTGCTCAACCTTTGACAGCCAGGAAGGGGAGGGGAGAAGAAGAAGAAGAAGAGGAGGGAGAGAGAAAGAAGGGAAGAGCCAGGGTCAAGTCAAAATCACGCTCCCAGTGATCTGACTCTTGCAATCAGAACCAAACAGCACAATCAATTATGAATTCATTAGTAGATTAAACCACTAATGAGTATAGCACTTCCAAAATATAATCACTTTCCAAAAGCCTCACCTCCGAACATATTTCAGAAGACATTTTAGATTTAAACCATAACATAACTCTTTTGTGGGTTCTAAGAATTACAGCTACAAACACAAGATCTCAACAAAGCTTTCAGACTGTGTGGCTACATGGGATGTTGTCCATAGAGTGGCCTACAGGATAATGCACCCTGGAATAGCATATTTCACAGCCTGTAAGACTTATGTATCCACTTGGACTTCAGCCCAAGCCTTAGCTAAGGCCTAATACACATGATAGCAACAAGCATAGCACCACCCTGGTCTCCTGCTTATCCAGGGTTGGGATCAGTCATAGCTCTTGGTGCACTATAGGTGCACCATAAATAGCTATTAAAAGGGAAGTAACACAGGAAAGTGTGACTGATAAATTATGAATATACCTTACCCTCCTTTACATCCATTTATTTTCCTGTTTGTAATACAACTGCACTATTTCCTTTATATGTATTTAGAAACATATCACATAATTTTGTAATTTACTTCTTCAAACATTATATATAATTTAGAAAACTCACAAGGGAAATTATATTGTGTTTATCTATATTGTTGCTTACTGTTTTCTTCCTTCCTTCCTTTCCTCACCTTCTTTCTGTGCATACTGATATTCCAAGTTTCTTTTTTTTTTAAAATCATTTCTGATTTTTGGTAAGAAAACATTCTCTAGTCATTATTTTAGGGTAGGCTTGCTTTACATGCAGCCATTTGATATTTGACAAAGGGGCAAAAAACACGTTGAAGAAAAGATAGGCTCTTTAATAAGTGGTGTTAGGAAAACTGGCTATCCATGTGCAGAAGATTGAGTCTAGACCCATATCTCTTACCATTCACCAAACTAAAATAAAAAATGGATCAGATATAAATGTTGAAACAGAAACACTATTGTGCTGGAAGATAAAATAGATAAAACTGAAGACATCGGTACAGGCAAGGACTTTCTGAACAGAAGCCCAAATGCACAGGAAATAGTATGAAGAGTCAACAAATCAGATTATATCAAGTTAAAAAGATTCTAAACAGTGAAGGAAATAACCAAAAGAGCAAAGAGACAACCTAGAAAGTAGGAAAAAGTTTTTGCTAGCCATTCTTTGGACAGAGGACTGATACCCAGAATATATAAAGAACTCAAAATCAAATTACCCCCAAAATAAAAGACCTAAGAAAAATGAGCAACTGCATTAGTCTTTATTTCTCAAAAGAAGAGGTACACTCAAAGAGCTTGGACTGGAGATTCCATTTGACCCAGCCATCCCTCTGTTGGGTATCTTTCCAAGAGAACTAAAAGAATCATATCACAGAGAAGTATGTGCACCCATGTTTATAGCGGCACAGTTTGTAATAGCTAAATCTTGGAAACAACCTATTTGCCCATCCGTTGGAAACTGGATAAAGAAGTTGTGGTTTTTCTATAAAATGGAATATTACTCAGCCATAAAGAGCGAGAGAATAGATTCATTCATAGGAAAATGGATACATATTGAAGATATACTCCTAAGTGAAATAAATAAGTCAGAAAGAGCTAAAGACATTACTCTACGGTGCTATATGTATACCCATGTTCACAGCAGCACAGCTCATAATAGTCAAATCTTGGAATCAAATTATGTGTCCATCAACAGGGCAACAGATAAAGAATATGTGGCATTTATTCACAATGAAGTGCTACTTTGCCACAAAGAAGTATGAACTTGAGTCCTGTGAAGAAAATGGATGTACCTTGAGATCATAATTTTAAGTGAAATAAATCAAATGCATAAGCTTAAATATTGAATTATTTTTCTTATATGAAAAGCCCAAAATATGAATATAGTAAAATAAAAGATAGATAGGGAAGGTGGGATGGGTAGGGGAAGAGTAAAAAGGGAAAAGAAAAAAATGTGACAGAATGAAAAGATGAAAATAAAGTGTTTGTAGATGGGGAGGGGAGGAGGGGGTGAAGGGAGGGCAGAGGTAAGGGGAAAAAATGAGAATCAAGACTTGCCATGTAAAGGTACATGATCCCAACAATGAATGTAACTGTACTGTATCCCTAAATGTACCAATAAACTCAATAAAAAAAATAAAAAATAAAAAAAAAAGAAGAGGTACAAATTGCCAGTAAATACATGAAGAAATGTTCAATATCTCTGGCCATTATTGAAATAAATGCAAAGTAAAAATATTGAGATTCTATACTACTCAAGAAAGAATGGCCATCATTAAGAAATCAAAATATAATATGCTGACAAGGCTGCAGGAAAACAGGAGCCCTTCTACACTGTTGGTGAAAAAAACTACTACAACCACTAATGGAAATCAGTATGGAGATTCCTCAAAAAACTAAAAACAGAAATTCTATTCAACCCAGCTATTCCCCATCTAGATATCTTCCTGAAAGAGCTAAAGACATTACTCTACGGTGCTATATGTATACCCATGTTCACAGCAGCACAGCTCATAATAGTCAAATCTTGGAATCAAATTATGTGTCCATCAACAGGGCAACAGATAAAGAATATGTGGCATTTATTCACAATGAAGTGCTACTTTGCCACAAAGAAGTATGAACTTGAGTCCTGTGAAGAAAATGGATGTACCTTGAGATCATAATTTTAAGTGAAATAAATCAAATGCATAAGCTTAAATATTGAATTATTTTTCTTATATGAAAAGCCCAAAATATGAATATAGTAAAATAAAAGATAGATAGGGAAGGTGGGATGGGTAGGGGAAGAGTAAAAAGGGAAAAGAAAAAAATGTGAGAGAATGAAAAGATGAAAATAAAGTGTTTGTAGATGGAGAGGGGAGGAGGGGGTGAAGGGAGGGCAGAGGTAAGGGGAAAAAATGAGAATCAAGACTTGTCATGTAGAGGTACAAGATCCCAACAATGAATGTAACTGCACTGTATCCCTAAAATGTACCAATAAACTCAATTAAAGCTGAAAAAAAAAGATAGATATTAGGAAATAGTGAAGTAAAATTTTTGCAAAAGGGAAGTGGACCAAGAGATAGAGGGTTGAGAGACAAAGGGGAGGGAAAGGGGATGAAAAAGAATTAAGATGTATTATATACATGCACCAGTTCCCCAAAAGGAACACAGTCCCTATGTACTGCAAACATGTACTGATAAAAACAAACAGGGCTTTAGAGGAGATTAGAAGGGGTGAAGGGAGGGCAGGGGTACGGGAAAAAAATGAGAACCAAGATCTCTCATGTAAATGTACAAGATCCCAGTGATGCATGTAACTAACTGTGCTGTATACTTAAAAAGTACCAATAAACTCAATAAGATAAATAAATAAATAGGGCTGGGAATTTAGCTCAGTGGTACTACTGCAGCTGCCTGCCTAGCACCGCGCAAGGCACGAAGTTCAATCCCCAGTACCAAAATAAATAAATAAAGTAGGCCTGCTGTCAACAAATTCTTCATTTTCCTTCATCTTTTAATATTTTTATTTCCCCTTAATTCCTGAAGGATATTTTTGCTGGTTACAGGATTTTTGGCTGATAGTTCTTTTCCTCTAGCACTTAAAAAATACTGTTTCTACTTTCATGTTAAAATCAAGAATAAGACAAGGATGCCCACTATCACCACTCCTCTTTGATATAGTTCTGGAAACATTAGCCACAGCAATTAGACAAGAGAAAGAAATTATAGCAATAAAGATAGGAAAGGAAGAAGTTAAACTGTCATTATTTGCTGACGATATGATACTCTGCATTGAAGACCCAAAAAACCCCACCAAAAGACTTCTAGACTTAATTGACAGATTCAGTAGAGTACCTGGATACAAGGTCAACACCCAAAAATCAATAGCCTTCTTGTACACAAATAACAGACTCACTGAGAGAGAAATTAGGGAAACAATTCCCTTCACAATAGCATCCAAAAAAATGAAGTATCTAGGAATCAATCTAACAAAAGAAGCAAAAGAACTCTACACTGAAAACTGCAGCACTCTGAAAAAAGAAATCAAAGAGGATATAAGAAAATGGAAAGATATCCCCTGCTCCTGGGTAGGAAGAATCAACATAGTGAAAATGGCCATACTACCAAAACTGCTATACAGATTCAATGCAATGCCAATTGAAATTCCAACACTATATTTCACACAACTAGAAAATAGAATACAAAAATTCATTTGGAACCATAAGAGACCTAGAATAGCAAAAGCCATCCTAGGCAACAGACAAATGTCAGCGGGTATAACAATTCCCAATTTAAAACTATACTACAAAGCCACTGTGATAAAATCAGCATGGTACTGGCAAAGAAACAGACCTGAGGATCAGTGGAATGGATTGGAAGACACAAAAACAATTCCAGATATACTCAGCTAGCTCATCTTTGACAAAGGAGCTGACCATCCTCAGTGGAGGAAAGATAGCCTCTTCAATAAATGGTGTTGGAAAAACTGGATCTCAACCTGCCAAAGATTAAAATTGGACCCTTATCTTTCACCATGCACTAAATTAAAATCCAAGTGGATTAAAGATCCAAATATTAAAAAAGAAACACTAAACTTGCTGGAAGATAAGTTAGGCAGAACTCTTGAAGACACTGGCATAGGAAAAGACTTTTTGAACAAATCCTCAGTATCACAGGAACTAGCACAAAGAATCAACAACTGGGATCTCATCTTATTAAAAAGCTTCTGCACTGCAAAAGAAACCATCAACAGAACTAAGAGACAACCTACAATGTGGGAAAAAAAATTTACCAGCCGCTCCTCAGACAAAGGACTATTATCTAGAATATATAAAGAACTGAAAAAAATCAGCACCCCCAAATATAAAGACCGAATTCAAAAATGGGCATCTGAAATGAACAGACATTTCTCAAAGAAATAAAAGCAGCAAGTAAATATATGAAAAAAATGTTCTACATCACAGGTCATTCGAGAGATGCAGATGAAAACAACACTGAGATTCCACCTCACCCGACAAAGAATGGCTGCTATCAAGAAATCAACCAATAACAAATGCTGGCACAGTTGTGGGGAGAAAGGAACCCTTCTCCATTGTTGGTGGGAGTGCAGACTGGTACAACCACTATGGAAATCAATATGGAGATACCTCAAAGACTTGGGACTAGAGGTTCCATTTGACCCAGCCATCCCTCTGGCCGGGTATCTTTCCAAAAGAACTAAAAGAATCATATCACAGTGATATATGCACACCCATGTTTATAGCGGCACAGTTTGTAATAGCTAAAACTTGGAAACAGCCTATTTGCCCATCAGTTGGAGAATGGATAAAAATGTTGTTTTTCTATAAAATGGAATATTACTCAGCCATAAAGAATGAGAAATTAGATTCATTCATAGGAAAATGGATACATATTGAGGATATACTCCTAAGTGAAATAAATAAGTCACACATGTGTAAACAGCAAATAGTTTCTCTGGTGTGAATAAACTGTAATAGTACATAAGATCCTAATTATATAACTGACATTGTGAAATGGGAAGAAAAGGGCTAAAGGTGTAGGGAAGGTGGGATGGGTAGGGGAAGGGTAATAAGGGAAAGGAAAATAGTGTGAGAAAATGAAAAGATGGAAATAAAGTGTTTGTAAATGGGTAGGGGAGGAGGGGGTGAAGGGAGGGCAGGGACAAGGGGAAAAAATGAGAACCAAGACCTGTCATGTAGAGGTACAAGACCCTAACAATGAATGTAGCTATACTGTATCCCTAAAATGTACCAATAAACTAAATTAAGAAAAAGTACTTTTTCTCCTGGCTTCTGATGAGAAACTTGCTATAATTCAATGATGTCTTCCTATACTTAAATTTTCCCTCTTTGACTGCTTTTCGATTTCTTTTGAGTTTTTAAAAGTTTCATTATGATGACTATGATGTGTAATAGAAAAATATAGTGATTTTTTAAATTTTTGAAACATTTATTACCATAAAAGACACACTGCCTTTAATTCCCCTCAAAAAACTTCCCACTGGTTTGAACCCACATATTTCACTCTTCTTGCCACTTTCTAAAGAAGTCCTGGAAGTCCCCTTTTGTGAATGTCTTTAGTTGCACTGTTATGGCTACCTGGATGCACTGAATCAATTCAAAACATTTATTTTCATGGTCATTTTGATTTGGGGGAAGAGCCAGAAGTCACACATTCCAGGTCTGGTGATACAATGAGTGAGCATACACCAAACTGTTTTATCAGACTGCCTTTCCATTGACTGCTACTCAGCAGCAGCATTCACTGAATTTTTTATCACACCCTGTGAAGACACTCATTAAACAGAAATTCCAGAACTGTTTCACAAAGTGACAAGAACATTGAATAAGTATGTTCAAGGTGAGCGGGATTATTTTGAGTGGGATTAATTCCAATGTATCTTTTACTGTCATAAATTTTAAAGTAATACTTCACCATATATTTGGATCACACTATCTATTTTCCATCTTATATGTACTCCCTTCATCTAGAAAATCAGAGAATGAGGTGTTGGTCTTTATCTTAAAAACAATAGCTCTCTATAGAAGATGTTTAAGTGGCCAGCCAACAAGAATGTTAGATGTCAAACATCATTAGTCACTAGGGAAATGCAAATCAAATCTTTTTTTTTTTTTTTTTTTTTTAACAGGGTCTCACTATGTAGTTGAGACTGTCCTGGAACTCACTGTGTAGCCCAGGCTGGTCTTGAACTCACAGTGATCCTCCTGCCTCAGCCTCCCGAGTGCTGGGATTACAGGTGTGCGCCACCACGCCCGGCTTGCAAATCAAATCTTAATGTTATATGACTCATACATGCTAGGTATAAAAATTTTAAAAACAACCATACTAAATATAGGGGAGGATTTGGAGAAATTGGAATCCTCTTATATTGCTTGTGGAAATGTAAAAGGGTGTAAACACTTGGGAAAACAGTCTGGTAGTTCCTCGCAGAGTTATTATATGATCCAGTATTCACACTCTTATGTATATATCCAAGATAAATGAAAACATATACCCACAAGTGTTCATAGCCACATTTTTACCACAGTCAAAAAGGCAAAATAACCCAGAGATGAAAATGAAAGAACGATATTCTTGCATATACTATAACATAGGTGAACATTAAAAACACTGCACTAAATCAAAAAAGCCAGTCACAATAGAGCATATTTTGTACTAATTCATTTATATAAAATGGTAAATCTATAAAAACAGAAAGTACATTGATAGTTTCCTAGAATCAGAGAGTGTGGTCTTAGAACAAAGTGACTTCTTTTGGCACAGGATTTTTTTGAGTGACAAAAACTTTCTAAAATTAGATTATGGTAATGATTGCATAACTCCATGAATATACTGAAGACTTCAGAATTTGTATTTTAAATGGGTAAACTTTATGATATATGAATTATATAATAATAAAGCTGCTTTTTAAAATACATAGTAGGAATCACCCTACTATTCTTTCTAATTTTAGTATGAATGACATGGGTGATTTTATTCTGCCTTCATTATGGATTCAACTGTTTTCTTCCTGAGGTAGCATTTTTTTCAGCCACCATGTGGCATGCCAAATTCTCACAGAATGAGTTTGCTTTAAAGGTGTCTTAACTTTTCACTCACTCCTCTTTTTATTTTTATTTTTTTGGTGATGGTGGTGGTTCTGGGAATTAAATCCAAAGCTTTCACACTGAGCTACTCCCCTTTTTCTACTTTTCATTTTGAGACAGGATCTCACTAAGTTGCCCAGGCTGAGCCTGAATTTGTGATCCTCCTGCCTAAGTTTCCCAAGTGCTAGGACAACAGATATGTGGCACCAGGCCTGGCTTTTTCCCCTCATTCTTAAATAATACTTATCTCAGTATGGAATCCCAGGTAGACAGTACTTTTTCCTCAACACTACTCAAATATTATGCAGCTTCTAAATATGCCATTGAGAAGTCTGCACATAGTGTAATAATTAATTCCCAGTAGATGTGTCATTTCGGATCAGATATATCTGAATAACAGACTCAAGATGCCAGTAAATTAAACAAAATAGAAATTTTCATGGATGAAATCTGGATGCAGCCATTTCAGTATTGATTTAGCAGCTCTATTACACAAAATCTTGGTTCCTGCTCTACTAACCCTTGAGTATGGGCATTATCCCATGGTCAAAGATGGTAGCTAGAGCTCTAGGTATCACATCTGTGTTCCAGGCAGCAGGACAGAAAAGGGATAAAGACAAAAGGGCATAGTAGGTGCACAAAAGCCTCAAGCAAGTTTCTACACTTTCTTCTGGTAGCTCTGCTCACATTCTATGGACCAGAACTTAGTTACATGGTTAGCTCAGGTTCAAACCTGGGAAATTCACTCTGTTTTGGGATGTGGGTACAGAGGCCTAGCTAAAATTTGAGGTTCTTCCAATATGGAAGAGCTAAACCTGTAGTCTCAGATGCCAGTCATTAACCTTTTTCTGTTCTCCAACTTTCTTTAGGATTTTCTCATTGTCTGTGCTGTTCATTATAATGTGTCTAGTAAGAGATTAATTTTCATTCTCCTACTTGAAACAAGACTCTTCAATCTGAAGATTCACATATTACTAATTAATTCTGGAAAATTCTCAGCCATTAGACCATCAGTTGTTACTTTTCCCATATACTCTCTGGTCTTTCATTCTGGGATTTGTATTTGATCTATGTTAACATTTTCATTCTATCTTCCACATACTGCTTAACTGTTCTTTCATGTTCACGATTTCTCAATGCTGCACTCTGGAAAATCTCCTCAAATATATCTTTCTTCTGGCTCATTATTTCTCTCATTAGTTGTAGCCAGCACACCTGAAAAGAAACTATTTTGTTTGGCTGAGGTTTTTAAATGCTACTTTTTACATGCTTTGACATTCTCTTAAAAATTTTCCTTTTAAAAATGTCTATAAGACCAGGGATTTGGCTCAGTGACGCTGCACCTGCCTTGCAAGTGCAAAGTCCTGAGTTGGATCCCTTAGTACTTACATAAATAAATATGAAAATGTCTATAGTTTCAATTCTTTTTATATTGTTGTCATTTTTAAATTGTCAGTTTATATTTTCTTTTGCTTAGTCACTATCTCAAGTTCTTGAGGTTCTGATTCTCTATTTGTGCTGACTCATGCTCACTGGGACGGATTGCTGGGCCCTCTGGATTTTCATTTTTACTGAGCTCGTATTTAATTGGCTTCATCTTCTATATGAGAATATAACTGGGTTGTATTTCAAAAGACTTTTGCATTTGATTCTTCCACTACTCACAGAGACCCAAGTTTTAGTATTTTCTTAGGCTGAAAGGGTCCTAGACCATGCAAGTACAGTAGTTTCAATTGCTCAAGGAAGGTTTTTCCTCAAGAACCAGAAGGGACAAACAAGTTCCCTTACCACCTCTCTATACTAATGGATGTATTTTGTTTTCTTGACCATTTTTATTAAGGATATAGCCCTTTGTTCCAGTTATCTATTGCTTCATTATAGGTCATGCCAAATTTAATGGCTTCAAAACAACAACCATTTAGCTTGATCATGAACGTGCACTTTGAGAAGTCTCAAAGGTGGACCTCTCTCTGATTGTCACAGCATGGGAACAGCTCTAAGAACAAGTATTCCAACAGGCAGTAGGTGGAAGCTACATCACCTTGACAATCTAACTTTCCAAGTCCCTTCATATCATCTCTGCCACAGTTATAGGATCTCAGATTTAAGGGAAGTAATACTGGCTTCAGATCTTAGTGGGAGGTTTGTCAGTATCACATTGTAAGAAGAGCATGTTGGATGGGAGAAATAAATACAAATCGTTTTAGAAAAAAAAATCTGCCCTATGTTTTAAGAGTTTGAGTATAAGTGAAGTCTCATATCCAACTCTCCACACTGCACAACCCAAGGCCTTATCCTTTTCCCATGTAGATCATTAAAACACATAATACTCAGTGCCATGAATTTAGTAGCACCACCCCATGTTGTACAGATGCAGAGTTAGTGGGTGTGTGTACCATTCACAGTTCTAACATTAAATAACTCCTTCATTCCTGGCACCTCTGTATTTATTATAAATCTCATTGAAAAGTATTTTAAAATATTTCATTCAACATACTTATCACAAATGAGATAGTTTTCAAGTTAACCTATCCCATCTCTTGCTGGAACCCGAAACTTTATCCTAAATTTATTCAAAAAAGTGAACTTTGAGAGGGCAGAGCAGGAAGTATAGGAAGTACAGCAACTAAGCCATGTCTTCCTTACTGTCCTCCGGGTCATATAACACACAAAATTTTTCTAATCAGATTTTTAAATTACATAAGCTTATACACATGGAGCATGGAGCAAGTATTTATTGTGATCTCCACAGGTGGAACAACAGTTCCCATTAAGGGAGAAAAATTGGTCTGCATTTAAGCAAAGAAAAAGAAAAGAAAAGAAAACTTGAAAGGAGTAATAAGGTAAGATGCTAAGGACAAGGAGGTCATCAGACACCAAAGAAAAAAGAAATGGTCAAAAGCTGCTTTGCAAGAGAAACATGAGGAATGTCATCTGATTCCGAAGAAGAAAGTAGAAATAAAAGATAAAGAATGGAGAAGGGCAGGGAGAGAGACATCAAGAATCAGATGGCTGGGACCCACTCCTGATTCAGCAGGTCTGAGATGGGGCCGAAGAACCTGCATTTCTAACAAGATCTCAGGTCCTCCATTGAGGACCAATAAAACAGAGTGTGAAGCCCCTCACAATTAGAAATTCTAGAGCTGCGATTGTGCATATATGTCTTTACTGGGAGAAGCAGAAAACACAGAGGCTTCATTCTTGAACATTACCAAGTTGTGATCTGGAATTCTGAAAGAAGTGAAGTTTCTAGGAACATTTAGGGTTATTTAAGAGAAATTACAAAATCTCCAAATTCTTTTTGTCTCCTTCGCCATTTTTAAAAACTTTAATTGAGTTATACATGATATACAATAAATTGTACTTTTTTGGGGGGGTGGTACTGGGGATTGAATCTAGGGCTATATTCCAAGCTCACTTTTAAAATTTCTATTTTGAGACAGGGTTGTTAAGTTGCTAAGTTGCCCAGACTGGATTTAACTTCAAATCCTTCCTGCCTCAGCCTTCCAGAGTGCTGGCATTACAGTCAGGCACTACCACACCTGGCTAACATTTCAATGCCTGTTTTGATTATTTTGGTCCTATATATA
>NW_022900916.1:32921732-32925518 GCF_012274545.1 Fukomys damarensis
ACACACACATATATATATATACATACCTGTGAGAGCATCAACACAATCACCTTCAAAAATGCCCTCGAGTTTTATGTTTGTTTGGCTTTTGTGTTAAATGATTTAACATGAGATTCATCCTTTTAACATATTTTAAGGTGCACAATATTGTACTGTAAACTATAGGCACAATGATGTTGTACAGCTCTCTGGAACTTACTCAACTTGCATAACTGAAACTTTACATGTATTGAACAAGAATCTCCCACTTTCCCTTCTGCCCAGCTCCTGGGGGTCATCACTCTTTTCTCTGCCTCTATGAGCTAATCTATTTTATCCTGCTGAAACACTGTGCATGCACCAGTGTCATCTGTCCTGAGCCCTCTACATGGCTGTCTCTTGCCTAACATACCACTAAAAAAGCACAAAAAGGGAAAAGAAAAAAATGTGAGAGAATGAAAAGATGAAAATAAAGTGTTTGTAGATGGGGAGGGGAGGAGGGGGTGAAGGGAGGGCAGAGGTAAGGGGAAAAAATGAGAATCAAGACTTGCCATGTAAAGGTACATGATCCCAACAATGTATGTAACTGTACTGTATCCCTAAAATGTACCAATAAACTCAATAAAATAAAAAAAAAAAAAAGCACTGCAAATCCAGCCACTACCACGGCCCCACTGTGCATGGCACTTCTCAGTCCTTCCTCCTGCTCATTTTATCTTTTTCTTGCTCTTGCTGTCCTGAGTCCATAATCCACTCACCCCAACTCAAGCTCCCCACATTTACCACAGCCCTCTTAGTTGTGAAATCAATTCAGAAAAGCTCTCTGGCCACTAGCACCCTTTGCAACACGATTTCATGATTTCCGTGGGGACTCCACATGGGTATTACCAGCTATGCTAATCCCAGCACTTGTCCTCCCTGCACATTCCTGCTGCCCTCTGCCCTCCTCTGCCAGGGAAGGGCTCATGCTCAGAGCACAAAAATGTACAGTGCCTCCCCTTACTCCATCATCCATTCACTCTACATACTACAGCTCTGCAACAGAGGAACTGAATTCCAACAACACCCACGTTTTGATCTCCCCAAAGAGATGCCAAATTTGAAGGCTTTACTAATTAGTTGCTTTTCTTCCTTCTGCTTTTGATAGTACTATTTTCTTTTCACTGATTGCTCATCTCAGAGAAGAAAGCATTCTCTCCTCATTTAAGGAAACAATCAAAACTCCTGAATGGAGCTGTCCAGCAAGACAAGCTTTGGATCCAGTCTCCCTCTGCTCAGCCTCTTCCAGTGCCCTAGACCAGCTCTACCCAAAGCTGAATGCAGCCTCTTTCAGGTCTCCCAAAGTAGAGAAAAGCACACACAATCTGGGCTTCTTCTGCCACACTGTGGCCGCATCACAACAATACACTTGGCCTTAATGTGTGAAAGAGAGGAAGGGAAGGGAAAAGAATAGTAAAGGAGGAAGGTAGGAGAAAAGGGAAGGAGGGCGAATGAAAAGGCAGGGGAAAGACTGATGACTCAAGGTGATAACATGTAGCCAAATGACCACCCATTACTATTAAGCCCTTGCAGCATAGGGGCTCAATGCTTCATCGAATTAAACCCAGGTTACCTGGGCCCTGTCCACCTCAGCTGCCCAGCCTCACGCAGCACTGAAGGGGTAATCTCTGTCCTATCAGGGAGCTTCTGGACCCAGGTCCATCTACAACCCACACCTGTTCTGAAGGGTCAGTGCCCGTGTTTTTAAGTATTTTAAACTCATGTTAAAACATGTGATCATTCACAACTCTGAAAGTAAGTTCCAGATTCCAGGTGAGGAAAGAGCGGCTCAGAGGAGTTAAGGTGCCTGCTCAAGGTCAAAAAGAATTTAGAACTCTTGGATGCAGGACCTAAAAGCCAGACCTCACACCTGAGTCTCTGTCTACCATGAGCAGGCCAGAGACCACTGAACACAATCACCAGAGGGTTGGAGCATGTGCAGCAGTAGGGCAGTACCCAGCTCCTATGATATCAGAAAGAGGGAAAGTAGTGGGAACAGCTGCCGGCAGGGACTTGGCTCACTCTGTCTTCATTCAACAGCATCTCCTCCTGCATAACTATTCAGCACACATCTCAGCTACATGTGGCCTTGGCCTTCAGAAACCAGCCATCCTAATGGGAGACTGTCAGAATTGTAAAGCAGGCATCTCTGGAATGGAGAGCTCTGTGGGCCTAGCTCTGGAAAGCATCCACACAGACCAGTATGAAACCCACAGCTCCCAGTCAGCTGGCTGCATTGTAGAAGTCCTGATGCCAGAGCCCAAGGGGCTCCAGGAGGTCCTTATCTGGTTGGACTGGACAGGCAAGGGCAGCTCTTTTACAACACAGCAGTGATCCCGAGGCCACTCTGGATCCAGAAAGAGTGGAATGTCAGCCACATGTGAAAACCCTTCCAAGTTTCCCCAGGGTCAGGGTCCACTCCTTAGGCTGGCATAAAGACCCCACTTCATTAAGCCCTGGGCTGCCTCTCTCCCAGTTTTCTAAAAGAATAAGGCTATTTGCGCCCATGCACTCCTCTGCTTGGGATATGTGTCCTGTATGTTCTCAGCTGGGTACCTTCCAACACCTGTGTGAGCATCCCATACTCAGGGACACCTGATCTGACTCACTTAGAGGCTTCGCTCTGCGCTAACCCCTCCATTATTGAGCTATAAGACCCCAATCTCCCAAGACACAGAGATACCAAACCTTAGTCCCTTAGAACAGGAAAGAAGCTCATCTATCAGCTTCAGAGAGGGAAATCCCCACACACAGTCTCCAGCCTCAGGATAGCTAACCTGGTGAGGAATTCCATTCCTCCTAGAGTACCTCCACATCAAAGTCACTCTTTACTCCTCTCTCTCCTGAACATTTTCATTCTCCTGTGTTTTTGTAAGGTTCACTTCCTTTGAACCACACCCCTCTCCTTCCCTCCTCTTTCTTCCTGCCTCTCCTCCTCACAACACTTTGGTGTTATCTCTGTGCCCAAGGTTGTGAAAGAGATGTTCTGATTGGAGTCAGGTTGGTCAAAAGCTAAAGCTAAATTTGGTGTGGTGGTGTAGGCCTGTAATAGCAGCTACTTGGGAGGCTGAGGCAAGAGTATTGCACATTTGAGGTGAAATTAGTGAGACCTTATCTCAGAATAAAATTTAAAAATGTCTTGGGATGTAACTCAGTGGTAGTGTGCCTGCCCAGCATATATGAATACCTGGATTTAATCCCTGGTGCCAGGAAGAAAAAAAAAAAAAAGCAAAAGCCAGAGTCAGTAATGATGAGGCAAGAGTAGTAAAGCAGCCTCTGATTGAACCAGAGTCTCACAAAACTCCCTCCATAGTGTCCATCAGCACAGTCCCCAGGGGTCATCCAGCAGAGACTCTTGCTTGTTACCCCCATCATGTCCAATTCTATGCTGGGCAATGCACACTGTCAGCGTGTGGCATTTGTCATGCAGGAGGCAAAAATTAAGGCAATACTGTAGCACTACATCTTCCAGCTGCTGAAAAGAGTCGATAGTCCAAATCCTCCCCTCCGTTCAGAGTGCTTCATTCACCCCAAGTTAAGTGAGTGTCCACTGAACACTGTTCTTCCTTCCTGAAAGAAATCCACTTCTTTCCCTTTCTAGGATCTGCTACATAAACATGTAGTAGCTAATGTGCCACCTAATGTTTTTCCAGGGTATTGCATTAGGTCAGGAGATTTTTTTTTTCTTTATCATATTTTGTCCTGAATCAGTCCTAATTTTTCTGTATCACCTTTTTTTTTTTTTTTTTTTTTTTTTTTTTTTTTTTC